>NW_003852406.1:30387566-30417080 GCF_000181295.1 Otolemur garnettii
CAGCTACTTAGGAGGCGGAGGCAGGAGACTGGCTTGAACCCAGGAGTTGGAGGTTGCTGTGAGCTGTGATGCTATGGCACTGTACCCAGGGGGACAGCTTGAGGCTCTGTCTCAAAAAAAAAAACAAACAAAAAAAGTAATGTCTCAAGATATAAAATCAATGTCCACAGGTCAGTAGCCTTTGTATAAGCCAATAACAGCCAAGATAGAGGCTAAATAAGGACAAGACTCCCTTCACCGTAGCTTCAAAGAAAATGAAATACCTAGGAATACACCTAACAAAGGAGGTGAAGGACCTCTATAAAGAAAATTATGAAACTCTAAGAAAGGAAATAACAGAGGATACTAACAAATGGAAGAACATACCATGCTCATGGCTAGGAAGAATCAACATTGTTAAAATGTCTATACTTCCCAAAGTGATCTACTAATTCAATGCCATCCCTATTAAAATACCAACATCGTACTTTTAAGACTTGGAAAAAATGATTCTTCATTTTGTATAGAACCAGAAAAACCCCATATTGCTAAGGTAGTCCTTAGTAATAAAAACAAAGCTGGGGCATCAGCATACCAAATTTTAGGCTGTACTACAAGGCCATAGTGGTCAAGACAGCATGGTACTAGAACAAAAATAGAGATGTAGACATTTGGAATTGAATGTAAAACCAAGAAATAAAACTAACACCTTATAATAACCTAATCTTCAGTAAACCAAACAAGAACATACACTGGGGGAAAGACTCCCTATTCAATAAATGGTGCTGGGAAAACTGGATATCCACATGTAAAAGACTGAAACTGGACCCGCACATTTCTCCACTCACAAAAATTGATTCAAGATGGTGGATAAAGAATTTAAGTTTAAGGCATGAAATGATAAAAATCTTCAAAGAAAGCATAGAAAAAATACTGGAGGATATCGGCCTGGGGACTTTATGAAGAAGACTTCCAAGGCAATTGCAACAACGACAAAAATAAACAAATGGGACTTAATTAAAATGAAAAGCTTCTGTACAGTAAGGAGACAACCAAAGCAAATAGCCCACACAATGGGATAGGATATTTGCATATTTTGAATCAGACAAAAGCTTGATAACTAGGATCTACAGAGAACTCAAATTAATTCACATGAAGAAAGTCAACAATCCCATACATCAATGGGCAAGAGAGATGACTAAAACCTTCTCTAAAGAAGACAGACTGGCTCGGCACCTGTGGCTCAAGTGGCTAAGGCGCCAGCCACATACACCTAAGGTGGCAGGTTCAAATCCAGCCCATGCCGCCAAACAACAATGACGGCTGCAACCAAAAAATAGCCAGGCATTGTGGTAAGCGCCTGTGGTCCCAGCTACTTGGGAGGCAGAGGCAGGAGAATTGCTTGAGCCCAGGAGTTGGAGGTTGCTGTGAGCTGTGATGCCACAGCACTCTACCCAGGGTGACAGCTTGAGGCTCTGTCTCCAAAAAAAAAGAAGACAGACTAATGGCTAGCAAACATGAAAAAATGCTCATTGTCTCTAATTATTAAAAAAATGCAAGTCAAAACCACCCTGAGATACCATCTAACCCCAGTTAGAATGGCCCACATCACAAAATCTGAAAACTGCAGATGCTGGCATGGATGTGAAGAAAAAGGAACACGTTACACTGCTGGTGGGACTGCAAACTAATAAAACCATTTTGGTCTAACTCAAGCTAGACCTCCCATTTGATCCTACAATCCCATTACTGGTCATCTACCCAGAATGAAAAAATATCCTTTTATCATAAGGACACTTGCACTAGACTGTTTATTGCAGTTCGATTTAACAATTGCCAAAATGTGGAAACAACCTAAATGCCCACCGACCCAAGAATGGAATAACAAGCTATGGTATATGTACACCATGGAATATTATTCAGACATTAAAAAGATGGAGACTTTACATCCTTTGTATTAACCTGGATGGAAGTTAAACACAGTGTTCTAAGTAAACCATCACAAGAATGGAGAAGCATGAATCCTATGTACTCAATTTTGATATAAGGACAATTAATGACCTAGTACATGGTGGGGGGGTAGAGGGAAGGGGAGAGCAAAGAGAGAGGAAAGGAGAGGGGGAAAGGAAGAACAGAGAGAGGGAAGAAGGGAGGGGGTGGGAGAAGAAAGAGCAAAGAGAGAAAGAAGGAGGGAGGGGGTGCGGAAAAGGAAGAGCAGAGGGAGGGAGAAGGGAGGGGGACGGGGGTCTCAGTGTGTGACACCCCTTTTGAGGGCAAGACACAATTGTAAGAGGGACTTTACCTAACAAATGCAATCAATGTAACCTGGTTTCTTATGCCCTCAATGAATCCCCAACAATAAAAAATAAATAAATAAATAAAAACTAGAAAAGTAAATTTTAATATACTAGGAATCATGGTGGTGGTTACATTCACAGGTGCAGTTGAATGTAGATATATTGCATGGATGCTCATACCATGGTCAAGAAAAATTCTCAGTTGCCAGCAGGAATCTGGGTTTTTTTCTTCCTCAATCATAAGTCATGTTGCCACAGATGATGTAATTTTCCAAAATGGTGGTCAACCCTTTTGGAAATCCTAAAGTTTTGAATAAAGTATAGTTGTCCCATGATTTACCCAGTATTTGCACTCCTGGAAAATTCAGCAGAGGTTAAAATCATGCAAAAAGTGCTGAGTTTGTTTGTAAAACAGTTAGGTTCCAAACTCAGATCATCATAAACAGGTCTGTTACCTACCGAACTTCACAAAGTCCTGCAGAACATGAAACATTCTCCATCAGGCAGGACTGTCCCAGCATTGCAGGACACCCAGCATCTCAGCTTCTGTCCACTAAATGGAAATAGCCCCCTCCTATCATTGCATCCACAAAGCACCCTACTAGGAGTGTCCAACGTGCAGCCCTCAGGCCACAAGCTGATTTTGTGAAGACTGCTTTGTTTATCTGTGGTGTCCAATATCACCAAAAAAAGCATGCACAGACCTTTTTTGCTAATCAGCTTTCATTAGTGTATTTAATATGTGGCTCAAGACAACTCTTCTTCCAATGTGCAACAGAAAAGAAAAAATGTTGGACACCCCTCCCAGATATCATTCAAAGTATTCCTTAGAGAGCAGTATCCCTTCCATAGGGACATTGGGCTAGAGGGAAAATATTCTAACAGTTCCTTCCAATCCGCAGTAAGGTGGACCCCACAGTGTGCAGGTGCCCCACAGCCTGGGATACCTGAGGAACTTGGGGTGAGGAGACAGAACACATGGGGCTTGAAGAAGACAGAGATCATTGCAAGCAGACAAGACTTGATGGAAGCCAATTTTCCAGACAGAACGAAGGGAAAAGGGTTGCCAAGAAGAAGGGACAGCATGAACAAAGGATGGAGGTGAATGACAATCTTGTAGCACGTGAGGAAACAGAGGGCTGGAGAGCAAAGGGCTGGGAGGGAAGAGGCTGGAGAAATGTGGAGCCAGACACCCCTCTCCCCACCAGCTCCCTGCTCCACAGGAAGCCTATCACTCCTATCACAGTGGGCCACTTGGACTGTCCCGGGCACCATCTGCCTGAGTCCACAGGTCAAGTTCAGTGAATGCTATATGAACAGTGATAAAGCCTCCCTCTCAACAGGTAAAGATGTCCACCAGCCCCTTCCTGTAGCAGCTGAGCTCCAGGTTGTAAGGTTAACTCAGTGAACAGCTGAGAGACTACCTCAGAGAAACTCACTGCCACTTTCAAAGGGATAATCGCCCATTCTCAAGGAAGGTGCCAGGGCAACAGTGGGAGGTCCTCAGGCAAACGTGGGTCCCCATTCTCATTCTTTTGAGACTCTCTATATGTGTGAACCTGAACTTCCATTTCCTCACCTATAAAATGGACTTAACACCCTGCAGAAATATTCTGAAGATTCTGTGATTGATATAAGTGACACCTTATGACATCTTTAAAATGCTTGAACAAGCAGAAGCCAAATAACCTGCTGAATCCCCGAATCTCCTGAGCTAATCAGAAAGATGCAGGAAAATGAATGACATCAGAATCCTCTCAACACAGATTTCCAAACAATTCTCCAAACACAGTAATGAATATCTAATCATTCAGAGTCTGTTTTTTTTGTTTAAGCTTCTTTGTTTATTATTATTATTATTATTATTATTTTGGCTGGGGCCAGGTTTTTTGAACACGCAGCTTCCAGGATATGGGACTAGCGCCCTACTCCTTTGGGCTACAAGTGCCACCCTAGAGTCTGTTTTTTTTTTTTGAGACAGAGCCTCAAGTTGTCCCCTTGGGTAGAGTGCTGTGGCATCACAGCTCATAGCAACCTCCAACTCCTGGGCTCAAGAGAGTCTCCTGCCTCTGCCTCCCAAGTAGCTAGGACCATAGGCGCCCGTCACAACGCCCAGCTATTTTTTGGTTGCAGCATCATTGTTATTTGGCAGGCCCGGGCTGGATTCAAACCCGCCACCTTAGGTGTATGTGGCTGGCACCTTAGCCACTTGAAACACAGGTGCCAAGCCCCAGAGTCTATTTTTGAGGAACCTATGGTCACCTGGAAGAGCCTCCAAAGACAATTCTGGAAGGCAGTTAGGATGGATTCTTGAGAAGTATTGATGCTGCACTCGATGGTGGAGCCTGGGAAGGATTCCCAAATAGATTATTTGGTACTTTTTGTGTAAATTATGGTGCTAGGGCCTTTCTATAGCCTCAGGAACCCCAGATCACTGGGTTCCCCCAGAGGCCTTCTGGAACCACCTTTCTGTGTGATTCAGAGCTCGTCTCATCCAAGATGAAAGCAACCTGCTCTTAAAAGTATGAAGATCTAAGGCATTTGGGGGGGGCTTTCACTCCCACAGACACTCTCTGATACTGAAAGGTTGAGAAGGACCATGAAGATTATTTCCCAGTTGAAGAAGTGGAAAGCGGATGCTTAGAGAGAGACAATGACTTGCCCAAGGTCACAGGGAGCAAGTTGAGATTGGAAACCCAGGATTATCACTTACACCCAAAGCCACATGTAAATATGTATATGAAGTCCTCCTGTCCCCAGGGCAGTGACCTGTCTTTAGGAAAGAGTCACTCTCTCTTTTAGTAATCACTCTTTTATAGTAATCACTATAAAATATTGGCCAAGCCCAGGATTATCACTTACACCTGAGGCCACATGTAAATATGTATATTCATCAAGTGAATGTTCTAGGCTGTGCTGAAGCACACCAGCCAAGCCACATGTAGCTTCTGAGCACCTGAAAGTCTGATTAGTTCAAAGTGAGATGTGTGCTTAGTATGACATGCACACCAAATTCAAAAAGACTTAGTCTGAACAAAAGAATGCAGCATAGCTCCTTATTAATATTTTATAGTGATTACTCATTCAAATGATAATGTTTTAGACATATCTGGTTAAATAAACTATCATTAAAATTAATTTCACCTCTTCTTTTTACTTTTTAATATGTGGTTATAGATAAGTTTAAGAGCTTCCTTAGGCATTGAGGAAAGAAGACAGAAAAGACAAAATCTGTGCCCTCCAGAGTTTACCCTCTCAGGGAGGAGATAGGCAATGAATAAAGAAAGGAACTATGCGTGGTATGTCAGGTAGTGACAAGCAGAGAGAAAAATAAAACAGGAAAGGGCCATGGAGAACAGGGAAGAAGGACTGTCATTTAAAATACAGTGGCCAAAAAAGACTTATCATTGGATGTCAAGAAAATGCAAATCAAAACCATAAGGAGATACCATTTAATCCCCTCTAAGATGATGGCAATCAGAAAGTCAGATAACAAATATTGGAGAAGATGTGGAGAATTGGAACCCTTATACACTGGTAAGGGGAGTGTAAAATGTTGCAGCCACTTTGGAAAACAGCTGGGCATTTCCACAAAAGGTTAAACACAGAGTTAACAGATAATCCAGCAATTCCCTCCTAGAAATAAAACATAAATCCATCCAAAAACTTGTATATGGGCTGGGCATGGTGGCTCGCTCCTAATCCCAGCGCTCTAGGAGGCTGAGGCAGGAAGCTCAGGAGTTCCAAACAAAGCCTGAGCAAAAGTGAGACCCCCGTCTCTGCTGAAAATAGAAAAACTAGCTAGGCGTTGTGGTGGGCACCTGTAGTCCCAACTACTTGAGAGGCTGAGGCGGGAGGATCACTTGATCCCGGGAGTTTGAGATTGCTGTGAGCTATGATGACACCACAGCACTCTAACCTGGGGCAACAGAGTGAGACTCTGTCTCCAAAAAAAAAAAAAGAGAGAGAGAGAGAATTAAAAAGGCAAAAAATATCTCGGTATTATTATGAAAATAGCATTGACCTCACACACCCTCAGAAAATATCCCAGGGGCATCAGGGGACCCAAAACCACACTTTAAGAACGGCTGCTCTAGAATCAGTAGGAACTTTATCCAGAAGCCCATTCTCCAGAGGCTCCTCCACAAGGGCTTAAACTGTTTCAATGCCATTCCAACAGCAAGGGTCTGTTCAATAACAAAATGGACCGCTGAAATAATTGTCCAGTAGTCAAATACACGGTGCTCCAGACATGTGAAGTGCTGTCCAAGTGCCCTTGCACAGATGGGGCATAAAGTCTAGTAAGCACTGGTGGGCAACAGGGCTTAGAAGTCCATGTGGTCTCCGGTTTCAGCTGCTGAGGAAGGATGCAGTGGCCTGATTCCAAATTGAAGGCTGTCCAAATATTGTTCCTCAAATAGTGTTTTCATCTGCCTTAGATTTAATCTTTCAAGAAGGAGGCGCATTGGAACAGCCTAAAGGACAAAGTTCCAGGCCTTCCTTGATGTCACTGAGCTGGTACGATGACTGCTGGCGACCTGCATGCTAATAAATGAGAGTACAGTGTATGGAATTCCGTCTGAGACTTTGCTTGCATTGCCTCATCCCCCCTCATAGAGAGGTGTAAGGAAGGAAACCCACTATCCTTGTCTACCTGGAGCCCATTGCAGCAAAAGGAGCCCAGCTGTATATGCATTGACTTGGGAAATCTCATGATGACACTATACTAATCCAGGAGAGGTGGCGGGGGGGAGGGTGGGCCACAGTGATAGCAGAAGAGCCATGAAGTGGTTGGTTTCTAGATATGACAGGCGGTGCTAACAGACCAAGCATGAGATGTGAGGAAAAGAGGGGACTCTGGGTTGTCTCCAAGGATGTTAAAGGCACCTGGAAGGGTGAGTGGGACCAGTGGCAAGAGAAGCAGGCTTGTGGGAGAAATTGATCCTTCCTTCCTCAACAATGAAACAGTCACCATCAGCTTGAGGTTCCATTTGCAGCAATCTGAGAACTTCTCATAGCCAGAGTGGCTTCTAGGGGAGGCTCTAGAACAGATGGAGCATAAAAGTCTAGTAAGCACTGATGAGCAGCAGGTCTTAGAAGTCCATGTGGTCTCAGGTTTCGGCTGCCGAGGAAGGATATCAGTAGGTGTCAGTCAGGAGGGGAGTACACAGTTTCACTTTATTTGCTGTATACTAAAGGGATGGTCACTTGGTATTCCAGCAGGAAACTCTTTTCTAGGTTTTCTAGTTGATTTAATATATGAACAGGTCCAGGAAAGTGTATTCTTTTATAGAATGCTGATTTTTTTTTTTCTGAGATAGTCTCACTTTGTTGCCCTTGGTAGAGTGCCATGACATCACAGCTCACAGCAACCTCAAACTCTTGGGCTTAAGCAATTCTCTTGCCTCAGCCTCCCCAGTAGCTGGGACTACCAGTGCCCACTGCAACGCCCAGCTATTTTCAGAGGCGAGGTCTTGCTCTGGAATAGGCTGGTCTCAAACTCGTGAGTTCAGGCAATCCACCTGCCTCGGCCTCCCAGCGTGCTGGGATTACAGGCATTGAGCCACCTCACCCAGCCAGCATGCTGATTTTAGATCGACTAAGACCCTATCCTAGACCCTGGAAATAGAGACCAAAAATGTGGTCTCAGTCCTCTTGTTTCTTAGTGTTTGAGAGGGAAAAATAATTCCCCCATCACAAAAAAGGAGATAGTCCTAGGCCCTGTATTCATTCATTCAGCAAATAATCATTAAGGACCTACTATGTGCAAAATTCGGGAGATACAAGACAAGCTGTTCTGTGCTAGGACAGGTCAGGTTAAATAAGGAGCTGCAAGGCGTGTGTGTGTGTGTGCAAGTGTCTACGTGTCTTCATGTGAGATTGAGGAAGACCTACTGACTGCTCACAGACTATAAATAGCAGCCTTCTAGGGGAAAGGCCAAGGTGACAATGCACTGTGGTGAAGACAAGACTTCAGGGAGGAATGAGATTTGAACTTGAAGACAAGACTTCAGGATGAAACGAAGTTTAAATAGCTTATAAGACAGAAAAGATCCCCCACAAGCCAAGATAGCAGGCAGGCCATGCTGGGAGGGGCCCTGAAACTGATGAAGGTTAGCGGTAGCACAGCAAGGGACTCAGGTAGAACACTGGTGGGGGTGGGGTGACTTACCCAGCCCCTGGGCTGCTCTGCTGGCAGGTAGGTTTGCTTGTTTCCTTTAGGAGGTATCCCCAGGCTCCAGGCTCCAGGCCCAGGGCTCTCCATCTCTACCATTAAGATTCACTTGGGGCCAGTGCAATGCCTCATGCCTGTAATCCTAGCACTTTGGGAAATTGAGGTGGGTAGATTGCTTGAGCTCACAAGTTCAAGACCAGCCTGAGCAAGAGCAAGAGCAAGACCCCTGTCTCTAAAAATAGCCGGGAGTTGTGGTGAGTACCTGTAATCCCAGCTACTCAGGAGGCTGAGGCAAGAGGATCACTTGAGCCCAAGAGTTTGAGGTTGCTGTGAGCTATGACACCATAGCACTCTACCGAGGATGACAAAGCAAGACTCTGTCTCAAAAAAAAAAAAAAAAAAAAATCCACTTGAATTCAAAGTGTCAGATAAACAACTTGCAATCAGTGACATTTCATCACAAAGACCAGCAGTGGGGTAAGTTGGAAGGATTGTGGAAAGAAATTAATATTGTACTTACTGAAATCCTTTTCCTTCTGTCAAATTCACTCCTTGTGCACTTGGTAGCACTTACTCCTGTTTTCCTCCCAAATTTTAAAATAACCTTCATCATCTGAGTCAAAAGCAAACATGTAATGAACACCAGCAGTACCCTGGCCCCGGCTGCCTTTCCCTGTTACGTCATTTACAAAACGGCAAGAGACTAGGGGTCCACCCCTTTTAACAAAGGTAATCCCACATCCACATTGCCCCTTCACTATACGATGTGATCAAGAGAAGAGAGAGAGCCATTTCCCACCATTCTCACACTGGGTAGGAAACAAAAAAAAGAGGAGAGAGAGACAGAGCCCAGATTTAAACCCAGCCTTCAGTCGTGTGACCTCCAACAAGTCACCTTCTCTGAGACTATTTCTTCATCTGTGAAATAGGATAATAATGTTAATCTCTACAACAAATGTAGGAGGTGTTTGTGAAATAATCGCATTCAGTAAATATAAAGCATTTAATACAATCCTAACACTAGACAGGTGATCAGTAACGCTTCTCTCTTCTCCCTCAGTCCACCGTCCCCACACATACACGTGTGTGCACGCGCGCGCGCACACACACACACACACACACACACAATCTTCCTCAGGGACTATGCTGAACATTTGGGAGCTACTAAAGCACAGTATGTGGAATCAGAGAATGAGGTCAGAGCTTTGCTTTGACACTTCTCTTGCCATCATGCAAGTCACTTTCTGAGCTCGGGGTTTCTCATCTGTAATACAGGAATCATATACCTGGCCCCTCTCCACAGCACTGTTCAAGGAACAGAGCTTCAATGAGGGCAGTGACAATAGTGAACAGGAAGGATTTTTTTCTTTCTCTTTTTATTAAATCATAGCTGTGTACATTAATGCATTTTTGGGGTATAATGTATTGATTTGATATACAATGTGAAATGCTTACATCTAACTGATTAACATAACCATCACCTCCCTTACTTATTTGTTGTGGTAAGACATTTATACTCTATTCTTAATAGTTTTGAAATGTACCATTGCATTGTGCACATTACTTAAGGTCCCCTCCCCTCTACCTTCTCTTCCCTCCTTTCTGGATTATAATTATGTTTTACCATTTGTGTGAATGTGTAGGTGATTATATATTGGTTTCATAGTAGTACTGAGTACACTGGATACTTTTTCTTCCATTCTTGAGATACTTTACTAAGAAGAATATATTCTAGCTCCATCCAGGCAAACATAAAAGATGTGAAGTCTCCATCTTTTTGTGGCTGCATAGTATTCCATGGTGTACATATACCACAATTTGTCAATCCACTCATGAGTGGATGGGCGCTTGGGCTGCTTCCATGACTTGGCAATTATGAATTGGGCTGCAAGATCACCTGGGTATATACCTAGTACGGGACTTGTAGGATCAAACAGTAGGTCTACTTTAATTCCTTGAATATTCTCCAAACTTCTTTCCCAAAATTCTGTATTAGCTTGCATTCCCACCAGCAGTGAAGTGTTCCCTTCTCTCCGCATCCAAGCCAACATCTTAGTTTGGGGATTTTTGTATCACCCACGGAGAGGCCAAAAGTCTGTGTGTTTTTGTATCCCAAAACTACAGGAAGGATTTTTCAAGCAAATGTTCTAGTCAGACAGGTTGCCTCATTTATCTCCTGGGAGAGGGAAGGGCTCCCAGCACTGAAAGCACATTCCTCTTCAAAGAGGTCTGGTTTTTCTACCTAGAACACCTGCTATGCAAAAGCAGCATGTTAGTAATTACACAAGAATGTACCAGAGCAGGATTTGCACACGCAGACTTCTGGCCTCTCCGTGGGTGATGCAGAACCAACCTAAGATGGGAAGAAGGAAAACGTCTGTAATAGTGGTTATGTGGTTTGGAAAGGGCTTCCGTTTCCCCAACTCTAACATGGGAGAAAGGGAAAGTGCAGATTAAACCTTTTAAAAGTGCCTAATTCTGCTCTAAAATTTTTCATTCTCTGAATTTCTGAAGACATATCCTGCCTTTTTCCCCCAAGGCTGAGGCCCCTATTGCATTCATGTGTCCACAGTGAAGATGGTGAGGGGTCTTTGAAGGCTGATCCACAACCCCCTTGGTTGGTTGCTTCCTGCCCATCCAAGGGCTATTGATTGTGCCTCTGAGGCCCCTGGAGATTTCTCTCTTTTTTTAAAATTTCAGATTATTATGAGGCTACAATTAGATTACAATGTTTGCATTTGTTAGGTAGGTCCCAGTTGTTGTTGTGTCCCTCACCCAGGAGGTATGCCATGTCCTCTTACATTGTGCCCCTACGTGAGAGCACCCCAGCCCCCTCTTCCCCCCAACTTGAATTAAATTGAGTTCTTATCTTTTGTGGGCATATATTAGCTTGTCTACTGCTTCATAGTAGTACTAAATTGAGGTCTAGTCTTAGTAGTACTAAATTGAGTAGTACTCGCTTTTCCATCCTTGTGATACTGGCGAGACTCTGTCTTTAAAAAAAAAAAAAGAAGAGGAAGGATGCTCAGGTGATCCCACTTCTATATCTTTTCTTTTTTTTATTTCAGGTTAATTTGAGGGTACAACGAATCAGATGTTTGCATTTGTTAGGTATAGTCCCTGCTGTAGTTGCGTCTGACCCTCAGGAAGTGGACCATATACCCCCACACTGTGACCATCCAGTAGGAGCACAGCCATTCCCCTCCCTACCCTCCCTTCTCCTTCTCCCCTCCCTCCTTCTCCCTCCCTCCATCTTGAATTAAATTGAGTTTTTCTCTTGCGTGGGCATGGATCAAATTGTCTACTGGCTTTATATTAGTATGGAGTACATTGGATACCTGCTTTTCCATTCTTGTGATACTTTACTCAGAAGAATGTGTTTTAACTTCATCCAGATTAATACACAAGAAGGTCTCCATCTTTTTCTATGGCTGAATAGTATTCTATGGTATACATATACCACAGTTATTAAACTATTCCTAGGATAATGGGCTTTAGGTTGTTTCCATATCTTGGCAATTGTAAATTGAGCAGCAATAAACAATCTAGTGCAAAGGTCCTTAAGATATTCCTTCTATTTCTTAAAAACAGAAGACGAAATTCCTTTGTGAGAGCTACCAGCCCTATCCCAGGAGAAAAGAAACATTCTTATCATCATGGATAAGAAGCTGAGACCCAGAGAACTCTGTGCCAACTGACCTCGTTACAATAATTCTTACCTTCCTTTAGCCTCCCCGTATAGTATTTTAGTTACTTTTCCACAACTGCATCTCTCTGTTCAACCTCCTTAAAGTATTTATGTTTTACCGGATTTTTGGGTCATTTCCTCACAAGGGTTTTCATGTCATGTGAAACTTGTATTAAACAAATCTATATGTTATTCTCCTGTTAATCTGTTTTGTGCCAAATTAATCCTTAGGCCCTGCCAGAGACCCTCAGAAGGAGAGGTAAAGTGTTGCCTCCCTTACAATGGCATTTGCTTAAAAGCCCCAGAAAACGTCCTGGGTTTTGTCACACTTCTCCAGACATTGTGAAGGCTTTTAAATGTTCTCAAAACTCACTTGTCTGTAATCAAGAACGCAAAGAAAGCCAAGCAAATCCCGTCCCGCTCCCTAAGGAATCCAGAGTCCTAAGATGCCCTGCCCAGGAGGTGGTCAAAGGCCAGACAGGCTTCTCCGGGTGCTGGCCACGGAGGGCCTTAGAGATCAGCTAGAGAGATGCGGCCAGGAGAGGCTGCTCAAGGTGGCGACGCGAGACGGGAGAGCTGGGGCCTGGCCAGATGCCCCGCTCACAGTTCAGGGCCTGCCGCCCCGGAGCAAGGGGAGCCACGATCACGCTACTCGCCAACCGCAGCCCTCGAAGGGATCTTCCCAGGCCTGCACGCTCCACGCGCACGACCTGGCGTCCCGCGGCCACAAGTCTTGGTGGGTCCTGAGCCCAGAACCACGCAGACACAGAGGACCCAGAGCGCAGAGCAGCACCTCCCGCGGCCAGGGCGCCTCCTGGCGGGCCCGGGGCGCGCTGCGGCCGCGGAGCCGAGTGCTCGGCCCTCTCCCCGCCCCGGGGCGGAGTCGCCGGCTCTCCAGGTCCGCGTCCCGCCCCCTCAGGGGCAGGGCGAGGCGAGGCCGCGGTCCGGGGTCTGGGAGACGCTGTCCACCTTGCGGTGGGACAGGGCCGCCGGCGCGGGGCGCGGGCTCCGGGCTCCAGCTGCCGCTGATGGGAGGCGGCGCCCGGGCGGGACAGACAGCGTGGCGGCCGCCATGGGGAACAAGCAGACCATCTTCACCGAAGAGCAGCTGGACAACTACCAGGTGAGCCGGGGCGCCTCAGCCCCAGAAGCGGCGCCCTCCACCCCTCGCGCTTTTTCTCGCGGCTTGCCGCGGCCTCCCGAAAGCCAGGTCACCGCAAGCAGGTTCACACCCTTCCTCTGCCTTCAGCTCACAGCCTGACCTTGGGCGTCATATGACGCCCCCTCGCCAAGCCTCAGTTTCTCCACCCTGAGAACATGAGCGCTTTCCAGTATGAGGATTCTCCCAGGCGCCCCTCCATCCAGCTACCTGCTTCTTACTCCTTGGCCCATAATTCGTCCCACCCACCCTGGCACAGAGAAGAAGAGTCGGTAAACTGGGCTGGACCAGGACCGCCCTTCCCTCCTCCCCACCCCCAGTCTCAGGAAATAGCGGAGGAATAGCAGAAATGAGGTCTGAGGCCCTGGGGTCCTGTCTGGGCTGGGAGTGGGTGTATCCGTCTCCAATACAGTCTTAAATTGGGGATGTCCTGTTTGTTGGAATCTCTCCCTCTGACCCCAGCATAGAAATAACTGCAGCAAAAAGGCAAGTCAGGCCGGGCGCGAAGGCTCACGCCTGTAATCCCAGCGCTCTGGGAGCCGGAGGCGGGTGGATCGCTTGAGTTGAGCGAGAGTGAGACCCTATCTCTGTTAAAAATAGAAAAGCTAGCCGGGCGTTGTGGCGGGCGCCTCTAGTCCCAGCTATTTGGGAGGCTGAAGCAAAAGAATCTCTTGAACCCAACAGTTTGAGGTTGCTGTGAGCTATGATGATGCTAAGGCACTCAACCCCAGGATGACAGAGTCAGACTGTCTCACAAAAAAAAAAAAAAAAGGGAAGTCAGGTACCCTTCTTACAACCTTACATGGCCACCAGCTTAGCCCCTTGGATGCTTCCCTGCCTCCAGAACCAGCTGTCCAAGTCTGGCATCCCAATGCCTTCCTACCCATGTTAAAACTTCCCCATGGTTGGGCGGCGCCTGTGGCTCAAGGAGTAAGGTGCTGGCCCCATATGCGAGAGGTGGTCAATTCAAACCCAGCCCTGGCCAAAAAAACACTTCCCTATGGTTACAGAATAAAACCCAAACCCCCTGGCTTGCCTGGAGACCTGGCCAGCTCCTCAGCCCTCCTCTGCAACCTGTCTCCCCAAGACCCTTCCCTGCCCTCTGCACTGAAGCCACCTCAGAGCAATCTGCAGGGCCCCCTATTCACCAAGCTCTTTCCTCCATCCCTGCCTCTGCCCATGCTGTTTCCTGGGCTTGGGATGTCTCTCCCCTTCTCTCTCCAGGGAATCTCTGATGCTCTTCCTGACTCCCCCAGGTAGTGGGGCAGGACTGTGTTGTCAGCTATGTAACTGGGAGAGAAGAGCACCAGCAGCATCCCTGGACATGCCTCTGCCTTTCTGAGGATCCACTGTGGCTATGCAGGAAAGCAGTGCTGAGGTGTTGGTCCTCTGATGTGGTTCAAGGCAAAACAAAGTCTCCTCCCCCTCCTGGAAGCCCGAGTTGTCAGTAGCATGGATTTCTCAGCTCCTATATCAGGCTGTGAGAAGGAAGAGGGGGTCGCATTTGTGGGGCCCCTGCTGTGTTCCTGGGCTGTAGTTCATGCCCTCTAGTGATAAACTCACTTGATTATCATAGCGAAGTGGAGTATTAGCCCCATTTTACAGAAGAGTAAACAGAGGCTGAGGAGCCACTTGATACTCTTGGCAATCAGGGCTAACACAGGAATTTGAGTCCTGAAAACAAGGCTCACTCCTTTAGTTGGGAGTGGGCTGGGGTGGGTATATGTGCTTATTGTCCTCAGGGCACTACAGTCAAGTGAGACAGACTCTCACCTCCAGGGTGGCCCTTGACAGAGCAAGGTGGTGGAGTGTGTTCCCCGGGAGGTGCAGTGGGCAGAGGTAGGCCAAAAGGGAGGGTGCTTCTGCTGTGTGTGGAAGGTGCAGATACGATGTAGCACTTGGGCAGGCCCTTGGAAGATGGGTAGAATTTTGCCAAGCAGGTCCCAGAAGGAGGCATTCTGGGTGGAAGTGGGCTCAGGTGAGCAGCAAAACATGCCCAGAAGTAAAGAGTTACTTCATAGGGGTGGGAGCCTGGGTCCCTCTCAGCCTGGCCCGCATTGGGTTACCTCTTGGAGCCAGTCCCAGTGCTGAGTTCTGATCCCCTGCCCGAGCCTGGCTGGACCCAGCCAGGCAGGATGGGAGAAATGAGAGCTGTGCAAACTGAGAGCCCCACATCTCCAGCCAGCCAGGTCCCAGTTGGGGGTGGCCCTGACTTACAGCACCCGCTTCCCAAGTGACTCCTAGGGTTTCATGACAGTCTCTCCTGGTAGCCTTGCTTTGTCAAGACAGGTACCCACCCCTCCCTGGATCCCAGACCTAGTGATTCTTCTTTGGTTTTTTGTTTGTTTTTTGAGACAGCCTCATTCTGTTGCCGTGGAGTAGAGTGTTGTAACATCAGTAGCTCACAGCGATTTCAAACTCCTAGGCTCAAGTGATCCTCTTGCCGCAACCTCCCTGAGTAGCTGGAACTACACCTGCCCACCACCACATCCAGCTAATTTTTCTATTTTAGTAGAAAATAGAAACCATTCTTGCTCAGGCTGGTCTACAACTCCTCAGCTCAAGGGATCCTCCCTCCTTGGCCTTCCAGAGTGCTAGGATTACAGGTGTGAGCCAGCATGCTCAGTCTGCTGGTGATTCTTGAAGTTCAAGCTTCTTTTTTGAGACAGAGTCTCACTTTGTTGCCCTCAGTAGAATGCCATGGCGTTATAGCTCACAGCAACCTCCAACTCTTGGGCTCAAGCGATTCTCTTGCCTCAGCTCCTGAGTAGCTGGGGCTACAGGCCCTTGCCACAATGCCCAGCTGTTTTTAGAAACAGGGTCTCACTTTTGCTCAGGCTGGTCTTGAACTCGTGTGGCAATCCACCAGCCTCAACCTCCTAGAGTGCTAGGATTATAGGCATGAGCCACCACACCTAGCCTAAGTTCAGGCTCTGCTCACAATACTCCTCTGCATTATACATCCATCCCCCAGACCCCCAAACTCCCAAACAGAGCTCATGACCTTTCCCAGCAGCCACTGCTGCTCCTCCAGCCATCCCTGCTTCTCCAGCCACCGTTGCTCCTCCAGCCACTGCTGCTCTTCCAGCCATCCCAGGTCTCTGTTCTCCCTCCACCCCACATCTTCAGTTAAGAACAAGTCCTGCAACTAAACCTCTTTTGTGTCTCTGGAGATCCCCTCCTTTGTTTTTTTGTTTGTCTTTTGCAATTTTTAGCCAGGGCTGGGTTTGAACCCACCACCTCCAGCATATGGGGCTGGCGCCCTACTCCTTTGAGCCACAGGCGCCGCCCTGTTTTTGTTTTGTTTTTCGAGACAGTGTCTCAAGCTGTCACCTAGGTAGAGTGCTGTGGTGGCGTCATAGCTTGCAGCAACCTCAAACTCTTGGGCTCAAGTGATCCTCTTAACTCAGTTTTTCTATTTTTAGTAGAGATGGGGGTCTCACCTTTGCTCAGGCTAGTCTCGAAGTCATAAGCTCAAGCAATCCATCCACCTCAGCCTCTCAGAGTGCTAGGATTACAGGCGTGAGGCACCGCGCCGGCCGAGATCCCCTCCTTTGTCCTCACAGCCAGTGCCCTGGGTCAGGCCTCCTAGTCTCACTCCTCCTTCCTTCCCTGCCTGTCTGTCCGCCTCCAGCCACCCCACGCTTTTGCCACAGACTTGGTCTCTCACTCTACCTCTTTTCTTTCCTTCCTCCCTCCCTTTCTTCCTTTTTCCATGGAGTCTTGGGATAACAGCCTGAGTGGAGTCCAGGCTCATCCCAGCCTCATCTGGGCTCAGCCAGCCTCCAGCCTCATTTCTTTCTACCTTCCTCTCTGTGCCCCAAATTCCAAGCATATTGAAGGGCTTCTAGCCAGGCTCACCCTCACCTCTGGCCTTGTTCTCTTGGTACCTTCTTCTTACCTCTTCCTTAACCTAGTCTAGCTCATCTTTCTTTTCTTTTTTTGAGACAGAGCTTCATAACATGGACACCCTCATCTCTCTGAGCATGCCACTGTCTCTTCACACTCCATCTTTCCTGTGTGGCCCCTGCCCTGATACAGAGAGGTACTTGGAGGATGTTATAAAATGAATGAATAGTTATTTGTTAAGGCCTGGCTCTAGACAGGCAAAGAAGTCCAGACAAGGATTCTAAAATCCTAGATTTAGGTCATCTGGGCAGTGAGGCTATGGACCATAGCAAGCCACTGTCCCCTTCTGGGTCTCAGTGTTTCCACCTCTAAAATGGGAGTAAGTATTAACCCAGCTGTGCTCATGTCACAGAGCTCTTATTGAGATCTACTGAGATCCCTCTGGAGCCTGGCCATGAGCCATGTGTTGGTCAGCTGGGCAGCACCACTTCTATTCCAGCTGGCAACACCATGCCTGATTGCTGGCAGAGGCAGACCAGGCATGTAGGAGATGGGAGACAAGGGGGGATGCCTGGATCAAGTGGCCCTTGAGTTGAACTTTGGAGAATAGAGAAGATTTGGACATGCTGGAGAAGGAGGGGAGACCTCCAGGTGGGACAGTGGAGTGAGTACAGGCTTGGAGGCTTCTACTGTAGAAGCCCCAGTCGTCCTGTCTCCAGCTGCCTGAGTCCCGAGGGCTTCCTTCCTCTTTGTCTCCCTCCCACTCCTCATGACCCTACCTGAGCTGGTACCTTTGCCTGAACACCTGTTCTCTGTGTCCCTATGAACCGTCAGGTGCCAACCAATGATAGAGTCCTTTCCTTCAGAGGAGTATAAGAAAGGGTCCCCACAGATGTGTGGCCTCAGCCCCCTGGCAGCTGAGTATGTGGAGGTAGTTGGGCTTTTTGGTGACTCAGAGTGTTACAGCTGCAGACTCTGGGGAGAATCCTTTGGGATGTGGGGCAGTAGATGGAGCTGTTCTGATGTGGAGAAGCCCTGTCACCTGTGGCATATAGACTTCCTCACCTTATCTCATTTGCTCCTCATACTGTCCCATATAGAGAGGCACTATTCCCACTTTACAGATGTAGAAACTGAGGCTCAGAAAGGAGAATGACTTGCTTAAGGGTCTGAAGCAAAACTGTAATTTGAATCTGACTACCTAACCTTTCCCCTGCCACACCACCAGGCTATTCAGAGCCCTGAGAAGTTTTCAAGGACACCTGCCTTATTCATCCCCTTTGAGGTACCTCTCTGGGACTCATCCCAGGGAAACAAGTCAACAAAAGAAACAAAAAAATATCAGTCAATGAGCAGGTTCATGGCAGATTTATCAGTAATGTTGAAAAGAAGAAAGGTTAGGCTAAGCAGAGGCAATGCCTTCAGTGACATGTTCTGTAGCCATTGAGATGATAAAATAACTGCCGTGGAAGGTCTATGTGGAAATGTTTGGTCAGTCATTCCAGCCAGGTACAGGGATACACAGTGGGTACAGGACCAGCGAGTGGCTGGTATAGAGCAGTCACAGGTAGACTGCAGCTCTGTAGTCACAGGCAGTGGTCAGGAAGCCCACAGGCCTCAGTTCCATTCCCAGCCCTTCTGGGCTGTGTGTGTAGTTTAGGGCAAGCTATTCACCTTTACTGAGTCTCAGTTTTCCCATCTGTAAAATGGGGAAATACTGCCTACTTCATAGGCTGATGATGAAGATTGAATAAAATTGGCTATTCAGAGTCCTATGTGCCAAGTGCATGGTGATCATCTACTGGCTGTGATATTGTTCTCAGCCTGGGCTGCATATTGGAACCATTCAAGTGGCTTTCTTTTTTTTTTTTTTAATTTTTTTAGAAACAAAGTCTTGCTCTGTTGCCCAGGCTAAAGTGCAGTGACCCAGTCATATTTCACTGTAACCTCGAATTCCTATGCTCAAGCAATCCCCCTGCCTCAGCCTGGGAGCCTGAGAGCTGGGGCTACAGATTTGTGCTATCACATCAGCTAATTTTTTTTTCTTTTTCTTTTTTTTTTTTTTGCAGTTTTTGCCTGGGGTTGGGTTTAAACCCGCCACCTCTGGCATATGGGGCCAGCGCCCTACTCTTTTTAGCCACGGGCATCACCCATTTTTTTTTTTTTTTTGAGACAGAGTCTCATTTTGTTGCCCTTGGTAGGGTGCTATGGGGTTATAGTTCACAGCAACCTCAAACTTTGGGGTTCAGGCGATTCTCTTGCCTCAGTTTCCCAAGTAACTGGGACTATAGGTGCCCACCACAACACCTAGCTATTTTTAGACAGGCTCTCGCTCTTGTAATCCACCCACTTTGGCCTCCCAGAGTGCTAGGATTACAGGTCTGAGCCATTGCACCCAGCTCATATCAGTTAAGTTTTGAATTTTTTGTAGAGTCAAGGTCTCACTATGTTATCCAGGCTGGTTTTGAACACCTGGGCTCAAGTGATCCTCCTGCTTCAGCCTTAAGTGCTAGGATTACAGGCGTGAGCTGCTGCGCCCTGTCCCTGAGTGGCCTTGAAAACCACTAATGCCTACATCCTCAGGGATTCCTATTTCATGGCTCAGGAGTCTGCTAAGAGGTGGGAGCCAAAGGTATTTTAAACAGCTCTCTCCATGATTCTGCTCTAGAACAGGCATCCTTACACTTCAGCACACTTTAGGACCACTGGGAGGGCTTTTTTTTAAATGCACCTTCCTAGGTCCCACTCCTAGAGTTTTTTATTCAGTAGACATGGAGCCTGAGAACTTGTATTGGCATAAAGCTCTACGAAACTGTGACTAGGGAGCAGGGTTCTGTGGGACACTTTTGCATCTTTGGCCAGTAGAACCCTCAGGTCGGGACCTGGGTACTTCCTTTCCAACCCAGGAGATAGGAGAGGAGACAGCAAGGGGAAAAGGACAGATTAGGCAGAAGAAAACAGAAGCCAAGACCTCTCCTCATTCCCAGTTCTGCTGCCAGCCCCCTCTAGGCTAGTTGGGAGGGCCTGGCCTTCTACGGGGCCCCTCCAGAGCATGGAAACAGTTCTGGGGTAGAGGGAATTCTGTGCACAGAGACTTGGTCAGGCTTCCCTGGCTGCCTGCTCCAGATTTCTGGAGTCTGCTGAGGAGTCAGCCCACATGTCCCCAGCCTGCCTGTCTTAGGCCTAGGAGGCTAGGAGTTTTCTATCTGCTGGGTGGGGAGTGGTGGGCTGCTTCATTGGCCTGCACCTTTCCTGGCTTCTATAGAGGAGCCCCATCAGCAAAGGCCAGACATTTCCTGAGGATCAATGGGTGGCTTAGAAGGTCCCTGTCAGCAAAGCCCCTATGTTTCCTGGGGAGCAGCAGGTAGCTTAGAAAACTTGTTGGGCCAGATGGGGCCTGGAAATTCCCAGATTCTTCCCTCTTCAGCTCTCCTGAGGAGCCTAGTAGAAGTCCTAGATGCTGTGTGCATCCTGTGGGCATCCTCTCTCTGGCCCTCCTCAACTCACAGTCCAGTTGTCCTCCTGGCTAGTGACTTCAGGTGTCATCCAGGGCAGGCCTGGCTGTGTGCAGGCCTGGGCTGTGGTCACAGCTCCTCATCAGAGCCAGCTCAGGTCAGCATTTGGCCCTGGGAAGCCCCATGGTCTCTGGGCTCTGCAGAACCTACAAGGCCTTCTCCCTTCATGCTAGAGCAGTGGGCAAAGGTGGAGGAACTAAACAGTGGTGGAGAGAAGCATAAAACCTCTCCCGCAGCTGGGCATTTTATGAGGTGCAGGGTCCTTTTCACCTCTGTGCCACTCACAAAGCCCTGACACAGGAGCCATCATCACAGGCTCCTGGAGTTGACACCTTGGGCAGGCCTGACCTGACCCCTGAGATGAGGGGGGTCACAGCTGAGTGCTGCTTCTCCCTGAGGAACGCCTACATGGGGATCCCAGCAGCACTGGCTCCTCCCTGGCCACCTTCCTCCTCCCTGTACCCAGGGTCTTTCCACTCCCTTCCCTATGTGGCCTCATCTATTCCTATGGTTCAGACGCCAGATACATGCTGATATTTCTTCCCTGGACTATGTGCCTAGAACTCTTGGTCTCTGAGCCTGGGGCTGCTGCCTGTGGCCACCTGGGACACACATCGCACAATCCTGCCAGGGCCATTAGTGCCCCCTGCAGCTGCACAGTGCGGGAACCTGTAAGTCCTCACTCTGGAGCTGTCTCCTGGCCAGCTCCCCTGTTATACCACAGTGCATCTCCCTGCCCTCCCTTCAGGCACATCCGCCTGCGAGTTCTCCATCTCCTTCCTAGAGGTGGGATATGTACCTCCTCCTATGCCCACAACTCCCCAGGCCCGGCTCAGGAAGGACAAAGCCTTCAGGCTGCATTTTCTGGGCCCCCTAGAAAAGGGAGTGGGCAGTGGCAGCAGTGTCTCTCCTGCACCAGTCCTGGGCTGCTCCTGCAAGGCCCTGCAGCATCGAGGGCCCTGAGAGAGAGAGAAGCCTGGGAGCTGCAGGCCAACTGTGTGTGCTTCCTCCCACAGGACTGCACCTTCTTCAATAAGAAGGACATCCTCAAGTAAGTGTGGCTTCTTATTCACCCCCTTGGGTCTGGGGTACCCGTGTGGGCTGGATGTCTCACTAGGAGGAGCACTGACCTCCATCAGGAGCCAAATTCAGGCCACTGCTCTACCCCTGAGCTGCTTTACAGGCCCAGATCCTTCTGCCAGGAATTGAATGTTCACTGAATGTTGGACTCCAAGGTGGGTGGTTTGGGGCATGTTTTTAGTTAATCCTCACTGTAGCTTGAAACAAGAGAATCCTTTTAACCTCATTTTATAGATGGGGCTTAGCAACTTGGCCAAAGTCACACAGCTAGGAATTGAGGACCCAGCCTCTGGCTGCAGGTCTCTTACAGTCTCACTGCATCCTGGGGCTGCTACAGAGAGTCCCTGCCTGCTGGACTCAGAGCCACTGTGGGCCCACTGGCTCCAGATTTGATGTCCTTCCACTCCTGGATAACTAAAAGTAAGCCCACTACCCAGAGTGGTTCAGCAGGGGTCTCCTTCCTTCCCAGGACAGCCCCTCTCCTTGGGTTTTGGAAGGGTAGACCCGAATAAGAAAGACAAAGGGGACAGGCAGCCTCAAATCCCCAGAACCAGACAGTGAGCAGAAATTGCAAAATACTGGGAAACCTGCCACTCGGGCCTGGGCCCCTCTGCCTGGGCTATCAGGTGGCATTAAAAGCCAGCAAAGTCTCGGGATCATTTTCCCTGAAGATCGATGGACAGACTGAGACTAGAGCAGTTTGTCACTGCCCAGGCCACAGTGCTCAGACAGGTAGTACCCCTTGACCTTTCCCCTGCCCAGGTTGCCACTGCAACCTGTCACTTGAATGGGCAGGGGACACCCCACTTCTGTCACCCAGAGAGGCCTGCTGTCAGCAGATCCAGACTACTCCCAGCATCCTAGCTCTGTGGCCTTGGGCTGTCGCCAAGCCTCAGTGCCTTCTGTGAAATAGGGATAATGCTACCCACCCTCAGAGCGCTGCTGGGGGCACTAACACCAGGTATGATGTTTGGTAAGGAGATCTGGTCTTTAGCTTGAGAGATGTGACAGGTGAGGTCCTCTTTTGGGTAGGATAGCTCTCAGAACTGTGCTAACACAGTATCATCCCAGCTTTCTCATGCACCTCTTACCTTTCAGAATTCTTGGCATAAGACGTTTGTTCAGCCTGGCCAGGGAGTTCCACCTGCCCTGTCCCTGCCATTGTAGAAGCCCAGCCCAGGCTGGTTGGCTTCTGAGGCCCACAGGGATTTCCATGCTGGCAACAAAAGCCCCTTGCCCCCAAGCCTTTGCCTTGACTGTCTCACTGCCTGGAGTGCCCTTTCTCCTCTCTCTTGCCCTGGTAGTGCTCTGATCCTTCCAGACCCAACTCCCCACCTCGCTAGTGCTCACCCAGCTGTTCTCCTGGCCTGGTAGGGGCTCTGTGGGCTCATGGGCTTAGGTGTTCTGCCCTCTAGACCTTCCATCAGGCATGATGCCTGTTGGCTACCAGGAAGCACTTGAAGAATATGTGAGTGAAGGACAGGTAGGGTTGGCTAGGGGAGGACATGCTGGACTGGGGAACAGCAGGGGCAAGGACACAGCCTGCTTCCCCCACCTCCAGCCTCTGGTGTTCTTACTGAGAACAGCAAAGTTGCTGTCTGGGGAAGAGGGGAGAGTGGCTCAAAGGCAGGCCAGGAACTGAGTCTAGTATGACCCTGAGGCCTTCAGGGTGTCCCTGGCACCTTAGCAAACTCCAAGCAGGTGAGATGACTTGGCAGTGGGGGGGACCTGGCTCCCCACAACACTGGCCTGCCCAACTCTGCACACTAGAGCAGAGACCACACCTGAGGTCCCCAAAACCATAAAGGACCCCTCCAGCCAGCAAGACACCTCTTCCTGGACCCCCTTTGCCTGTTCTGCCTCTGGTTTGTTCAGGCTGCATCTCTGGATTAGCCTCTCTGGAGACCCAAGAGATTGGACCTGGTACTTTTTCTGCCAAGCAGTCATGTGAGGAGGGGAGAGTCTCTCTGGGATCTGGTCCCCACAGTGTGGCAGCTGTGTCTCATGGCACATCTGCAGTGCGGGACAACAGTGCTCCCTAGAACTCTTTCCTCACAGGCCCTTATGGCTAGAGGGCCAGTGACAGTCTTGTTAAACACAACAAAGGGCTGTCTAGAGTTTGTTGCCCTCTGGCCCACCCTCAGGGAAGGGTATGAGACAAGGCAGGGTGTGAGGACTGTCTGTTCCTGAGGGACCAAGCATGGTTCTAGTTTGGGCCCCTTTGCTTTTCTCTCTGGGCTCCAGTGGAGGCCAGTGTGACTGGCCATCTCCACCAGGTCAGCCCTTTCTACTGTTCACTCTCAGGTCCAGGCAACATACCTGAGGCCCAGAGCCCAGAGAGGGCAAGGGCTGCAGGGCTGCCCAGCAGTATACCACAGGTCAGCAGCAGAGCCCGGCTGGCTGGACCCTGGCCTCTACTGGCTGGCCCTACTCCCAAGGGCCTTTCGTGCCGCTTCCCCACCCCAACCTGGATGCTTCCTTGGTAAGCTGCACCCTGAGTATCAACCAGATGGTGAGGAGGAAACTTGAGCAGGAGGTTTCCCTTTGCAGCCTTGGGGAAACGATACCGAGTCACTGACAACTCTCCTTTGATCCTCCCCTCCTTCCTCCCACTCTGCCCCGCCCAGGTAGATCTACTTGCTGCCTTGACTGGGTGGCCAGGCCACCATCACCCACCCCGCCCCATTCCGCCACCCTCCTTTCTATAGGGTCCTGCTCAGCACCCAACTCCTGTTACCCCAAGAGACTGTGCAAATGGAATAGGGTCCTTGCCCCTCAGTGCAGTGGGAGGATCGCCCAGCCAGCACCCCAAGGCATTTGTCTGTTTGCTACTTTATTGTTTGTTTTCTTAACCTTTTAAACATTTTGTATAATCCATTTTGATTAGTTTTATTTTTTTCATCTGCCCCCGTTTTAGTTTTAGTTTTAGTTTTTTTCTTAAACATATACATGATGACTGTAGAAAAATTAGAAATGAAGTCAATCAAAAGGAAAAAAAATTACCTATAATCCTATCATAGAGAAATAATGACCATTTATCTTTTGGTGTGTGTTGTACCAGTATTTTTCTTTTATAGGCATTTATCAAAAAAGTCAGATCATATTGTCTTATAATATGCTTTAAATTGTTTTTCCTTAGGCATGTTGTAAAAATAGATAAGAAAGTGATGGAAAACAGTATGGTAGTTCCTAAAAAAACTTAAAAGAAAATCACCATATGGACCAGCAATTCTACCTCTGGAGATACACCCAAAAGACCTGAGAGCAGGGTCTTGAAGATATACGTGTACTCTCGTGTCCTAGCAGCATTATTCACAATAGTGAAAAGATGCAAGCTACCCAAGCGTCCATCAGCAGATAATGGATAAACAGAATGTTTATTTGGTTTAAAAAATGGAATATTATTTTTTAAAAAATGAATATTATCCAGGTTTAGAAAGAAAGGAAAATCTGGCACATTCTACAACATGGATGAACCTTGAGGACATTGTGCTAAGTGAAATAAGTCACAAAAAGGCAAACACTGGGCTCGGTGCCTATAGCTCAACGGGCTAAGGCGCCAGCTACGTACACCTAAGGTGGCGGGTTCGTATCCCCAGCCCGGACCCGCCAAACAACAATGACGGCTGCAACCAAAAAATGGCCGGGCGTTGTGGCAGGCGCCTGTGGTCCCAGCTACTTGGGAGGCGGAGGCAGGAGACTCACTTGAGCCCAGGAGTTGGAGGTTGCTGTGAGCTGTAATGCCACGGCCCTCTACCCAGGGGGACAGCTTGAGGCTCTGTCTCAAAAAAAAAAAAAAAAAAAAGGCAAACACTGTACGATCCCACTACACTACACGAGGTGCCTAGGGCAGTCAAATCTGTAGAGACAGAAAGTGGACTGGTGGTTCCCAGGGGCTGGGAAGTTGGGAGAAATAGGGAATTAACTCTTAAATGGGAACGGAGTTTCTGTTTTCCAAGAGGAAGGGATTTCTGGAGACCGATGGTGGTGACAATTGTATGACACTGAAAATGTACTTATAAATAGTTAAAATGGTAAATTTTATGTCATGTGCATTTTACTGCAATTTAAGAAATTTTTTTAATGGTTAAGATGGTAAATTTTATGTTATGTTATCACAGCCTTTTTATTTTGAGACAGAGTCTTACTCTGTCACCCTGGGGTTGAGTGCCATGGTGTCGTCATAGTGCACAGCAACCTCAGACTCCTGGGTTCAAGCCATCCTCCTGCCTCATTTTCCCAAGTGCTGGGACTATAGGCACCCACCACAATGCCCGGCTAATTTTTCTATTTTTATAGAGATGGGGTCTCACCCTAGCTCAGGCTGGTCTCAAACTCCTGAGCTCAAGCAATCTATCGATCTCAGCCTCCCAGGGCACTAGGATTACAGGGATGAGCCACCCTGCCCGGTTTTTTGTTTTAGAGAGCCGGGTCTCACTTGAACTCCTAGGCTCTGAAACAATCCTTCTGCCTTGGCCTTCTAAAATGCTGGGGTTACAGACATGAGCCACTACACCCAGCTGCTCAGCTTTTAAAAATTTATAAAAAAAAAAAAAAAAAAAGGGTGGGGTCTCAGTGTGTGACCCATCTTGTACCCTCAATGAATCCCCAACAATAAAACAAAAAGAAAGAAAGAAAGAAAGAAAGAAAGAAAGAAAGAAAACAGTTGGGGTCAAGCAGGAGAAAAAAAAATTTAAAAAAAATTAGTCAAGTTAAAAGAAAAAAATTTGTCTTACTACCACCTCACCCCTGAAATAATCACTTGGTAACATTTTAGTGACTGACCTTCCTTTTAGTCTTGTCTTAAGCATATAAATATATTCAAGCTTTTTAAAAATGGGATCGTACTGCACATTCTACTTTTTTTACTTAGTATCTTGTGACAACTTTCAATACTAATAGATAGTCTATAATATTTTAAGTTACTGAATTTAATAGATATGCCTTAATTCATTCAGCTGGACATTTAGGTTTCTGACTTTTCACCATTCAATTAGTACTGCAGTGAGTAAGACTTTTGATTATTCCCCACACTGCTGTTACATCCTTGTCATTTATTAGGTCTGAAACTCAGCTGCCTGTAGGGCCCAATATCCACTGTAATTATATAAATGAAGCTGTCCAGTGTGGTGGCATCTCTTTAGAACTGGTACCTGCAGAAACAGGTGCTCCTTTGCCCCAGCTAGAAGCTAAGGGGAATCTAGGCCCAGCTTGATCAGGAAATCCAAGTATATAATATAAAATATTTTAATTTGCAAATGCTGGCAAGTAAACTCTAAATTTTAATTCATTATTTTAATTTAAGTATATGAAAGCCAAGTGTGATTGTTGACCACAAGTTTGTGACTTTCAGGAAAATCCATCTTTTTCCCACTAATTTTTTTTTTTTTTTTTTTGAGACAGGGTCTCACTATGTCACCCTCAATAGAGCACTGTGACATCACTGCTCACAGCAGCCTCCAATTCTTGGGCTTAAGCGATTCTCTTGCCTCAGTCTCCCAAGGAGCTGGGACTACAGGTGCCTGCCACAATGCCCAGCTATTTTTTTGTTGCAATTGTCATTGTTGTCTAGCAGGCCCAGGCTGGGTTCAAACCCGCCTGCCTCAGTGTATGTGGCTGGCGCCCTAACCCCTGAGCTATGGGCGCCGAGCCTTTTTTCCACTAATTGTAAATGTTACTTATCATGGACTAATTCTCATTTATGTTTGGATCTATCTCTTCCACCAATCTGCCCTGTCAATGCCAATGTCCATTTTGTTCTTTATACCATGTGTTGACATCTGATAGGACAAATGTTTCTCCACTTTCTCTTTTTTGGATCTTCCCCCCTACTCCTCTACAGGAGGATCATATTTTTGGATCAGGCTGACAAGTTCCCAAATATTATAGATCTTCTGTAGATTTTGATTGAGATTATAATTATTTTACAGAAAAGTGGAGACTTACGGTATTAAGCCTTTCCAATCAGAAATATACAGTAGTTAGCTACCTATATTTGATATCCTTTGATTAAGTTCGATGGTTTTCTTCATACTTCAAAATTAGTACATTTTATACTGATTTTACACACAGTTTTTGATGTTTGGGGTTTTTTTACTTAGAGCAATAGAAGTTTATTTTTATAACTCTAGGGGCTAGAAATCTAAAATCAAGGTGTCAACAGGACCATGCTGCTGACAGTTCTAAGACTCTCCTTAGCTTCTGCTGTTTGCTGGCATTTGTTGTTGTTCCCTGGCCTTAGATGAATCACTCCAGTCTCCACCTCCTTCATCACATGATGTTCTCCCTGAGTGTGACATTTTTTGGTTCTTTTAAATTGTGGAGGCTCGGTGCCTGTGGCTCAAGCAGCTAAGGCACCAGCCACATACACCTGAGCTGGTGGGTTTGAATCCAGCCCGGGCCCACCAAACAACCATGACGGCTGCAACCAAAAAATAGCTGGGAGTTGTGGCAGGCACCTGTAGTCCCAGCTACTTGGAAGGCGGAGGCAGGAGACTCGCTTGGGCCCAGGAGTTGGAGGTTGCTGTGAGCTGTGATGCCACAGCACTCTACCCAGGGCAACAGCTTGAGGCTCTGTCTCTAAATAAATAAATTGTGGATCATAGCTTTTAAATCATGTTTTTGAATAGGCTAATGGTGATATATATATAGAAAACATCTGAGTGCTTACTATTAATAATTCAAATAGTTTTTTAAGCTGATTATTTTTGTTTTTCCAACAAATAATAACTTGCATCCTCTTTTTCAGTTTTTTTTAAGAGAACCCTGACACACCCTTCACTCGGCAGAAGGACAGTGGTAGAATCATAGCTCACTGCAACCTGAAACTCCTGAGTTCATGCAATCCTCCTGCCTCAGCCTCCTGAGTAGCTGGGACTTAGGCACATGCCACCGTGCCCAGTTAATTTATTTTATTCTATTTTTTTGTAGAGATGAGGTTTTGCTTAGTTGCCCAGTCTGGTCTTGAACTCTTGGGATCAAACAATCTTCCTACCTTCACCTCCCAAGGAACTGGGATTTTAGGCATGGGCCACCATGCCCAGCCTCCAATATTTAAATGTACTATTTTATTGTCTTAACTAATTACTGTTGTCCATCAGTATCCATGGAGAATTTGTTCCAGGACCTCCAGAGAATGCCCAAAACTGAGGATGCTCACGTCCCTGCTGTAAAGTGGTGTACTATTTGCATATAACCTGTGTACATCCTCCTGTATACTTCAAATCATCTCTAGATTCCTCATAATACCTAGCACAACGTAAATGCTATAAAAAGAGTTGTTCTACTATGTTACTTAGGGAATAATGGCAAGGAAAAATGTCTATACATTTCCTTTACTCAAGGCATCAATAAAAAGAAAAAAGCAAAAATTTGTACATGTTCAGTAGAGATGCCATTTATTTCCCCAGTACTTTCAGTCCTCAGATGACTGAATCCTGGGCCATGTGTTCCTGGGGGGGATATGCTCCGTAACAGTGGTGATTGTAGGCACGCCACCTCTATGGGGATGTCTCCAGTTTCTTATCACTTACATACCATGTTGCTTGTTGGTCAGAGATAAAGAAATACCATTTTGTTTCTACCCCTGAGTGTTAACACCTTTTGTTTCTGTTTTATTAAGAATTTTAAATTTTTTGGCTCGGCGCCTGTGGCTCAAGCGGCTAAGGCGCCAGCCACATACACCTGAGGTGGCAGGTTCGAATCCCCAGCCCGGACCCGCCAAACAACAATGACGGCTGCAACCAAAAAATAGCCAGGTGTTGTGGCGGGCG
>NW_003852406.1:30417132-30450172 GCF_000181295.1 Otolemur garnettii
AGCCCAGGAGTTGGAGGTCGCTGTGAGCGTGATGCCATGGCACTCTACCCAGGGGGATAGCTTGAGGCTCCATCTCAAAAAAAAAAAAAAAAGAATTTTAAATTTTTTATGGACAAAAGTAATGCATACTTTTAAAATTTTCGTTCATTCATAAGTACTTTTAAAAATCCAAACAATTGAGAAGAGGTAAAGTAATAAATAAAAGTCCATCTTCCTTTTATCACCTATCTCCATTCCCACTTCACATAAAGTGTAAACATGTGGTCTATAACTTTTCAGATATGTTTCTGTATCTATACAATCATATAGTCACAAATGTGTCTGTCAAATAGATCCAAACATGTTTCATCTGGTAATATGATTTATAGTCACAGATTTCCAAACATTGAACCATCCTTGCATCCTGGAATAAGTCCTGCTTGGTCCTAAGGTATTTCTCTTTAAAATACTGTTGGACATGATGCACCAGTGTGGCCTTTCATTAGACCCGTGCTTCTGTATGTGGATGTGCCATCGGGCCATGCTGAATGCTACCCAGTGGGTTGTGTGTCAGGGTTCTTACTAACTTTCTAAAATAAACTGGGAGGCTTTTCCTTTTTTTGCCACATGCTCTGGAGCAGTTGAGGTAGCATTATTTGTGGTTCTGGATGTTAAAACTAATATGTAAATCTCGAACTCTGTGCCCTTTATTGTGGGGAGAAGATGACAGAGAGATAGTTATTTGAAAGTTTTGGGGTTTTTCCCACACTGATTTGGATTTTCAAATTTCCTTGGATTATCTTCCTTAAAAAAAAAAAAAAAAAAAAAAAAATTCTATAAGGCTGGGTACTGTGGCTCATGCCTGTAGTCCTAGCACTCTGTAAGGAGGCTGAGACAGGTAGATTGCTTGAGCTCAGGAGTTTGAGACCAGCCTAAGCAAGAGTGAGATCCCATCTCTACTAAAAAATAGAAAAACTAGCAGGGCATGATGGTGCATGCCTGTAGTCCCAGTTATTCGGAAGGCTCAGGCCAGAAGATTGCTTAAGTCTAAGAGTTTGAGGTTGCTATAAGCTATGAAACCATGGCACTCTACCCAGGGTGACACAGTGAGATTCTATGTCAAAAAAAAAAAAAAAAAATCTGTCAACTTAATTTTGGAACAGATTTGTCTACCAAGATAGAAGCTGGCCTGCCCTCCCACACCCACCAGAAGGAACCTCATCAACCCCACCAGGCACCCACGGCCCCTCTCCCAAGTCCACCCACATCAGGAGCCCTGCCATGGCAAGCAACATGCTAACAGCTACTGAAGGTTGGGTGGTTTTACTAACATCATCCTATTTAATCCTCACATGTGTGAGAATAATAGGTAGGACAGGCCCCACTTTTCTGATAGGGAAATTTATTCTCCAGTGGGTTAACCCACTTACCCAAGGCCACCAACGAGCATGGTGTGGGCAGGGCTCCAACCTCAGCCTGGCATCAGGCCCCTCCTGCAGCTACACTGTGTAACTTTGGAGGTACAAGCTAACCCCAGAAGTACCCAACATCACTCTCAATATGTGAGGTGAGGGTTAAGGTTACAGTGAGAAATGTAACAGTTGGAAACACTGTGGATCTGTCAAAGGAAAATGAAACCAGATGCATGAATTTTGAAACATTTTGGTTCTGTGTTTAGGGAAAGTGTAAAAAGTGTAAAAAATTTCTTCAATACAGGAAGTAGGAGCAAAGGAGGTCCTCGAGTACCCTCTTGTGGACAGTTCCAGGTTGATCCTGCTACCCTGACCACCCTGACATTTGCTGACCCCCCTCCCATGCAAGGGATAGGTTTGGGTATTCCGCCTCCCTCGCTGTATCTCCAAGTCATGGTGCTTCCTTGTGATTTCAGGCCCTTTTACAGGGATGTGTGGCTGTGAAAATGGGCCTGTGGCATTTTGCTTTTCATCTGCCGCGGATGGGCTCTGAACCAGGTGATGACATGCCTGCCAGGGAACCAAGCAGCTAGAATCCTGAGGTCCTTAGTTCAAATCCTGTCACCATGGCTGTGTAAGCTGGGGCAGGCCCTTCATCCTTGAGCCTCAGTTTCCCCCACCTGAAAAATGGGAGACTAATATCTACCTCTCAGGGTGGTTTGGGGATTAAAGTGAGCACAGTGATCCACATGGAGCATCAGCCAAGGCCTGGCACAGGGCACACCTGTTATTCTGGCATTGTTATCTGTGTGAGCTGGGTAGGTGGTCAGGCCTGCTAGGGAGGACTCATGGGACCTAAGGGAGGCTTGGGAGGCTGTGCTGATGGGCCTGCTAAGGGTGGGCCTTGAGGCTATATCATTGGGTTCAACCACTTAGAAGAAGACACAGGGTGATGTGGCTCTGGGGGTAGGAGGGGAGGCCTGGGCCCAGGATATGTGGGCTCATATAGTGACCTCATCGGGAAGCTAGCTTGCTTTGACCCCTCACCAACCCCCCTACACTTGTCTCCTTCCTCTAGAAGCACTTTGTAGACACAATTTTGTGTGAACATGCCTTGGGCCTGTCTTGGCAGGACCTGAATGTGGGGGCACTGGAGAAAGGAGGACTGAATAATGGGGAGGAGGCTTCCAAGTGAGATGTGGTCAGGATGCCTCATACCCAGCACACTGAAATAGGCTTATGCAGGAGGATGGGACAGGAACTGGGCACCCAAGCCATCGTTGAGGAAGGCCAGGCCCAGGTAGCAGGCTGGGTTCCAGTGGCCTCCTGCTAGAGAGAGGTGTGGGTGGCCTGTTCATGGTGGCTTCCTGAGGATGTCAGGGCTGCTGAGAGCACTTCTGGAGACCCAGCTCTTGGCCTGAGTTGGGGTGGTGGGGCCCCAGCTTTGATGGACCCTCAAGAGTGGTGGGTGGAGGGTGGCTAAGAGTTTCTGCTCTAGATTTATAGTCCTGGGTTCCAACCATGGCCTGGATACTTCCTATTATGTGACCTTGGACAAAGTATTCACGATCTCTTAAGCCTCAATTTACTGAGCTGTAGACAGGGGTTCTGGGGTACCTGTCTGCACAGTGAACATCAGGGGATTAAATAAGGTGAGCATTAAGTGCGTAGCACAGTGCCTGGAACACCAAAGACCCCATAAGAGCCAGAAGGGGGATGAACAAAAAGATCTGATTCCGGGCCCAGGAGTGGAGAGTCGGGGAGGGGCGGTAGTGGGGTGGCTGGTGTGTGTTGGGGTGGAGCAGGGAGGGCCTGGACATGGGTTAGCAAAACAGAACCTCCTCCTGTGGCCAGAGCAGATGGCCTCACACAGGCCCCTCCCTGGTCCTGGCTGAGGTGGGTCTGCGGAGGCCAAGGCCTGGGTAGCAGCCACCGAGCTACTCAGGAGTCCAGGGCTGATGCCCCTCCAGCGCTTTTCCTCTGCTTCCTTTGAAGGCTCCACGCACGGTTCTATGAGCTGGCGCCCAACCTCGTGCCACTGGACTACAGGAAGAGCCCTATCGTCCATGTGCCCATGAGCCTCATCATCCAGATGCCAGAGCTCCGGGTACGCGGGGGAGGCCTCTGCTGTGGCAGGGCAATGGGGGTCTCTGTGCCTTGGGCCAGGTGGCAGGGCACCCAGGTCGGCTGAACCTGGCTGGCTCCATCCTTTGTGTCTGTCCCACCCTGAGCAGATCACTGAACCACTCTGTGCCTCAGTTTCCTCGTCTACTCTCTATGAATAAATGCAGTGTGTGCAGACCTCAGTGAGGGTGTTGTACAGCAGTGGCTGCCCCTCTGCCTGCTGCTGCCTGGGCTGCCCTGCTTGTGTCTTTAAGTGGTCTCAACCTGCTATTCTTGGCAGATTTGTGTTTCCCATTTTAGATGATTTTTCTGTCTCCCTCTTGTCTGGCTGTGGCTTCTCACTGAGGTCAGCATCTGCAGCACCGCCTCTCAGACTGAACATACACACAACTTCCTGAGCACTGTTCAAAATGCTGACTCAGGTTCAATACATCTGGGACAGAGTCAATGTTGTTTTTCTAACTAGCTCTCAGGTTAGGCCAACGTTGCTGGTGCTGCTTACCCGTAATATGTAAAGTGCACTCCAGTGTCGAGAAGGCACTTGGGCACAAGCCTATACACTGCTGCAGGACTTTGCAAATTGCCCTCTGCCCCAGGCCTGCGATGTATGGCTAGAGGCCAGGTCAGAGTGCTGCATAGCATTTCCCTGAGGCCTGCACCGTGCTTGTGGCCTCAGTCCTGACAGACAGCAAGCCCCAGGCCATGGACAGGCACCCAACCTGGCTGAAAGCCAGGCTCAGAGGGTCCCAGGAGGGTGTGAGGCACCCATGGGCAGAAACCATATAGTTTGTGTCTAAGTCTCCTGTGTTGGCCTGGGTTGGGCACAGAATGGGACCAGCCAAGTGCTAGTCAGCTGGGGTGAGTTCTACAGGAGAGGTGGGCCCAAGTGATGTGGGGCCAGAAGAAAGGGTCAGCGTGTAGCTCCCCAGGGGAGGCAGCATCCAGGGTGGTCTGGGAGAATTCAGGGGTTCTTAGGCAGAATGATTGTGAGCCTGGCCCCTGACTGCTGTCCGACTCTTGGTGCTTATTTGAGCCCAGCTGCCCCACTCTTTGGGCCCCTACCTCTGCCTGCCATACCCTGACCTGACATGGCCTGAGTTGAGAGCTGTCCATGCCCTTGTCTCTTCTTGCTGGAGACAGAGCCCTGCACATCAGGTGGAGCTTCTGTGTGCTCTCTGGGCAGTGGGACCCATGTGTGCTCCTGCTTTGGATAAGGCAGCATGTGCTGGCTGTGCTCCCCTTGAAATGCTGCTGTGAATGGTGTGACATGACCCAAAGGAACATATGCTGAGCTCTTACACATGCCAGCACCTTCCTACTTGAATCCCCTCACAACCCAGTGAGGTAGTTGCCATCATTTGCATATTACAGATGGGGAAACAGGCTTAGAAGTAGGCCACTTGTCCAAGGTCATGCAAACTGTAAGCAGTCTGGCTCTGGGGTCCTCCTGCTTAACCCACACTCATGGAGATTGCTATGATTATTTTCTTCAGGAGAATCCCTTCAAAGAAAGGATCGTGGAAGCTTTTTCTGAGGATGGCGAGGGGAACCTCACCTTCAATGACTTTGTGGACATGTTTTCTGTGCTCTGCGAGTCGGCGCCCCGGGAGCTCAAAGCAAACTATGCCTTCAAGATCTATGGTAACACGAGAGTCAAGTCAACTTGTCTCTGAAGAATGCCTATCCAGTGGGGTGGTTGCAGGGGACACAGAATGCCTGAGAGACGTCCATGGGGCCCTGAAAGCAGAGGAGGAAGGGCAGCACCCACTTCAGTGGGGTGGTTAGTATGAGTGCATTTATAGGTGGTGACATAGGCACCGGCAGGTCCGGCAATGGCTTGCAGACTGGAAACATGGGGCAGGCAGACCCACTAGACTGAATGGCCCATGAAGACTGAGGGAGGTGTTGGCTCGGTGCCTGTGGCTCAGCAGCTACAGCGCCAGCCACATACACCAGAGCTGGAGGGTTCAAGTCCAGCCCGGGCCTGCCAAACAACAAAGACTGAGGGAGGTGAGGAAGCACTGGGCTTGATGTGGAGACCAGAGGGGTTCAGACAAGACAGGAGAGGGGCCAGGCTGTGAGGAGCCTACCAAGGAGGTGGGACCTAGTGCTAAGGGCATTTGAGGCCACTGCAGGGTTTCAGGTGGCAAAAGGCAGCTACTCTGTGTTCTAGAACAATGCTTCAGCAGTTTTGAGGTATGAAATGGAGGAGAGGAGGTCTCAGGCATGATGGTGAGGTGAGCTAGGAGGGTGGCTCCCCAAAGCCCTCAGTACTCTAGAGGCAGGGCCACCCTGTTTCACCCCTGCCCAGCTCTTGGTCCTGCCGTCTCATCAGCCACCAGAGGGAGTGGGCACTCACCAACCAGTAATCAAGATGATGCAGCCAAAGGGAGACAAGGTCACATCCACAGAGCTCACCCACTGTGGAACCTGACAGGTCCCAGGCACTGACAGGTGACAATGCTCAGATGGGGACACTGAGGTTCAGGGCATGGCTGTGACCCATCCTGGACCAGGAGTCAAGGGCTGGCCTCCTGTCCTCAGTGCCTTTGATCAACCTGTGGATCCCCAGGCAGCAGGAGCTGTCCGAGATATCTTTTCCTTTTGTAGTGTCATGTTTGTTTCAGAGGAGTCTGGTTTACAACTGTGCACCCACGTAGTCCCTGTATATCAGAAAGATGGTGCCTGCCAGTCTACCCTCCACAAACTATGCTCGTGTGGTTCAAGTAAAAAGCGCAAATTCCACCCAGTACCCAATCTGGGATGCCATAGCATTGCTTCTGGGGTGGGGGGCAGCTGTGGTCTGTGTATAAGGAACTGTACAGCATGTGGGCCAGCAGACTCAGGGACATGAGAAAGGAGAATTGTGGCTCCCTTACTGCCCTGGGATCTTGGGGTCTCATTTGTAGTAAGGATCACGCTGGGCCTCAGTTTCCTTCATATAAAGAGATCACAGGAATGCAGCCGGCCAGCTTGCCAGCCAGAACATGTCTGCAGAAAGCACAGTGTGTCCCACTCCCAGGGCAGAGATGAGTCCCACCTGCTGCCTGCCCCTGAGTCATCCACAGGCAAGTCAGAGAGGGACAGTGCAAGGGTATCCACCAGGAGCTGACACTCTAGTGTCCTGCACTGGCCAGGGATATGACCTGAGCCTGAAGTTCCCAGGGAGCCTCAGACTTGGAATTGGGAGGTCATGTGTATAGACACTGTAAGTACTGTGAATGAGGGTGTTCAAGCTGTGCCTTTAGGCTGGGGACAAGGACCTAGCATCCCCAGAGTGTGTGCAGAGATGCCCTAGGGATGTTGGAGGCTGGTGGACATATGAGTGTGAGCAGCTGGGAGGTACAGGTGGTCCTTGCCACCTTCTCTGTTCCTCCATTTGTACAGGGGGGATTCTAGTAGTGCGTACCCAGTAGGCTTGTTTTGAAAACGAAATGAGAAAAGCATCAAATGTTTATATTAGTAGTTATGGTCTTTTTTTTTTTTTTCTTTTGAGACAGAGTCTCATTATGTCACCCTCGATAGAGTGCTGTGGTGTCACAGCTCATAGCAACCTCCAACTCCTGGCCTTAAGTGATTCTCTACTACAGATGCCTGCCACAATGCCCCGTTATTTTTTTTTGTTGCAGTTGTCATTGTTGTTTCAGCTGGCCCAGGCCGGGCTCAAACCTGCCAGCCTCAGTGTATGTGGCCAGCGCCCTACCCACTGAGCTACAGGCACTGCCCAACAGTTTTGGTCTTTATCATTGCCAGTAATGTTAGAGTTTGCCTGGTGGGCAGGAGGAGGCCATGTTCCCTGCTCTGGACACACAAAGGCTGGTCATGGGACAAGGGCTTCTGAGCCTCCTGACCCTTCGTGTCTGACTCAGAGCCTGGCTTCAGCCACGTGAAACAGCTTAGAAGATGCAGGTCTGAGTCAAATAGGCCACAAATCAGAATCCCTGCCCCTTGATGCCAATCACACAGCTTTCTAGACCTTGGTTTCCTTAGCTTTAGAATTCTCCAGGGGAATACAGGGTCCACTGTGGGTTGAGGCCAGAAGGGCCATTTGACCTGAACCTGAAGTTCCCAGGAAGCCTCAGACTTGGAATTGGGAGCTGTCTCAGTGTCATGTGTATAGTCACTGTAAGTACTGTGAATGAGGGTGTTCAAACTATGCCTTTTGGCTGGAGATAAGGACCTAGCATCCTCAGAGTGTGTGCAGAGATGCCCTAGGGATGTTGGAGGCTGGTGGACACATGAGTGTGAGCAGCTGGGAGGAACAGTAATATGGAGTGGGACCCTTGGAATCCCTGGGTGGGTCCAGCACTGGCTCAGACATGCCCACCCCACCCCACAGACTTCAACACTGACAACTTCATCTGCAAGGAGGACCTGGAGCTGACGCTGGCCAAGCTCACCAAGTCAGAGCTGGATGAGGATGAGGTGGTGCTCGTATGCGAAAAGGTCATTGAGGAGGCTGACCTGGATGGCGACGGCAAGCTGGGCTTTGCAGACTTCGAGGACATGATTGCCAAGGCCCCTGACTTCCTCAGGTGCTGCCGCCCATGGGGCTGCCGCCAGTGTGGGGCCCTGTCCTGCACTGTCCATGATGGGTGGTATACAGGCCAGGACACAGGTCATGTTCAAGGCCCCGCTCCCCTCGATGTGTGACTGGCCCTTGTCCCCTGCAGGGCCAGAATCTCATGTGAAGGAAAAGACCTGGGGGGCTGGAATCCCTCGGGACAGCTGCCCCTGTAAGGGTTCTTTCCCGCAGGGCTGCACCTTCTACACGACTCCAAAGGGGCTGTCCAGGGTTGGGCCGGGCACCTGGTTTGCTTTTGCCTGAAGAGCCTTTACCTACCCAGCCCAGGGCTTCTCACCCACTCTTGCCCTTCTCTCTTTCCAGCACATTCCACATCCGGATCTGAGGACACCGCTGAGGCTACAGGGGCCTAGAAGCCCACCATCCATCCAGCCCTGCTACCTACACAGATGTGGCCTCCAGGCTCCCCAGGAAAGGACCTGTGGCATCTGGGTTCACATTTCCTATGGCCCTTTCAGCAAAAAAAATCCTTAACCAGAGAAGTGGAGTGTGAGGAGTAGCGCCCTTCTCAGGGCCCCTGTGGTCTACCCCGAGGACCCACAGCTCTTCTCCAGCCTCTCCCCAGCCTCCCCCATACCCTGGTGCCTCTCGCCCCTGGACGGGAAGGCAGAAAACCTGACAAGAGGTGGTGGGGTCTGACTTGTCCAAGTGCTGGACAGATACCACAGTTGCCCAGGGAGGAATGCAAAAAAAAAAAAAAAAAAAGAAAAAGAAAGTCAAGAGTTTCAGAGTTTCAAGGAGCTATGCAATCTTTTCCCACTACTCCAGGCTGGGCGCAGCTGCCTCTTGCCCTCTCCTGCACCCTTCCCAACGTGAAGCTGACTTCACAGAGGGTGAAGCAGGGTGAAGCAGAGGGTCCTCTCCTGCACCCTTCCCAACGTGAAGCTGACTTCACAGAGGGTGAAGCAGGGTGAAGCAGAGGGTCCAAGGGCTCCGCCCAGTCTCTCTGCCTTGCAGTCACGAGTACTACTTGTCCGCCCTCCCTGTGTTATGGAATCTTCACTGGTGTGTGCTGTTCACAGGTTTGTGAACTCATGGTAGTAAAACACTTTTGTGTCCCTGCATCTCCATGTCTACCAATGTTAGAAAATGTTCGATGGTGGTACCTTTGCTCCTTGAAGTCCTTGAAGTCCTTGAAGTCACACTGTTCATGTGTCCCCTCCCAGGTTAAGCATTGCCCTTCCGCTTTAGGTCTAACTTTGATTTCAGTAAGTGTGCCTTTGGGAAGAAGATACATCCATACCTCAAATCTTCCAGCAAGCCCCACAGAGGGCATGAGGTGAAAATCATTTTCATTTTCCTCATAACCATAGGAATTCTGGTCAAGCTCGTAAAGTGCTACCCGTGTGTCAGGCACAGTGCAGGTGCCCTGCTCTTAATCCTTACAGGCCCCAAAGAAGAAAGTGTAGGCCCACTTTTCAGAGGGAGAAGCTGCATAGCCAGGCAGCCAGTAGGGCAGATTTCACACAGATGTGACCTGGGCCAGTTCTGCCAGGGTCAGGCTGGGGAGCAGGGCATCTGTGGTGTTCTCTTGGGGGATATGGGCTCTGCTTTCTGCTTTCTGGGCCTGGGGAGTGGGGCAGCTGACCAAATGCTCACCCCTATGGGGTGGGGCTGGGAGGACACATGGGTGAAAACAGGAAAGGTCCTGAGGGAAGATCAGGGAGCCAGCCTGACCTAGGGGACAGGAGCAGAGGCCTGAGCCTCCAAAGCTGGTGGCTTGGCAAGGCCCTAAGGGCTCCTTAGAGGGCAGGGCCACACTGGCTTAGGGCTAGGTCTTGTGGGCAGGATCCGAGAGCCACTACTAAGGGTCAGGACTAGCTGGAGCCAAAAGGCAGATGAAGCCAGATACGAAGCCCCCTGACCAGCTCCAGATACAATCCAGCAGTCATCCCAAGCAGCTACCTTGGCTTGGGCCTGCCTCACTGAGGGTATCTGCCAGGTGCTGACCAGCTGTGTGGTTCCAGAGTGGCAGCTACTCCTTGATGGACCTCAGTTTCCTCTCTGAAGCACAGGGAGCTGGCTGGATGCCCCTTAGTGTCTGGCACCATGAGGCTAGGGTGAAGGCAGGGGCAGAGAGGTGCCTGACTCTGGAAGCCTCATCTACCCAGGGTCAGAGCCCTGGCCCCTGAGGCTGGGCCTTTGCTGCTACCTCCTGGCCTCTTGCTCTGATCCCCAGGGCGCAGAAGCACAGGATGTGGCTCGTGGTCTTCCCTCATTCCCCCTGATGCGACCACAAGGGGGGGAACTGGTTTTGTTCTCAGTAGCAATTGCATGATGTCACTCAGCCAGTCAGGACAATGTGTGTGCTGGCACAAGGCCTGCCACGTGCTCAGTACAAGTTCAGGATCGGAGGCAGGCTTCATCAGTCCAGGCCTCAGAATGCTCATCTGGGACATGGGGCTGCTAACTTCTGCCCTCATCTGGTCCCCTTGATTTCTCTTCTGCATGGATGGGGAGCTCTGGGGAAGCAGGATGCAACCAGGAGCTCCAGGCGACTGGGAGGTCCTCTGCAGGCAGGCCCTAGACTGTGTCTCTGAGCGTGGCTCCCCAGCGGGCTAGCTGGGTCTGAGGATCCAAGGCCTGCCTTTGGGCGAGCAGAGGGCTTTACCGTCATTCCTACTGTGGCCTAGGTACTAAGAAACCCACTGGTGGCTGCTGGATGCCAGGCCCTCCTCAGAATTTGTGCTTCTTGTCCGTGAAGAAGAGTCTCCGGAACTTGTCAGGCTGCAAGGAGGGAGAAGATACTGGAGCCTGCGTTCCTGGGCAGGGAAGGCAAGACCCAGGCCTAGGGGGCCCATTGTTGACCTGGGGTTAGAAGCCTGAGGCTGGGCTGGAATATTGATGGTTGCTGCCACAGCCTGAAATTCTAGCTCACAAATGCCTAAAATTCCACCTTCTGCCTTCCAAGTTTGGTTGAAGAGTTTTCCCTCATCCAGCTGAGGACAGGAAGGGGAAGGTGGAATGTAGAAAGGGGTGGATGTGAACTCCACCTTACTGCCCTGAGTGCCCTTGTCTCCCCACCCTGGGGCCTTGGAGTGCACAGGAGTCAGAGAGAGTGGGGTGGGGGTGTACCACCAGGGTCGGGAGAGTACATGGGACAGCAGCAGGGGAAGAACAGACATGAGATCCTTAGGCCTGTCCACCGTTGGAGTCTGTGGCCCTGGGATAGGATCTCAGAGGCTGGTGTGCATAGGGTGTGACCATAGCCCTGCCCTGAGAAAGGAGCTAGCAGTGCTTCCTGGGAGTTGCTGTATAGGCCGAGAGGAGCTCTGTGTGTGCCCAAGATAAGCAGTGCCCATGGAGAGGGGACTTTCTAGTCTCCAGGTATAGGCAGAGTTCAGGTGGGACTGAGGGCTCAGCAAGGGTTCTCTGTCTGCCAGCCTCCCTCTGCCATCCTCAACCCTTCTTCTTCTTCCTTGTCAGAAATCCTCAGAAATACTAGCTCTATTCAGCAAGAGCCATCTCTGGGCTATGTCCTGAGCATGAGAGGCTATCTAGCATTATTTTCTGGGCAGCCAGCCCTAGACATAACCAGACGATCAGCCCATTTTACAGATGAGGAGGTGGGAGGTCCTGGCTAGGAGTGCCAAATAAGAACATATTTGCTCAGTTAAATTTGAATTTTGGAGAAACAAAGAGTAATTGCAGTATTTGAGACACACTAAAAAAGTATCTGTTGTTTATCTGAAATTCAAAGTCAATTACCTTGCTAAATCTAGCAACCCTACTTATCAGGAAAACTGGGAGAAAACTGTCATGCCCAAAGCCACAACGCTAGGGAGTGGCTTAACCAGAGCTGATGACGCCCATCTCCACCTCTCAGAGGCTCTGAGACCCCAGAGTGTCTGAGAGGAATGGGAAAGGAGCCCAGGTTTGCTGCAGAGAAGGTCCTTGAAAAGACGCCCAACCCTAGCAGCTGCCTCTCCATCACCACCACCTCCAAGCATAAGTTAAGGCTGGAAGTTTCTGGGAACTTCTAGGCAGTGGTGGTGGCCTGACCTACCCATGCCTGAGAGCCACAGGTCCCCTTCCACCACTGGGTGCTCCCTAAGGGATGCTAGCTGGGCCACCCAACCACAGAGCTTACCTTGTGTGTCCGTTTGGTCTCCTTGCTCTTGGCTGCTGGGATTTGCTCGTAAGTGTTTCCAGGCTCTGGGAGCCCTGGGGTCTCTGAGATCCTCTCATAGCCATAGTCCGTGGGCCCTGACAGTTTGCTATATGTGGGACTGGCCCCAGGATGTGGAGGCCGGGCCAGGCCACCCCAGCAGGCTGGGATCTGCTCATAGGTACTGCCTCCCTGGTTTGGTACATCCCTGGCTTCTGCTAGGCCTGCTGTTCCCACGAGCTCATAGGTATCTTCAGAGATGCTCTGGGGACAGAGCTGAGCCCCTTGGCTCAGCTTCAGAAACCCCTGCCTCCAGGTTGCAGTCAGAGATCCCAGGACATCAGAACTGGGGGGCTCAAGGAATCCCCAGGAAGTGGGAGACCCAGTAGGACCCTGGACTGGGCTCACTCCAGAGAGGGAAGGCTCTGGGACATCAAGCTTATTCTGGTCTCCATCTGAGAGTCTCCTCTGGGCCTCCTTGCCTGGGGAACAGGCCTGGCTGCCAGCTGGAACTGGCCCATGCCCACCAGGCACCTCCATGCCCAGGCTCAGCCTTGCCTGGTTCATCTTCCTCAGGTCTGCATAGATGACGTCACTGGGGCCTCCAAAAGACTCGTCCAGGAGGGAGGCCCTTCTCTCAGGGAGGGGGGGCACTCTCATGGGGGCCTGGAGAGAGAGGGACAGAGAGAATCTCTTAACAGACATTCCATCGCTGAGATGTCCTCAGGTAAACTGTGCTCTCTCAGATAAGCTGAGGTCCCCTGGCTTGGCCACATACAAAGATTAGATGCATGACATTCAGGGTCTTACCAGCTCTCATGCTCTGGGACTCTGAGTACAATATTCACTTTGACATTCATGGCCTTGGATCATCAGCTCTACCTCCTACCCAAGTTCACTCACCCTACTCCTCCCACCTCTGATGTGGTCCACTGGTCCTCAGAGCCCCTGAACCAACCCACTCACTAATCCATGGCCCTTTGGAATGTTCACTCCCAAGTCCATCACTCACGTACTCATTCACACTGTCCTAGGTGCCAAGCATTCAGTAGTGAGCAACACCAACTCTTGGAAGTTTTATCCTAATCTGAGAGGTGGGCAACATGCTGGTCTGCTACATTATAACATGGTTTGATGTGCTATACGATAAACTGTGCCACAAGATAAGCAGTGTCAGGGCATAATCAGTGCGATGAAGAACAAAGTAGGGTAATGGGATGAGGGAATGACTGGTGGGAAAGGGCGTTTTTCAGTAGTTTAAGTGGGTCTTTCTGAGGAGATGAGAGAGTGGAATGCAGTGAGAGTGTGAGCCATGAAGATATCTGGAAGGAAGAGCATTCTAGGCAGAGGGTACAGGCCGTGCAAAGGCCTTGAGGTGGGAACAAGCTTGGTGTAGTCAAGGAACATCTAGAAGGCCAATGAAGGCAGAGAAAAGTGAGGGAGAGGTAGCAGGGCAACTGGTAAGGTGAAGGTTTTAGATTTTATTCTAAACATGAAGAGAGCCTTTGTTGTGCTGCGATCTGATATATATCAAGAAAAATCTGAGTCCTTCCCACAGGGTGCTATGGAGAAGAATAAAGTATTAACTCACCAGCACCCTGCTCTACAGTTTACTAAGGACTTTTCAGCCATTTCATATCCATTCTCTCATTCAAGGCTCACAAGAACCACAGGAAGGGTAAACTGAGGCTCAGAGAGATTGCATGATTCATCCAAAGCCACATGGCTAGAAAATGGCCAGGCCAAGCCTTGAACCAAATCCAGCTGACCACAGGCAGGCACAGTTGAGCCATACGGTGACCTCAAGCTGGCCCTGTACCTCTCTGGGCCTAGCTCACTCTCTGCAGCCTGAAGGGAGTGTCCAGCATGGTCACTCAGGAGCTGAGGTGGGTGCAACACCCACCACTGGTCTAGCATCCCTGACTCCTTACCTCCATGCTTTCCTCCTCAGAGTTCCAGGGGCTCACATCCAGGCTCTTCTGTGCATGGAGGAAGGAGACCTGGGGCTTTGGAAAGAGGCAGGGGCTGGTGGCCTTGGCAGGGACCACTGTAGGCTGTGCCATAGCAGGTGGATTTTCCACGCTCAGGCTGGTCTGGTGGAGGCCCAGAGTGATGGCATCATACAGATCATTGTTCTCTGGCTGGGGGCAGTGGGGACACAGTAGGCATGTGTCATACTTTCAGATGGCCTCCAGCTGCCTGCCAGAGACTGCTGGCAAGGGACTAAAACATTCCCACCAGGTTCCTGACCTCGGGTAAGATACTGCCATGGTCTCCCCCTTTTCCAATAGGCTACACGGAGTAGCCCTCTGTGATAGTAAATAGGGAAGGCAAGGAAGGGCATGTGCCTGCGTGATGGACACACCAGGCCTGGGATCCCTGCTCCCTCCATCACCCTCACCCTGGGGAAGGGGGATGCCTACCCTGGGGCAGGCAGCAGCCAGTGTCTCCCCAAAGGGCTCCAGCTGCATCTCCTGGTAATGGCGCACAAGCTCAGCCAGAGTGCCATGGCTGTGGGTGTCCCCTGAGATGAGGTAGCGCCGATTTGGGAGCTGGTTGATGACAAAATGCCGGCAACGATCACTGCCCCTGCAACACAAGCACTTGTGGTCTGGAGCTGCCAGTCACAGGCAGCAGCCTTGGCCCTGGATCCAAGCTCTGTATAGAGGGAGCTGAGATCCAGAATCACCTTCCCTGGGGCCACCTGTCCCACTTGCAGCCATGGAAGCTAGGGGAGAGGTTTTCAGATCATGGGCCCCCGAGGTCCTGGGAAGCAGGCCTTCTAAGCCTGCTCAGGCAGAGTAAGAGAGGGTGGGCCAGGATGAAAGTGAAACAGATGTGGCACTCATCTTGGGTGTGAGATTTAAGGGGGCACCAAAGAAGACATCAAGATAACTAATACTGCAATGCTTTAGAAAATCAAAATGGGGGCCAGGCATGGCGGCTTATGCCTGTAATTCTAGCACTCTGGTAGGCTAAGGCGGGTTTATTGCTTGAGCTCACAAGTTCAAGACCAGCCTGAGCAAGAGCGAGACTGAGACCCCATCTCTAAAAAATAGCCAGGCATGTGGCAGACGCCTGTAGTCCCAGCTACTCTGGAGGCTGAGGCAAGAGGATCACTTGAGCCTAAGAGTTTGAGGTTCCTATGATCTATGACACCACGGCACTCTATCCAGGGTGACAAAGTGAGACTCTGTCTCAAAAAAAAAAAAAAGAAAGAAAAACAAAGTCAAAATAAAGGCAAAAAAATCCATGATGAACAAAATATCAAAGTTTTATGTAAAACAAGATCTAATCCTGCACCTTTGCAATTCAGCCTCTCCCTAATCCCCACCCTGCTGAGATGATGGTGTTCTTGCTCCCATCCCACTTCAGCCTGTAAAGGCCCACCCTTTTCATTTTCCTTTTTTCTGGAAGAAAAACATACATGCGGTGAAGTCCACACCCCATAAATGAGCAGCTTGATGAGTTTCAACCTATGAACTCTTCCATATAATCACCACTCAGATGAAGATGTGAAACCATTCCAGCCCTCAGAAGACCACCGTACCTGTCTGTGCCCCTCAAAGGCACCTGCCATTCTGGACCCTATCACCATAGATTAATTTTGCCCATTAGGGAACTTAATATAAATGAAATTACACACTCTTGCTCTTTTGTGTCCAGCTTCTTTGACTCAGTATTACATCTTTAAGATTGATTCATGTCCACATAGAATTAGTTTCATTTTTTTCTCACTTATAAGTAGTGTTCCATTTAATGAAAAATCCACAATTTATTTTGTTGATGGACATTTAGGTTACTTCTGGGTTTGAGTTGTTATAAATAAAGCTGTTGTAAACATTCTTGCATGTATCTTTTGGTGAATATATGTACTCATTGCTTTTTTTCTTGCTTTTTAAAAATTTTAATGGAGTCTTTGTCTGCCACCCAGGCTAGAGTGCAACAGCAGCAGCATAGCTCACAGCAACCCCAAACTCTTGGACTCAAACAATCCTCCTACCTCAGCCTTCTGAGTAGCAGGGACTACAGGTGCATGCTACAACACCTGGCTAGTTTTTCTGTATTTATTTTTGAGATAGAGTCTCACTTTGTCACCCCTAGTACAATGCTGTGGCATCAGAGTTCACAGCAACCCACCTGAGGTTGGGTCCAAGCGATTCTCTTGCGTCAGCTTCTCTGGTAGCTAGGACTATAAGCACCTGCCACAATGCCTGGCTACGTTTTAAAAGAAGGGGTCTTGCTCTTGCTCAGACTGGTTTCAAACTCCTGAGCTCAGGCAAACCACCCACTTCCACCTCCCAGAGTGCTAGGATTATAGGCATGAGCCACTTCACTTGGCCTAGTTTTTCTATTTTTAGTATAAACAGGATTTTCCTCTTATTCAGGCTGGTCTTGAACTTCTAAACTCAAGGGATCCTCCCACCTCAGCCTCCCGGAGTACTAGGATCACAGGGCTCAAGCAATCCTCTTGTCTCAGCCTCCCTAGTAATGGGACTATAGGTGCCCACCACAATGCCTGGGCATTGAGGCATGAGCCACCACACTCAGCCTATGTACTCATTTCCTTTGACAATATACCAAGGAGTAGAACTAATGGGTCAAGGGGACCCTTATGTAACGTGTTAGTAGATTATGCCACGTTGTTTTCTAAAATTGTTGCAGTGTAGGAGAGCTCCAGTTGGTCCACATCCTTAACAAATATTTGGTATCATCTGTCTTCCCGTTTTAGCCACTAATTATGGTTTGAGTTTGGGTTTCCCTGATAACTAGTGATGCTGAACACATTTTTATATGTTTATGGGCCTTTTGAATATTTCTTTTTGGTGAAGTGCCCACTGAAGTCTTTTGCTTTTATTTTTTGAGTTATCTGTTTTTGTCTTATTTATTTGTAGGAGTTTTTTATGTATTCCAGATACAAGTCCTTTGTTAGATACATAGGAAGCAATATATAACTTCTCTAAGACTGTGTGTTGACCTTTCCCTCCCTTAATGGTACCTTTTGATTAACAAAAAATTTTTAATTTAAAAGAAATCCAATTTATCAATATTTTCTTTCATTGGTGCTTTTGTGTATGTTTAAGAAATTTTTGCCTATCCCATTTTTAAAGGCATTTTCATTTACCTGTGAAAATCTTTTTCTGTTTTCTTCGAGAAGTATTATTGTTTCGCTTTTCATCCTTGGAGCTATGCTCCATCTGTAATTTGTGTGTATAGTGTGAGGTAGTGGTCATTTTTTCCCAATTGGATATTATTCCCACATTAATTATTGAAAAAACCTCCTCCCACCCAGAACGGCAGTGCTGCCTTTGTTGTAAATCAGATAACCAAACAGGGGGAGTGTTTTTGGACTCTATTCTGTTCCATTTGTCTTTTTGTATGTCTTTAAGTAGCCCCATTTTTGGTCTCTTTTATGAATTGGCATTGTGCCTAAGATCTCATCTGGGAAAAAAAAAAACAAAAACCCAAAATCAAAGAACAGTAACAACAACAAAGCCCCAAATCATGAAGCCAAAAAGATATTTGAAAAGTGCTGAATTAGTATATTTCAAAGTGCCCAGGATGGCACATAGTTTAAAAGTATTTTAACAGGCCAGGCATGGTGGTTCACACCTGTAATCCTAGCACTCTGGAAGGCAGGTGGATTGCTTGAGCTCAGGAGTTCAAGACCAGCCTAAGCAACAGCAAGACTCCGTCTCTTAAAACAATAGCCAGGCATTGTGGTGAGTGCCTGTAGTCCTATTACGAGGGAGATGGAGGCAAGAAGATTGCTTGAGCCCAAGAGATTGAGGTTGCCGTGAGCTATGACCTACTGAGAGCAACAAAGTGAAATGCTATCTCAAACACAAATTTTTTTTTAACAATAACCAAAATTTAATTTGGCTCTTTCTATGCTTCATGCACTGTGCCAAGCACTTTAAAATATGATACATTCCTATGAACATTGTTTGAATTCTTTCAACAATCCTATGAAGTCAGTACCACAGTACAATATTCCCATTTTACAGATGAGAAAATGGAATAACAGAGAAGCAAAATATTTATCTGTAATTCTTATCTCCAAAAAAAAAAGAAAGAAAGAAAAGAAAAAGGAAAGTAACTTGGTCAAGGTTAAGATTTGAAATGGGGGCAGTGCCCATAGCTCAGTGGGTAGGGTGCCAGCCACGTACACCAAGGCTGGCAGGTTCGAATCTAGCCCGGGCCAGCTAAAGCAACAATGACAACTGCCACAGAAAAATAGCCAGGCATTGTGGTGGGCGCCTATAGTCCCAGCTACTCGGGAGGCTGAGGCAAGAGAATTGCCTAAGCGCAAGAGTTTGAGATTGCTGTGAGCTGTGACACCGCAGCACTCTGCCCAGGGCAACAGCTTGACATGCTGTCTCAAAAAAATTTTGAAATGGGACAGACTGGGCAGGTAATACTTTGGGATCAGAATTTGAAGGTGGGTGCGGTTGCTCAGGCTTGTAATCCTAGCACTCTGAGAGGCCAAGGCTGTTGGATTGCCTGAGCTAACAGGTTCCAGACCAACCTGAGCAAGAGCAAGACCCCATCTCTAAAAACTAGCCAGGCTTTATGGCGATCATCTGTGGTCCCAGCTACTCGGGAGGCTGAGGCAATAGGATCACTTGAGCCCAAGAGTGAGGTTGCTGTGAGCTATGATGCTACAGCACTCCACCTAGGGCAGCAAACTGAGATTCTGTCTCAAATAAACAAACAAACAAACCCAGAATCTGAAGCCACTGAAGCAGCAGTTCCTCAAGTCGCGACCCACAGGAACTGTATTAAAGGGTTGCAGGATTAGGAAGGTTGAGAACCACTGCATTAGTCTGCCTGACCTCCCTCCCTACTCCAGAAGCCTTTCCCCTCCCTCTGCCTTGCTCTGCCCAACCTACTGTCAAAACAGGATCCCACATCATCTCTGCTTTTGTCTCAGCCACCTTGTCTCCACCTCCCCATCTCCACTGCCCCGTCCTAGCCCTCATCATCTCACTGTTAACACAACAGTGTTAACAACAGCCTCTGACTTCTAGTCCCCCTCTCCCTAGGCTGCCTGAAGAATCCTTGCACAATTCAAGTCCGCCCAGATTACCCTTCAAATCTGTGGACTGCCAGGCATCCAAGGCTGCCCCACCCTCCCCATTCCCCTCCAGGCATTCCTTACTAGGAACTGTGCTACACCCAGACTTTGACTCATGGCTCCCTTGCCCTCCAACCCCCTTGCCTAACATGCCTCTACTTTTTCTGTGCAGTTCCATCTACCAGGAGTCTCCTCATAACCCACACCCTCCTTTCTGCCTAGAAAATTATCTTCTTCCTTCTATCCTAGGCTCAAGTTTCACCTCTGTGACGCCTTCCCCAGCATCCTATCGGGAGGATATTTTTCTCTGGCCCCACTCACCCCCTTTGTAGGCTGTGGCTTCATATCTGGCATATGGCCAGTGTTGCTCAGAACGCATCTGCTGAGCACATGACAGCCGAGGGAGGCAGAGAGGGAGTCAGGCCTGGGAAAGCCAGGCAGAGCAGGTCGGTGGGGCTCGTGCACTCATAATCTGCAAAGCTGGTCATGGGAACCTGAGCTTGCTCACCCCTTGCAGAGAGCTTCCCCTCTTACCTGTAGGACAAGATGTAGCCAGTAGCCCGGTCACTGAGGCGGATGAGGAAGGAACCAAGAGCTTTGTCCCTGAGTAGCTGCTCCGTCTGCCTGGGCAGAGGACATGCCGTTAGCTAGGGCCTGTGCAGCGGCCAAAGCAGCTTCACTCAGGGCTGTCTCAGGCTCCCGCAGGCCATGCCCTTGTACCCAGACCTCCAGTCCTTTAAAGAAGAATCTCAGAGCCTGTTGGCTCTGTCTGGGGTCTTTCCAGGCCTAATTGAACAAGTTTAAGGCTCAGTCTGGGGCTGGGTTGGGGATGTAAGTCCACACAACACCCAGTACTCCCCACTGTGGCCTCATCAGTCGGCACACTGGCACTGACCCTAGATGGGCCTACTCCCTGTTTGGACGGCTGGATGACAAGAATAAATCCATACAGTGTTGTGGGGAGATCTTTCCCTCAGGACTGCTGTGTACAGTTGTGCAGGATGTACACTAAACAAAAATTTCTATTATGTCTGAAGCTTGGTCATAACACAGCTTACAAGGACTCACTCCACTTCACGTCCCTTTCAACCCCGGGCAGCTAGGATATTTGTAGATGGTGCCAAGTATTTTGGAGGCATGGTGGAAAATTCCAGCTGTCTTCTGGCTTGACAGTACACAAGCCAGATACATATTCCCTCACTGACTTACTTGCCAAATACTTACTGAGTGCTTGCTGTATGCAAGACCGGCTATATAGTGAGCAGGGCCTGGTGCCAAATGAAAAGGGGGGCCTCTTCTTCAAAACTTATTAAGAATTCCAAGGCAGTGACAACAGAGCGCAAAGCCAAGGATGAGGCCCTTCTGAGCACAGTCCCCGCGCAGCTGCACATCCATGCTCATAAAGCTGGCCTGGCTCTAAGCGGGTGCCATGTCAGGGCATGACTAGCTGGATCTGTCAGTCCTTCGTCTAGTGCTTTGGCAACTTGTCGATACAGCCCAATCAGAAAGCCAAATCCCCTGGACTTTATTCTGAGGATGACCTATGTCCAGGTTTGCTGAGACAGCCCTTAGTTACCAATAGTGTCTGGTTTGGATGATAAACGACACTGTTCCCAAATTACTCATCAAGTCAGGGCCCGGCCCTCTATCTGCTCTCTGGCAGTCCCATCCACCCTCAACTTGTATCAGAGTAGGGGCTGCCACCCTCCCCCACCCTGCCCACAGAAGCCACCACTAGAGTCCATAGCACTCCTCAGTCTGTTCCCCCGTCTACCACCTCCCTGGGGGTCTGCCTAGCACAGCAGACCCACAGTCCCCAGGCTATTTTCTCAGCCTCAAGGGGCCACGGGCCCCACAGGACACATGGACAGGGGCAGCCTTACTTGCGGGTGATGAATCCGTGAAACCAGGGGGGCAAGGACCCATTCTGCAGAATGAAGGGGGCCTGCGTCTCCATGAACCACCTCAGGGCCAGCTCTTGGAGCTCAGCCAGGGCGTGGCTGTCTCCCAGCCCTGGTGGCCCCCTCCCCAGGCTGAGCGGCTTTAGACTGCCTTCCATCCTCAGCAAGCATAGAGGTGGAGAGCCCAGCCAGCTGCTATATGTGTGTGTGGTCTGGCTCATTTGCCTAAGCCCATGCCCTCCCCAACTGCTGCAGCACACAGCAACCCAAGGGCCACCTCTGGGCTGGTGGCTTGTTTTCTGTTGCTTTGGGGCAGGAACCTTGGCTGGCTGGAGGCATTGTGTGGAGGGTCACCTAGCAGCCTGAGAGGGGTAGGGAAGGTCTTCTCTGCCTCCCAGCCAGCAGTTGAGCTGCCTGACTGGATTTGGCCTCTTTCCGCACAACCCCCCATCTTTGTCACAGCTGAAGACCAGACCCTGGCTAACGTCCACAGCACTGCCCTTGTTAGCAAAGCAGCAAATTTAAGTGTTATGTATCCTTCCCTCATGGAGGATATTTGTATTTTGGTGGAGAAGTTCTATACTAATACCCCCTTACACCCACTACCTGCAGCAGGCCATATAAATCTGGGCCCTGGGCATCAAGCCGCAATCATGCAAACGTTCCTGAATCTCTAATGTACTTCTGAGTTTCATAGCAAAAATCCAGGCTGGGCAGAAGGGAAGACAGCAGATGTCACAAACACCCAGTCCCAAGGATCTGGGTCAGAATCTTCCTTCCATCATGCACTGGGGTAGGGTCTCAGGTCCGTCCCTACCTTGTTGTAGACACCTCAAATTCCTCATCTGTAAAGTGGTGTAAGAAGAAGCTACTGTCCCGGCTCTGGGGTCATCATGAGGACTGAGATAGCAGCATAGCGGTTAGGAATGAAGGAACATTTATATAAATTCAAAAACATTATAAAAGTTAGGATAGTGGTTACCTTGGGAACTGAGATAGGGTGAGGAGCTGCTGGGAGCTGACAACATTCCATTTCTTGATTGGGGCTTGGGCTGGACGGGTGTGCTCATTGTGGGAAGAAACAGGTTCCGCACTTGTGGCTTATGCATTGTTTTCAATGAAACAGTTTACTTCAAAAAAAATGAAGATGTTCAAAGCTGTCTTGTAGAGGTTAAGAGGAAAAAAAGAAAGAATTAAAAAGAAAATAAGGGTGGTACAGCCAGATTTCTTGGTTCGAATTCCAGCTTACTGGAATATTACAACCTTCATCGGATGACCTAACCGTTCTGGCTTCCTGGCTTCATTATCTTCATCTTTGAAATGGGGCCAATAATGTGACCACATGATCTGTTGTTAGGATGGTGAAGTGAGGGAAGCTCTTCCAAAAGGGTTTGGAATAACATAAGTGTCTGTGATTAGCCATTACTTTGATGATGATGGTGGTGGTGGTGAAGTACAGAGGGTCTGATCTGTCCCTGTCGGTAACTATAATCATTATTATTGTCACTACACTTTGTCATGGGTTATCTCAAATCAAGATGGAAATGCCTGAGGGTGGGGGCGTGATATGTACAGTCTAGAGTATAAGTGAGGGCGTGAGTCAAATCTGTGACCTCAGCCTGGGACGCTCATTCCCCATCTCTGTCCTGTGTTTCCCATTTGTGAGAGTAGGGATAGGGTGAAACACGGTAAGTAGTGCTCTCCCTGCATGGGCAAGCACATAGGCACCGGTAAGTATTCTCAGAGGGTCAGCTACTGGGAACATCACTTTTATAAATAATTAATGTCCAGCTCTGACACTGGAACATTAGGGGGAACCATCATTCCTGCACATGCTAATTGGTCTTCTCCACCACAGATGTAAGTCGGGGATATTATGAGATCAGAAAAGAAATTCCAGCCCTGAGCTGACAAAGACGAGGGCTCTCTAAAAGGGAAAGGTGGCTCGGCGCCTGTGGCTCAAGTGGCTAAGGCGCCAGCCACATACACTGAAGGTGGCGGGTTTGAATCCAGCCCAGGCCCGCCAAACAACAATGATGGCTGCAACCAAAAAAAAAAAAAAATAGGCATTGTGGCGGGTGCCTGTGGTCCCAGGAACTTGAGAGGCTGAGGCAAGAGAATCACTTAAGCCCAGGAGTTGGAGGTTGCTGTGAGCTGTGATGCCACAGCACTCTACCCAGGGGGACAGCTTAAGGATCTGTCTCAAAAAAAAAAAAAAAGGGAAAGGTGGTGGAGGAGGGAGATTATATCTTTACTTTTCCCCAACCTTGAACTGAAATTCAAGCCTTTCCTTTCATGGTAGATTTGAGGCACAAACTCCATTACTGTTAGCAGCACCTGTTACTTGTCATCTATAGAGATCACAGATATTTTCATATTACATTACAGCTGTTGCACATATCTTGAGATAAAATTACGGTAATTACACCCAATGTTGGATCTTGTTATTTAACATGCCAGTAAAGAAGTACATCATGTTACTGCATCTCAAACATTTTGATAAACCTGTTTTTAAATATAATTTATTTCCATTGTGCTTCTAAGTATTTTATTTTGTGCACTTCTGAGATGTCTACAGGCTTCATCAGATACCAGAACAGTCCATGGCATGAAAAGGCTGGAGTCCAAGCCAGAGTTGGTTTGCTGCCAGAGCGAGGTCCTGGAAGTATTCAAATACAAAGAAATGCGTTCCTCTAATTTTCCATGAGGTGTCCTCTCTCCACCTCCTTTTAGGCTGGATACTTTTATGGGCAGAACCAGATCATTTTCATAAGAAGACAAAGACTGTGTGTATAAGAGGAGGCAGAGCCCAGGGTGGGTACAGACCAGAGGAAAAGATTCCAAGGTCAGGCAAATTAGGGGAGTCTATTTATACTCAGAGACAATGGGGTGCTGGGCAGGGGGGAGGCTCAGGTTTGGGAGGATCAGGTGAGCTCTGCAAAGGGGGGGAAGGAAAATGTTGTCCCTGATAGTGCTCCAGCCACCCAGGGTGCTGGGTGCTGGCCATAGAGAACCCCAGGGTAGTCCTGCTCTCCTTCTCCACCCTGGGGGCCCAGAGATGTAGGGAGAGGGATTAAGAGGCTTCAGGATGCAGAGTTAGATGAATTGGCTTAGAGTCCCAGTTCTCCCATTTGCTGGCTCTGTGACTTCACTGTATCTTGGTTTCTTCATCTCTAAAAATAAAGAGGAGCAAAATTACCTATGTGGGAGGGTTTGGTGATTCTCTGAACTAATCAACACAGCACAGTGGCTAGGAGGCACAGGTGCACACGAAATAAACATTAGCTGGCAACAGTGATTCACACCCCAGTGGCAAGTCATCCCTGGGCTGGGAAGTCCCTAGAATTCAATGTCCAGACCCTATCAAAGCTCCCCTGTCCTGGATTCTCCTCTCCTCTCAGGTGCCTGTTTTTCCTATAGGACAAATAGATGGTAACGGCTTATCCAGCATATTGCCCTCTCCTGAAAGTATTCATCTTGGCTTGCCTGTCAGGAAGCAGGCTGAGGTTTCTCTAGGAAGACCTCAGCCAGAGACAGCATCTCCCCAGCCATCTTGACAGAGGCTCACCAAGTACGGCCAAACCCAGGAATAATTCTAGTTTCTCCTTTCTTGAGCCTGTGCAGCAGCAATCATGAGCGCTGCCAAGTGCTGCTGGCAGCCAGCCATTCAGGTCGAATGCCAAAGCGGGCTTTTCAGTAAATGCTCGTCATGAGCTTGTTTTAGTCTATGAACACACTTTTGTAGCCCCAAGTTATTCCATTTGTAGGTATGAATTTTTTCCATAATACTGGGGAGCAGAGAATGGACAGTTTTATTTCTTTTTTTCTCAAATTGCCTTGTTTTCCACCATGTTCTGTGCCCAGAGTAGTGCTTGGCCCAGGGAGATGCCCAATGGTCATATTTTCAATTAATATTCAAATGGATGATACAGCCACATAGCTTTTTTTTTTTTACAAAGACTAAATATAAATCTATTTAAGTTAAAATATTCTCCCTCGAAGCATTAAGCCCCATCCACCCAGTTCCTGATCCCTCGTCACTCCCACAGGTAACTACTGTTACTTGTTTCTTGAATGTCCTTCCTGGCTTTCTTTATGCATATCCAAATAAATATGTATACTCTTTTTTTCCCCTCCCTTTCTTACATAAAATGTGGAGTACTACCTACCCTGCACTTTACCTTGTAAGACAAATTTAACAAGATGTCTTTGAGCTCCTGCCACCAGAGTGCAGAGCTGGTGCCTTTCTCACAGCTGCGTGTCGTTCCATGGCAGCAGCTCACTCTATGACCAGTCCACTATTAATGTTTATCTGGGCTGTTTCCAATATATATATTTTTTTTGAGACAGAGTCTCACTATGTCGCCCTGGTTAGAGTGCTATAGCATCACAGCTCACAGCAAACTCAAACTCTTGGGTTTAAGCAACTCTCTTGCCTCAGCCTCCCAAGTAGCTGGGGTCACAGGCACCTCACCACAATGCCTGGCTATTTTTTTGTTTTTGTTGTTGTCATCATAGTTGCTTAGCAGGCCTGGGCCTGGTTCAAACCTGCCAGCCCTGGTGTATGTGGCTGGTGCCCGATAACCTTATATAGACTTGATTAAGCATAAAAATAAATGCATCTATGAAACATGTTCTCAGAATGCAATTCAAAAGTTTTTTACATTTGTCGTTTTGGTAGATATTGCCAAATTGCCTTCTTTAGGGGTTTTATTGACTTATGCTTGGTAAACATTGAATGAATTAATAAATTAAAGAACAATGTTTTCAAGTTCAGTCATTTTGGGACCCTCAGCATGCAAGGAAAACTAGGTGAAGGAGTTGACTGTGGTCCAGAAAGGCCATCAAAAAAAATTTTTTTTTTTTTTGACACAGAGTCTCACCCTGTTGTCCTAGGTAGAGTGCTGTGGCATCATATCTGACAGCAACCTCAAACTTTTGGGTGACCCAAGAGTTCTTCTTGCCTGAGCCTCCCATGTAGCTGGGACTACAGGTGTCTGAAACAATGCCAGGTTAGTTTTTCTATATTTATTAGAGACAGGGTCTCACTCTTGCTCAGGCTGATCTTGAACTCCTGAGCTCGAGCAATCCATCTGGCTTGGCCCCCTGAGTGCTAGGATTATAGGTGCAAGCCACCACGCTCGGCCAGAGATCACCAATTTTACTGTGACTCTTTTGGCCCCTCAAGGCCACTGGGTGACTTTGTCTTGTCATCTTTCAAGTGTGGCTGTACCCAGAGATGTCCCCCATGGCCTCCTTCCACCAAACAGGGGCTACTCTGTTTTATTCAACAATAGCCAGGTACGGGGAAATTTCCAAGAGCCTATAAAAATGTCTGAGACCTGGTAGAAAAAAACCACAACATCCCCCCAATATTGGCTCCAAAGTCTAAAAGTAGAAAACTGCAGAATCACAATGAATAAATGTGTAAGCAAATGTCCATACAATGTAATATTGCATCAGCTTCATTTAGTATTCATAAAAGTTTCATCACATCTGAAAACAGTTTGGAGGTCAGATTATCTTACCTCACACTATCCTCAAGTGTGCAGAAAGACTGCCAAGAAATCATTACTGATTGTAAATTAAATGAAGTCCTCAAAAACCAAATCATTCCAAAAGGAAAATCATAAAAATCCTTTCCAAAAGCAAAACAATTTTTTTTATGTAAAATGGGCCATGTCATTTAAAAATGTTTATGTTTAGTATGTAATGAGATGAAGACTCCAAAAGTAAGAGTGCCCTGGACCTACCACTGTCTTAAAAACCTGACAAGTGGCTTGGCGCCCATAGCACAGTGGTTATAGCGCCAGCCACATACACCAAACCCAACCCAGGCCAGCTAAAACAACAATGACAACTGCAACAAAAAATAGCCGGGCGCTGTAGCAGACGCCTGTAGTCCCAGAAACTTGGGAGGGTGAGGCAAGAGAATGTCTTAAGCCCAAGAGTTTGAGGTTGCTGTGAGCTGTGACGCCACAGCACTCTACCGAGGGTGACATAGTGGGACTCTGTCTCAAAAAAAAACCTTGCCAGCCCCACCTGCCCCATGAAGCATGCATTGTGGGGTGCTTAGGGCCTATGGGCCCCTGACAACCCAAAGGAGAGGGAAACCACCCCTTAGATCAGAGAGACTCCCCTACAACTGAGGTACCTCTCAGATGTAGCAGCAAGAACAAGACAGAAATTAATTTTTCTATAGATAATCTAAATTCTGAGTCCCATGTAAAAATGAAATTCTGCAGAGTTGCATGCTACTTGCTCATGACAGAGAAGGAACAAGCATTTTAGAGTTAGTTTAGGGCCCATTGTAAAGATGAGAGGCCAAGCCCCATCCCTTGAGAACTCTTGTTTTGGAGGCCAGATGGCTGGCATGGAGCACCTGGCAGCTAGCACAGTGGGGGTCTCCGGGGTTGTCCCTCATTTAGGCCTATCCACATCTCCTCTCCCCTCACTCCAAAGCTTTTAAAGAGGAGGCCCACAGCAGATCTCTAATGATTTGTGAGCCCTTACCACATGCCCAGCACTTCAAATACATGCATATATGATTTCCTTTCATCATTATAGCTAGCATATAAGTAAGCATTACTGTTCCCATCTGTTGCCACAATAAAGACAGGGAAGCAGAGATTCAGGGCTGGCAATAGGCTGTCCAGGACAAAGAGTAAGACTGTGGTGGGACCAAGACCTGGTACCCTACCCTGCCTCCCGCACATGCTATCACCTTCTACATCCTTGCTTCCACTATCGTCCCTGCAGCCCCAATTCTGTAAGGACTTTAAAAATGCATAGATTCAGCTGAGCCTGTAATCCCACCACTTTGGGAGGCTGAGGCGGGAGGATCCCTTGCGCTCGAGAGTTTGAGACCAACCTGAGCAAGAGTGAGATCCATCTCCACTAAAAATAGAAAAACTAGGTGGGTGTTATGGCAGGCGTCTGTAGTCCCAGCTACTAGGGAAGCCCAGGAGTTGGGGGTTGCAGTGAGCTATGATGATGCCACTGAGCTCTACTCCTGGTGACAGAGACACTCCTTCTCAAAAAAAAAAAGAAAAGAAATGCATTAATTCAAGATTAATAACTAGTCTGTATAGTCAAACTCCAAAAGAAAACAAATTTAAAAACATTTCCCCCACTCCAGTATCTGCTCCTTCTGGGTCCTTTCTCTGGCTGTTACCATGTAGCCTGGCTGCCTTCTGGGGTCTTCCCTCCCTATTACTTTGCTGGTGTAAGCACATTTTAAACTCCTTTTGTGAACCCCTTTGACTCAACTAGAAGATGCCTGAATTTCTGCTAGCAGAATGGCACCCTTCAAGCTTCCAGTTAAAATGCCTCTGCCCCCAACCCCCAGACTGGGCCTCTTGTGAGAGAAGGGAGGTAGAATCTGAGTTCAGGTTTGGCTGAGTGTAGGGGTGCTGGTAAGGAAGCACGGAGGCCTCTAGGAATAGGGCATGGTGAAGGCAGAGGAACCATGGTGTCTGGGCACAGTGCCAGGCTCTGGAAACAGGACAGTGAATAGGAAGGACACAGGCCCTCTGCAGCTGCAGCCCGTATCTTCCCTGGGGTTCAGTCGTCACCACTCCTTGGTCAGTATGGCTCTGCCTAACTCCTGTGTTGGCCTTGCCTGCCTGGCATCCAGCGCTTACCCACCCCCTGCCCTCCATCAGCTCTCAGGGACACCCAGGCCTCTACCCATCCAAGCCCTGTTCCCCTGGCCCCAAAGCTGGGAGCTAGGCCAGCCCCTCTGATGCCTTCCCTCTTGGAAAGAGAAACACGAGGTGTGCAGATTTGCCTGCCAATTTGGTAGGGAAATGAGGCCGACTGGAGGCCAGAGTCCATGATCTGAGAGGGTCTGAGAGCCCTCTACCCAGCTGATGGGCTCTTCTCTCTAAGGTCCTCCCACCTGCCAGCTGTGAGAGCTTCTGGAAGCAGGGGCCAAGCCCAACTCCGCTGCAAGTTCTCAGCACCACCCAATACCAGCCAGCTGCAAAAAGCAAGGGCTACAACGTTTGTTGGATGAATTAGCAACCATAGTGAGACTCATGGTGTGCATTTATTAGCTCATTTAAGCTTTGCAATGGCTCTAGGAGGCAGATACTATTATTGTGCCCCATTGTACAGATGGGGAAGCTAAGGCACAGGGAGGCTGGGTGATCTGCCCAAGCTCACATAGCCCGTTCCTTTTTATGAAACCCTCTCACCTCTCTACCCGTGTCCTACCTTACTGACTCCCACATCAGGACAATAGGCATGTTGGTACAGGGTGCCCCCTTTCAGAAATACATGGTAAAGCCCCCTCCCTGGCCTTGGGTCTCCCTATGGGAGCTGCTCCCTCTCGTCAAAGCAGCCTCACTCTGAGGACAGTCTCTCTCCAGTCCCGAACCTCTCTTCCCCTTACCTCTAGCAGGCCAACTTCCTTCGGATGTGCTCTGGGTGGAACAAGGTTCTACTAGGATTGCCTTGGATGCTCCACCCCAAATAACTGAGCCATCTCTGCTTCTCTTTGCCTCAGGGACAAAAGGCCTCCATTTATGTCTTAAGATGGTGGTGGTGCTTAGGGCAGCTCCACCAGCAGGACCCAGAAATGATGCAAAATGCTACCCCAAAGTGGTCGTGCCTAACTATGGCGGCAGCCAGTCCCGCAGGTGGAGCCCTGAGGGGCAGGGAGAGCTCCCTTGTGTTGCTCAGGGAGCTGTGGAAAGAGTGACCCCCGGCTTCGTGGCTGTGTCTCCACCACTGTTAGATTTCAGAGCAGGCAGGGGCAGACCCCTGGTGATCCTTTAGCATCCATTTTCTTGTTGCACAGGTGGGAAACTATAACCCAGAGAGGACAGGGACATGCCCAAGGACACACAGCATGCAGGCTTGGTAAGGCTGTTCCTCTCTGGGCCTCCCATACGACTGTGAGCCCCTCCTCTGGCAAAGTTGGCTTCTTGGCCAGTGTGGTCTTCCTGGGGTGTGATAGACACAAAGGCAGTGTGTATCATGTGTTCCTTTGGAGGCCTTTTGGCACACCCTGCCTCTCTCTGAGGAAACTGGCCTAGGGTGAGTCACTGCCTCTGTGTTCCCCTGGGGTTTGCCCAGAGGCTGGCCATGTGGAAGCAAGTTTACTGCCCAAATTTCCCCTTTTCAGTAAATAGGCTACTTCCTCCTGGATTGGCCACTTCCCTCTGGTCACTGGGTTCCTGGGAGGCTCAAGGAGGCAGAAGCTTACATGAGCATGCGGGGCAGACCCCTGGACACCAAGCATGTGCACGCCTGGTGCATGGACTGTGAAAAGCTGGCCCCTGACCATAGCACAATGATGTTTAATCTAAGAGGCCTCAAGGACTGCAAATGTCAAAAAGCCATTTAAGAAGGGTTCCAAGGAATTATGAGCCACCAGAGACTGCTCCAAAATTTCCATGTAGGGGGGCTGGGGGAGGGGGAGGGAATAAAGTTGTGTTTACTTATACAAACTACAAAAATTGTCTAAATTGAAGATGGGGAGGTGCTGAGAAAAATGAGATAAAGCTCCATGGCCCTAGGAATGAGAGGGTAAAGGGTTTGTTCATGAGATAACCAGCATTTCAGAGTGGCCTTGAAAGACTTAGTGGTTAGAGAAGCCTGGGGGAGGTCTGTAGACCTCTAAAGGTGTTGGGGTTTATTCTGGTGGCACCATATACGGAGGTGTGGACCACTTCCCATGGTTCAGTCAAGTAGGCAGAGACTCAGGGCCTTGCAGGCTTTGGCCTTGAAGCTTTATACTTTAGCACTTTTACTAGGAACTCAGTGCCTGTGACTACCCAGCTTCCACCTCAGAGGGTCACATTCTGGGCCTGGCCAGAGTCAGGCAGGGGCTGGGGCAATTTATCCCTTGGGATACTAATAGACTCTGCACCTAGACTTGCTTGTTTTCAAGGAACCTATGAAATGTTTGTGACCTAAGAAGAATGTACTGACTCCAAAACCCAAGAAAAAAGAGCAAAATCAAAATTAATAACATCTAATTCAGCTGGGTACAGTGGCTTATGCCTGTAATCCTAGAAATCTGGGAGGCTAAGGTGGGAGGATCCCCTGAGCTGAGAAGTTCAAGATCAACCTGAGCAAGAGCCAGACCCTGTCTCTACAAAAAATAGAAAAATTTGCTGGGCATTGTGGAGGGCATCTGTAGTCCCAGCTACTTGGGAGGCTGAGGCAGGAAGAATGCTTGAACCCAGGAGTTTGAGGTTGCAGTGAGCTAGGCTGAGGCCATGGCACTTTACCCTGGGGTAAAAAAAAAAAAAAAAAAAAAACGAATTAATTAAATGTCTACAAAGTGTAACATTATGTCAACTTTATAGTACTCATAAAAATGATATTATCCTTAGAAAAAATTTGTAGGTTGGGTTTTTCTCAGAATCCTTTTGGTCAGAATCCTTATGTAGACATGATAATTGCCAATCATAAATTAAAATGAATAATTTATAGTCCAATGTTATTAAATGCATAATTCTAGACATTTCGTCAACTTTTTTTTTTTTTTTTGAGATAGAGTCTCAAGCTGTCGCCCTGGGTAGGGTGCCATGGCGTTACAGCTCACAGCAACCTCCAACTCTTGTGCTTAAGGGATTCTCTTGCCTCAGCCTCCCAAGTAGCTGGGACTACAGGTGTCTGCCACAATGCCTGGTTATTTTTTGGTTGCAGTTGTCGTTGTTTGGCAGGCCCGGGCTGGATTCAAACCCACCAGCTCTGGTGAGCAACTTGAGCTACAGGTGCCAAGCCACCGCCAAACATTTTTATAGCAAAAATTATACATGTTTTCCATGGGATGTGGAGGCATTTTAATATGTTTAATATGATGTGAGGTGTGGCCTTTCAAAAAAGAGGAGGGCAGGGGCCCCGCAAGCATTTTAGAATGGCCCTAGCTCCTCTGAGGTGGGTAACCAGGGAGGGTAAGGAGACTCAGGCACAGGAGAGTCAGGCTGAGGTTCTGCTTGGCTGCTGGAAGCTCCAGGAGAGGATATAGAAGTCCTTTGTCTGTAGCATCTGCCAGCCAGCCCAGGCCCTCACTCCAGGGAAGGGGGCTTACTGCCACTGCCTGGTAAGGATGCCTTGTGCCTAGTGACATCTGCCTCCACGTGACCCCCTATGGGGCGTGGTTCTGTCCTCTGATGCCTCTGATGCCTCTGATGATGGACTATGGCCAATTTTTTTGTGAAAATTTTTTCTATTTTTTCACAATTTACTGATAGAGTTGAAGAGAGTTGGCTACCTTGCCCTACCCAGTGGCCTCCCAGTACCACAGCTACATAGACCCACTTCTCCCTGCTCTTCCCCTTTCCACAGGATTTCAAGGTCATACTCTACCCTGACTGCCTCCTCCACAAGCCAATTAGTCACAGTCCCTCTTACCCACTTGGCTAGGTTCAAACTGAACTTGGTCCCCTCACTCAAAAGGACAGTCCATTCCATCCTGGACATCACAACCTCTGGCCTCTCTAGATTCCCCTCTCAGAATCAGCTGACTGATGAGGAAGACATCGATGTTACCTATATGAGAATAATAATAACAGCTGATACATACTAGGCACTTACTACATGTGAGGCACCACGCTAAGAAATTTCACATGTATTTCTCATGTAACCCTTACAGTAACAACAGCACAAGATATCTACTTGTATTATCCTCATTTTATAAGTGAAGAGACTGAGGCTCACAGAAGGTAATAACTTGGCCAAAGGCACATCTCTGCTAAGCAGCAGAGGTGCCTTCCCACCTATGGGGCTTTAAACAGGCAGCCTAATTTGGTGCCCTTGTCCAGTTCAGAGACAAATTCTGGCAGTCTGACTTGAGAGCTCTGTCCCTAACACTGCTGACTGTGTTCAAAGCCAACC
>NW_003852406.1:30450621-30451806 GCF_000181295.1 Otolemur garnettii
GCTGCCTGGGTGAGGCAGAGCCTGCCCTTCTACCTGTGGGGCTTTAAGCAGGCAGACTAATTTGGTGCCCTTGTCCAGTTCAGAGACAAATTCTGACAGTCTGACTTGTGCGCTCTGTCCTTAACACTGCTGACTGCGCTCAAAGCCAACCCAAGAGGGCCAAGGTGGGCGGCCTCTAACCGGGCTGTATGGGGCTGGCTGCCTGGGTGAGGCAGAGCCTGCCCTTCTACCTGTGGGGCTTTAAACAAGCAGACTAATTTGGTGCCCTTGTCCAGTTCAGAAAGCTGTTTTCCTACCTGGGTCTTTTTTCTTTGAATAAAGTGCGTTGTATGCACTCACTGTTCCCTCTGCCTGAAATGCTTCGCCTCCCATCCCTGTTTCCCCTGTCCCTCACCCATAACCCTCCACCGCCCAACCTCACAGGCTCAGAGAAGCCTCCCTGTCTGCCCAGTGGGTGCAGCTTGCCACTCCGACCGACCGTCCTCTGCCTTCGCTTTATTACAAAACAATAGTGTTGCCCTTTTGAGACTGTTGTAAGCCTCCAAATGAGTTAACTTGAATTAACATATGAAGCAGTAGTAAATTGTAAGTGCTAAGTGGTGCTCATTTAAATGTCCTCACAGCATTTACACTGCATATATTATATTCCTCTCTTTTTTTGTATGTGTATCTCCCTCCCTTACTACAACCTAATTTCACTGAGGGCAGGGAAACGCTGGAGTGTTCACTGCTGTATCCACCAGGGCCTGGCACACAGACATACAGAAGGCGCTCAATAAAAAATGTGCTGAATTCAATGAATGGACGGAGGTCTAGAGAGGCGGGAAGTGCTTTGGCTTTCTTTCATGAATTCTATAATATTTACTGAGCACCCACTCAGCACCAGGGAACAGGCACTCCCATTTGACCCCCATAAGGCGGAGATTGACAAACTTAAGTTTTGCATTGAGGTACCAAGGGGCACAGAGTGAAATGCAGTTTTAAGGGACAACTTTGATGGGTTTTGAGAAATGCACACTCCCAAGTCGCCGCACTCCCATCACCAGGCAGGGCGGGGACTGGAGCCCACGTCACACTAAGGCAACTGAGGCACAGACAACCCTCGTTGCGGGGGCCTCGGCCGGCAGGCGGGGGCAGGACTACATGTCCCAGGCTGCCTTGCGCGCCAGCCGGCCGTGCGGAGCG
>NW_003852406.1:30452066-30486832 GCF_000181295.1 Otolemur garnettii
CCGCAGCCGCTGGTTCGTGTTCGACTCGCGCCGCTGCTACCTCTACTACTTTAAGAGCCCGCAGGACGCGCTGCCCCTCGGCCACCTGGACATCGCGGACGCCTGCTTCAGCTACCAGGGCCCCGACGAGGCGGCGGAGCCGGGCGCGGAGCCACCCGCGCACTTCCAGGTGCACAGCGCGGGAGCCGTCACGGTGCTCAAGGTGGGACCGCGCACCTCGACTCCCCTTGCTTACCAGACTGTGGACTTGCCCGGTCCTCCCTCCTTTCTCCAGCGCCTCACATCCTGCCCTAGTCTGTCTTTCTTTCTCCACTTCTCCAGTTCCGTCCTCGTTCCGGGTTCATACCTTTTACCTGAATGTAGGCCAGTGTGATTGGGGCTACCCATTCTCATCTCCGTTACCCTAACACTTTGACCCATTATTTCCCTCTGCGATTTCCCTCAGGCCCCTCTGTCGTGTCCTCCCACCCTTACCATTCTGTGGCTGTACTGCGTAAACCTCCCAGGCTTCTATAACTGGAGGTTTCTGCCCCCAAGACCTGCCTTATAACTCCCCCTGTGACCTCGGTACGTTATTTAACCTTTCTGAGCTTCAGCTGCCTTTTCTGCAAATGGATATAGCAAGTAGTAGCTACCTCATAGGCTGCTATGTTAATGCTTTTAATGCTGTTTATGTTTATACACAGAGCCAGAGATGGCAGGGTTCTTAGGAGTAATCTACCACAGTCCCCTCCAGAGTGGGCAGGGATGCTTCAGCCAAGGTGATGCAGCCAGCAAGTGGCAGAGCCTGTTTTCTTGCTCTTTGTTTTGGCTGTGAAAGGTGGGACGGAGTTCCTTCACTCTCTTGTGCCTTGCTTATTTGAGGCTTCCTTACTCTTCCAACGGAGACACACATGTGGGTGATACGGTATAGGAACATGGGGCTAGAGTCAGTTCTGATGCTGAGAGGCCTTCCTATTCTTCGGTTGCCAGGGATGCTAGACCCCATCATCTCCTAGGAGCCCTTCTGCTTTGAGCACCGGGAAGGGTCTGGGCCCAGTCTTAGTGCTGGGCTGCCTCTCTCCCGGCTTTGGCTTTGCTCCCTGCTTGGTTCCTGTGTCTCCACCCTCACTGCTTTTCTCGCTTCTCTTCCGTTTCTTCCGTGTTGCAAGCTGGCTTTCCGCAGAGCAGCAGGGTTGGGCTGGGATGTGTGAAAGCACTCAGAGCTGGCCAAGAGGAGAGCAGAGTGGGCAAGCCCCTGGCCTTGTGAGCATGGGACTGTTCCCTGGGTCCTCCAGAGCCCATAGCAGCTGGAGCTGCTCCCCAAAGTAATCCTTAAACTTTGTTGACTGAGCTTTTGCCAGTTCCAGCAGGGTTTGATTCCCATGTTCTTTTGGGCTCCTCTCTATCTCTAAGTAGGTGCAGATAGCCTGTTTCTCTGAAGGAAGCCAAGCAGGGTTGCACATCTGCTAGCTCTTAGATAGTGTCTGCATAAACTTGGGGAGGACCCAGTGAGGGACTTTGCCAAAGGCAGAGGCTTGTTCTCAGTGTACATATGGATTGTCCCAGTGTTAGATGAATTTCCTGTGGAACTGTTTATTAACCAAGAAGATAGAGCATCCTGTTTCAGGTTTTTTTCAGAACTTCAGAGCCCTCTATCAGTTTTTCCATTTAAAAAATGTGAATAATGGAGGTTTCTGCATAAATAGGGTTATAAATTATAATGTCTGGAATGTGGCTTTAAACTCAAATGGACTTGAACTTGCAGCCACAGTCTGCTGCTCACATATGTTGGGCAAGTTACACCACCTCTTTGTCCCAGTTTTCTCTTTGGTCTAGTGGGAATCTTACCTTCCTTATTGGGTAGCTGCGAGGATTCTGGAAAATGTTATAGAAAATGGCTGGCACATAGTAGGTAAAACACCAAGCAACGGCTGAGCAGAGTGGCTCATGTCTGTAATCCCAGCACTCTGGGGCTGAGATGGGTGGATTGCTTGAGAATCAGGAGTTTGAGGTTGGTGTGAGCTGTGATGCCCAGACACTGTACCCGGGGAGGGGGCGGGGGGAAGAAAGAAAGAAGAATCAAAAGCAATGTCTTCGGCCAAATATGTAATATATTCAGGTAATGAAATATTATGCAGTAGTAAACATAAAGGAATTAGCTCTATATATGTCAGTGTGGATTGCTCTCACAAACATAAAAAGTATGTTTAGAGTGATACATTTATGTGAAGACTAAGAAGATCATGTGAACAATGCTAGAGATCATGAAGACATATGCTGTGTAAGAGGAGGGCTGCATGGTGAAGAGCCCTGCTTTCTCGGTAGTGGTCACCTGATGGGAAGAGAGGATGGACTGGGAGTAGGTACCTCAGGGCTTCCACTGTTCTGCAGAGTTTTCTTTCTCAGACTAGCTGATGGGTACATCAGCCCTTATTGTGCTATCGATGTTTCTGTATATTTAGAATATTTCTTTAAAAAAAGAAAATACATTTTCCTGTGGGTTACTGACTATGCAGGAGTAGTTTAGTATGTAAAATTAAATTGGTTGCAGAATAAGACAGAGTATCTGGGCCCAAGTGTTGGCCACATAAAAACAATGGAAGCATGGGCAACACTTTCAAGGGAGCAGGGTTTCAGAGTAAGGGTGTGTTTTAGGAGATAAATTTCAGTATACAGTAATTCCTTTTGATCTGTAGAAGTAAAAATGTTATGGTAATAAAAGTAGAAATTAGCACTTTATCTTTCTTTTCACCTTTCCAGTCTAAGAACTGATTGCCATAAGCTTTCATGCTTGCTTCATTTTAGGGCTACCCAGCCACAGTGGAGCCCCTGATTCCCCAGGATTATAGATTAGTGAGTATTTAGCTTTATTCAGAATTCAGCCAATTGGATGTAACAGATACCATTTGTTTTTTTTGACAGATTGGTTAAAAAGTAAAGAAAAATCAGCCTCTTCTTTCATCATATGTTTCTTGTTTTACAGCATTTTTCAGCCTTCTCTGGAGAAGCTGTGGTATTGTTGGGTTTTTCCAAAATGTTTTACTGCTTGAGTCTTAATGAAAACTGATACTGGAATTTCTGTGTAAACTCTATCCTAAACTCAGGGATCTGGTCTAGTGCTGAATTTTACAGATGAGGGACTGGAAGCCAGAGAGGGTGTGTGATTTGTCTGAGAGCATAAAACTAGACTGCCCTCTTAGACAGCAGAGACTCGGGAACAGTGGGTGTTCAAAAGGTGAGGTATTTATCTTGTTGTGAAGTAGCTAGTTTGTTTTGTCTGTTCTGACAAGTCCACCTTTTTTGACTTTGAAATGCAGATATTTGGGGCGGCGCCTGTGGCTCAAAGGAGTAGGGCACCAGCCCCATATGCCGGAGGTGGTGGGTTCAAACCTAGCCCCCGCCAAAAACTGCAAAAAAAGAAAAAAGCAGTTATTTTGGATTAGCTATGACTTAGTGATTCTTCCTTTTAATGCAGGATGACTGTCCTTTTCATGCATTAAGTCAGTACCAGGGACATTTTACTGCCCGATTCTTTCCCAGGATGGATAGTACCTTTTCTGGGCATTGGAAAGTGCTGCAAGGATCTGGTAGAAGATGATGATTTCTGTGTATGTATAGAGTGCCAGAGGCATGGTGGGAACCTTTCTGGGATCAAGGCCCCTAGAGTGTGTGACTGACTGACAGTAAAGCTTGAATAACCCTGCTCTTCCAGACCTCTGCAGCCTCTGGAGCAAGGAGCATTGTCAGATTGTTAGCACATGAATTTCCCCTCCCTCTTCCCCCCTCTCTTACAGGCATTTGGCTCTCCAATGGACATGTGTGTTGGTTTCCACGTCACACATATCTGAACAGCTGTACAGCCCTATTCTTAACCCTTGTTTGTGGGAAGGACGCACATTCTCTGGTGTTGAAACTGCTCGTAGCTTAATGGCAAGCATTTGTTAGCTTGGGTAATCATGGTGTGTTCACAACAAAATAGATGTGGTGAACCAACCTTCCTTGCTATATACAGTAGTTCTGCTAAGCCATTCTGTCCTGGGGCATCTGCTCAGGAGTCTTCAGGCATTATTTAACTTTTTAAATTATAGGGACTTAACTTTTCCTGGCTTCCCAATCAGTAAGTTCTTCAAAGGCAAGTACAGGGTCATGCTCCTGATATCACAGTGGCTTTTCTTCCCCCATGGCTTCTCTCACAGTCTTCATTATAGGAGAGTCTCCACCCTATTTTCTGCCCACCAGACAGTTGTAAGTTCTCTGAGGACTGCTCTTTGTATCCTCAGCTCCAGAGCACCATCTGGCACAAAGTGGGGACTGAATGTTGTGTCCCTGCAAAATTCATATTTGAAACTCTTACTCCCAGTGTGATAGTACTTGAAAGCAAGGTCTTTGGGAAGTAATTAGCTCATGAGGGTAAAGGCTTCATGAATGGGATAAATGCCCTTATAAAAGATATCCAAGAGTGATGCTCTCTGTCTCTCTCTCTGTATCTTTGAGGATACAGCAAAAAGGTATATCCTCTGCAAACCAGGAAGAGGTCCTTAACAAGAACTGCATTGGCCAGCACCCTGATTTTGGGTGTCTTAGACTTCAGAACTGAGGAATAAATTTCTGTTGTTTAAGCCACCTAGCCAATGGTATTTGTTATAGTAACCTGAACTAAGGCAAGGCACCCAGGTGGACATTTGTTGAAGGAATAAATAGAAGGTGGTCACCCAGTAAGCACTGCTTTTGGTATGAACTGTGACCTTTTAGAAGTGATCAGCCGGAACACTCTTACTGTAAGAGTGTTGTAAGATTGTATTGTAACATTGTATTAAATGGCATTCTTGCTTTGTGTCAGGGAGGTGGCAGCCATTCAGTGAGTGCCCTCTGAATGTACCAGAAATCCAAAAGAGGGTTTTGACTCACCATTCCCTAGAGGAGGAAGATTATAGGCAGCACCTGTATTTTCAGCTTTCTTATATTTCATGCCACAGGCAAGACTGTGAGGACACAGTAACAGCAGCAGTTAGCTTTAAATGTAAAGGGTCATAGAGTAAATATTTTTGCATGTTTTGCAGTCCATGCCATCTGTCATTACTCTGCTGTTGTAGTACAGAAACAAATCACAGAATGAGTATACCTGTGTTCTAATATTTATTTATGGACTCTGAAATTTGAATTTCATATAATTCTCATGTTTTACAAAGTATTTTGATTTTGATTTTTTTTTAACCATTTAAAAATGTTAAAACAATTCTTGGCTTGCAGGCTATATGGAAGTAGGGAGTGGGCTGCCTACATGAGCCTTGCACCATAGTTCATTGGCCTCGGGGACTTACTCATTTACTCCTTCACTGTGTGTGCTTGAGCACTGAGGATGTAGACTGAACAGGACAAACACAGTTCCTGTCCTTGCAGAGTGTTCAGTATAGTGAAGAGAGAGACATTAATAAAAATATAGCAAAAACAAAATAGCAAATACCAACCAGTGCTAGAAGGTTTGAGAGGAAAGAGATGTAATGTCTGGGCTTGGTGCCTGTGGCTCAAGTGGCTAAGGCGCCAGCCACATACACCTAAGGTGGCAGGTTCGAATCTAGCCTGGGCCCGCCAAATAACAATGATGGCTGCAACCAAAAAATAGCCAGGCATTGTGGCGGGCGCCTGTGGTCCCAGCTACTTGGGAGGCTGAGGCAGGAGACTCGCTTGAGCCCAGGAGTTGGAGGTTGCTGTGAGCTGTGATGCCACAGCACTCTACCCAGGGGGACAGCTTGAGGCTCTGTCCCAAAAAAAAAAAAGGGGGGGAGGAGAGAGATGCAATGCTTGTATAATAGAGGATTTTGATCTAATTTTTAGGAGGAGGGAGGGCTGGGCAAGGCTTCCCCAATGAAGTGACATTTGAGCTGAGATACAAAGATGAGTTGTGATTAAGCTGGGGGGAGTGGAGCAGGGGAGGAAGAGTGTTGTAGGGAGAGGAAGTGATATAAGCAGAGGTTCTTAGGTAGGAGGGCCAGTTGCATGTGGGACTCAAGGAATGCCAGGTGGCAGCTGGGGATGAAGGGAGCATAGACTTTGAAAGAGGCAGGCCTTGAGGTCATGGCAGGGTTTTGTTCTTTGTTGTAAGAGCTATAGAGTCAGTGAGGGGTTTTAAACTGGGCTTGACAAGTGGTTTATTTTCACTTCTCCCAAACTGCTTGTCTTAGCCAATGTAGGCTGCTATAACCAAATAGCATAAACTGAGTAACTTATAAACAAATAAATGTTTTTCTCACAGTTCTGGAGATTGGGAAGTCTAAGATCAAGGCACTAGCAGATTCAATGTCTGGTGAGGTCTCACTCTCTGCTCTAGAGATGGTGCCTTCCAGCTGTGTCTTCACATGAGGACAAAAGAAAGGAGTTAACAGGCTTCCTCAGCCTTTTATAAGGGCACTAATCTTGTTTCTGAGGGCTCTGCCCTCATGCCTTAACAACTTCCCAGAAAGCTTCACTTCTTAATATTGTCACATTGGAGATTAGGTTTCAACATAAGAATTTTGTTGGGACACATTCAGACCACAGCACTAATGGTTTGGTCATACATAGTATTTTTATTAAACTGTGTTGGAGAATTATCTTGTCTGTGTATGTATTTATATTTGTATATATATGTATGTATTTATATTTGTATATATATGTATGTATTTAAAGTATTTATATGTTGCACACTGGCAAACAGGTTTAAAAACTGGCAAATGCAAAATTAAAGATCCTTTAAATAATTGCTTTCTAAGCACCATTGTTAATGAGTAGGGAGGGGTTATGTATGGCTAGGTTTGCCCCATCCCAGTGGACTTCCTTTTCTGAAGCATTCCTGATGGCTACCTTAATTTCTTTTTTTTTTTGAGACACACTCTGTCATCATCCTGTCTAGAGTGCCCTGGTATCACTACATCATCATAGCTCACAGCAACCTCATGGTCCTGAGTGTGAACATCCTCCTGCCTCAGCCTCCTGAGTAGCTGAGACTGCAGGTGCCCGCCACCACACCCAGCTAATTTTTCTATTTTTTGGAGAAATGAAGCCTCATTCTTGGTTAGGCTGGTCTCAAACTCCTGACTTCAATCAATCCTCTGGCCTCGGCCTCCCAGAGTGCTGGAATCCCAGCTATGAGCCACGTGCCCAGCCTATGGCTGCCTTGTTGACTTATCTCACATTCTGCTTGCTGTGCTCACATTAGCATTGTCAGTTTTCTTCCCCTTTGAATGTAACTGTATATTGAGGGAGATGTCATATGTTCTGAGTAGAGATGTACCAACTCCCACATCCCCGAGGCTTCTGGCGGGGAGGTAGGAGGGACAGGTGTCTTCAGTCAGACCGTTTTACCCATTAGCTCCAGGGTTGTAGACTTCCCACCTCCAGTCAAAACAGAATGCTAACAGTGACCTTCTCCCTCTCAGAGAAGGAAAAGAACCCTGACATTATAGAAATGACTCTCAGACTGGGGGAGAGAAAAAACTCCTTGGAGAAGATGGAGCAGGGAGTTTTGTTGAGGAATTTTTCAGAGATTTATGTGGTAGGGACATTTGATTTTTTTTTTTTTGAGACAGAGCCTCAAGCTATCCCCCTGGGCAGAGTGCCATGGCATCACAGCTCACAGCAACCTCCAACTCCTGGGTTCAAGCGAGTCTCCTGCCTCAGCCGCCCAAGTAGCTGGGACCCCAGGCACCCGCCACAGTGCCAGCCATTTTTTGGTTGCATCATTGTTGTTTGGCGGGCCCAGGCTGGGGATTCGAACCCGCCACCTTAGGTGTATGTGGCTGGCGCCTTAGCTGATTGAGCCACAGGCGCTGAGCCGGTAGGGACATTTGAGTGAGTGTTTACCTAAATCCTATCAGAACTATCCTCAGCTGGGTTTGGTTTGCTTTAATAGAGTAAATGCAATATGGAAATGGAGACCTGGGGAATAGTGATGCTTCTAACTAGTGTTCTATGAAATACTATACCTGGATCTCTCAGTTCAGCAAACACCCTGGCAGTTGTATGTGTGAGGCTTTCCAAGGGGCAAGAAGCTGACAGGGTCCCTGGAGACTGCAGTTTCCAGGATCATCCAATAAGCAGTAGCTGAGGCCCTGGAAACCCTGAGTCAACAGGAGGGTCAAAATTAAGTTCCCCCATCTCATCTTTGAGCATCTAATGTTGTTTTCAACTAGAGCAGAAACTCCAAAAGGGCTGAGAGTTTTCTTTGCAGTTTATCAGTGGAGCTTTAGTGCTTAGAGGAATGCCAGGCACCATGTATATGCTCAACATACACTTGTGGGCTAAAAAAATGCTGCAAGCCCTCATCTCCTCTGCCTGTGTGTGCTGAGGGAGGAGGAGTGGTGTTCTTATTTCATGGTCAAAGGAAGATTTGCAGTGTCCATTTATTTAGCAAGTATTTTTGCTATGGACCGTCCGCCATAGTCAAGCACTGTGCCTCTTGCTGCAGATACAGCAGGGACAATTCCCCCTTGATTTAAGAAACTAGAGTGTTAAGACTTTAAAAATAAGTTTTAGCACAAGATATAATCAAAGAACTGCAAGAACTTTGAAGAAAACTTTGTAGTCCTCAGCATTGAAAGGTAAGTAACAAATGAATGTCTGCAAATTTTTTGATTCTGAGAGAGCCTGGCACTTCTCCTTAGTAAATGAAGGGGAGGACATCTGTATAGAAAATACTAATTTGGATGTGACCCAGGGTCAGAAATCTGTGTTTTATGTAATAATTTCTTAAAGCATGACAGAATTGGAGAGGTCTGTATGACTGATTATTATGAAAAAACTCCCTGGAGAAGATGGAGCAGGGAAGTTGGTAAATTTCGGTACTCAGACTTCATTCCTCTTGGGTCAGCAGGATGTGTTCCCAGTAATATGGAAATTGCCATCTATTCATGAGTTTGTACACGTGGCTATTTTCTTAACTTTTGTAGAGCTTGTGGGAAAATTGCAGTCCCGTGTGAGAAGAGGGAATTTGGAAGCTGAGATCCTTTGGGCTTCTTCTCTCTGCCCCTTTCCTGAGTGTGTGCTACTGGAGGAGCAGACTGCCCCCAGGCGAGAGCTTGTCCATCCAAGTGTGGTGTGGTAGGCCTGGCTCTGGACTGGAGGTGGGCAGGCCAGTATTATCAGAGATGTTGATCTTGGATTATAGGAATTATTTCTAGGCAGCAAGCCCAGTGTTCATCTCCCTCTCTAGCCCTCTAATGTTCAGGGGAGGCTGTGCTTGCAGAGAAGGTAGCCCAGCTTTCTAAATGAGTGGAGCTAGCCATCTGCCTAACACACTTTGTTGAGAAAGGCCCTGATGGGATCTAGCTGTCTATGGCCTCAGGGAGCTTGTCCTGGGCCTGTTCTGGGGTGTGATTAGGCCATTGTCACTAGTAGGCTCTGTGGGGGGGGGGAGTCGTTTGTAGAGGCCCTCAGGGATCTGCCTGCCCTGCCTCACATGATACAGTGAGGACACTGAGTCTCACAGCTCAGGGCAATCCTAACCCTTCTCCAGACACATGAACAATATTTTGCTATTTTAAGCCCAGCAGTTTGATGATACTTGCTTCATATGTCCATCTTGATCGATGAATAGAAAATCAAGCATATTCTCTTTTTAGTTGTATATAAGTATTCAAGTTGTACAATTAACTATTTTGTGTTGAGGCACAACACAGATTTTAAGAAGTTTAGTGTCATGAAGGCTGGAAATTATTATAACAGCATAGGCTGTAAACTTCCAGCAGGGGTTGGCTTGATAGGAAACACTAATGATGTTCCCCTGACAGAGGCGAGGCCTGGCGCATCCCTCTTGGGAGGTGACTTTGGTCTTCTCTTTGTTTACCAAGGCAGTAGGCCCTGGGTAGTTGGCTGTGCCCTCTAGCCTCCAAAGTGAGCCAGCTTTAAGCTTCACAGTTTACAGGGCTCTCTCATACTTATTGCCCCTGAAGTGACATGCTGTTAAGACGTGTTTAATTGCTGTCTTTCAAAGGGAAGCATCTCTCTCAGAACTTGAGTGTGGGAAAGAAGCACCCCCCATCCTGTGAAAATGTGGGTTGTGGGGCTTCTCCCCTCACTGTGATTTGGTTGGTAGGCCAGGTGAGTCTCAGGATCTGCATTTTTATCCTGCACCTCTCTGTGGCCTCTCTTTGAGAAACAGGGCTCTCCTTCAGATTATGAATGACTATTTGACTGCAAAGAAAAGGCAGCCCTGTTTGATGGTGGCTTTCCCGGTGGACTAGAAAATCACCAAACTGCTGGGTGGGTACCAGTAGAGTGTGAGCCCTTTTCCTTAGGTTAACACTCTGTGGTTTATGGCTGTATATCATCTTTGCATTCTGAGTTTATATGCTCCAGAGCAATGGTTTTTGGCCCAATTCTCTGCAGGTTGTGTGGTTTCTGTTTCCTGTGCCCATGTTAGTGGCTGGCAGGTACCATTTGTGTGGGCTGCTCCATGACATTCAGTGGAAAGTTCCAGGAGGGTCACATGTCCACTCAGCATCTTCAGGGGTCTCTGAGAGGATGAGTTTTATTGATGCCATCACCAAATAGCTGGCAATAATTTTTATTTTATTTATTTATTTGAGACAGAGCCTCAAGCTGTCCCCCTGGGTAGAGTGCTGTGGCATCACAACTCACAGCAACCTCAAACTCCTAGGCTCAAGCGAGTCTCCTGCCTCAGCCTCCCAAGTAGCTGGGACCACAGGCACCCGCCACAACGCCCGGCTATTTTTTGGTTGTAGCTATCATTGTTGTTTGGCGGGCCCAGGCTGGATTCGAACCCGCCACCTTAGGTGTATGTGGCTAGTGCCTTAGCCACTTGAGCCACAGGCGCCGAGACTATTTTTATTTTTTTGAGACAAAGCCTCAAACTGTCACCCTGGTGCCATGGCATCACAGCTCACAGCAACCTCCAACTCCTGGGCTTAAGCAGTTCTCTTGCCTTAGCCTCCCAAGTAGCTGGGACTATAGGTACCCGCCACAATGCCTGGTTATTTTTTGGTTGTAGTTATCATTGTTGTTTGGCAGGCCCAGGCTGGATTCAAAACTGCCAGCTCTGGTGTATGTGGCTGGCGCCTTAGCCGCTTGAGCTACAGGCACCGAGCCAGCTGGCAATACTTTTAGAACCCCTGGCTTTCATCTGCAGAGGGACAGGTAACCAGTGATGTCGGAGAACCATCTGACACTCTCTGAGACACCAGTTCTACCTTAAAAGACTGTTAGAAATCACTGTGAGTCCGAAACACTCTTGTGAAGTCACTGGAAGGTGAGGTGGGTTCTGGATCAGGCTTCCTTTCCCCAGATCTCTACTGGGTGGACCCTGGGAACCTGCCCCCCATCTTCAGTTTCTAAAACATTGTCTTAAGTTCCTGTGTCTTAGTTTTAGTTTGAAAAACATCAGAGCAGGGTCAGCACCTGTGGCTCAAGTGACTAAGGCGCCAGCCACATACACCTAAGGTGGCAGGTTCGAATCCAGCCTGGGCCCACCAAACAACAATGACAGCTGTAACCAAAAAATAGCCGGGCGTTGTGGTGGGTGCCTGTGGTCCCAGCTACTTGGGAGGCTGAGGCTGGAGACTCGCTTGAGCCCAGGAGTTGGAGGTTGCTGTGAGCTGTGATGCCATAGCTCTCTATCCAGGGGGACAGCTGGAGACTCTGTCTCAAAAAATAAATAAATAAATAAAAATTAAAAAAAAAGAAAAAAACATCAGAGCAGACAGTGCAGTATTGCATGGTGCACGGAAGCCACTGTGGGCAGAGGTGGAACAGGGCTGTCTGGTAGGCCACTGGTGTGGCTGCAGGAGTTTGTATTTATCCTGCTGTCTCCCTGGCTCTCCCGTATTGTGCAATGGCAGAGCTGATAGGGAGCCATAGGAATGTAGCCCTGTGGTCACTTGGAGGCCACGTGTTCCTTTTCTCTCTGAAACAGAAAGCATTTTAACATTTCCTGTAGGAAAGAGCAGGCTCAGAGAGCGGCCTCTGTCCCGATGAAATCTGCCGCCTGGCCTTGGTGGGCGGCCAGCTCCTCACCAGCTCAGCCGTCTTTATTGCTCCTTTCCTGTGAACTCAGGTTTGCACTTTGCTCTGTCTGTAAGTTCCTTCCCCCAGACAACCAGTCTTCATTGTTAGCCTCTATTAAACGGGAGAACAGCATTAAAAAGTATTAGCTGAAGATGGGTTTAAGAAATGCAATTCTTCTCAAGGTGTTTGCTTTGTAAAAGGGGATGCTTGAGTATCAGAGACGCAAAACTCAGACTAGCCCAGTGCGGTGAGGAGTCAGCACTTCCCAAGAAGGCTGTGTACTCCACCCAGACTATTCAGGGAAGTGGAGTGTGGGCTCTGAGTTTATGCTCAGCCTTTGAAAATAAGTTAGATTAGAATTATTTTAATAAGATATGACTATTTTGATAAGGCATGTGAAAATGTTAATTTTGAGACAGCAGTTTTAAATGGTACAAGAGAATTTATTGTGTTCTCTAGAGGAATAGAGGTTTGTGAAATTGCATTCCATTTTTGAAGTAGAGCAGCCTGGATTTTTTGTGTTAGTCTCTGTTATTAGGCTGAAACAGAAGATTTCAAAACCTTCCCAGGAAAAAATACATTTTTCCCCCCATTGGTCCTGGGCCAGATCCCTGAGATTGTTTCCAGGCTCATGATTTTGAAACACTCAGGAGAAAATTTGGAATCTAAAGCTATTTATCGGATTTGGGGTTATGGTCTGTTTTCCATTTGAATTTTGCTCTGTATTCTCAGGCTGCTTACAATAGCCTTGTGCTTTCTGTTGCTTATGGAAGAAATTACCTTAGACATTTCTTATAAATCCAGATATCCTTCATTAAGTTTAAGAAGCAAAAATTCCTTCATTATGAACAGCCATTTCATTCTTTTAAGAAATATGGGCGTATAAAACTATCTGTGCAATTTGAATTGTTTGCTGTGAGGTGTGCACACTTAACCCATCTGTATTTTTTATTTTATTTTTTTTTTTTTTGAGACACAGTTTCACTTTGTCAACTCTGGTAGAATGCCCTGGCGTCATAGCTCATAGCAACCTCAAACTCTTGGGCTCAAGCAATTCTCTTGCCTCAGCCTCCCAAGTAGCTGGGATTACAGGCACTCGCCACAATACCCAGCTGTTTTTAGAGACGAAGTCTCGCTCTTGCTCAGGCTGTTCTCAAGCCCCTGAGCTCAAGCAATCTGCCTGCCTCGGCAAAGCAACCTGCCTGCCTTGGCCTCTCAGTGCTGGGATTACAGGCATGAGACACTGTGCCTGGTCACCATCTGTATGTTACATTCTTTTTTCTGTCACTCCTTAGTGACTATTGTTCATGTTGTTCTTCTGGCTTGTACACATGGTAGGAATTGACCCTTTGGGAAGGAACCCAGAGTTAGGAACCACCCTAAGCGGGTGACCAAGGTGGTACATCATCATTTGTGGCATGCTGGAGGATTGAGTGAGTGGTTCTGTAAGGGGTGTCAGATGGCCTTTAGATGGAATGTTTGAACTGGGCCTTGAGCAAGTAGCAGTTTGTTAGGAAGGTATTACTGAGGTGGGAGCAGGAGTTGTGGAAGCAGAACTGGCTTGTGTGTATACCCTACAGAGCATGAGGCAGCCTGGGCCGGGGTACCATGCCTAGTTGTTTGGCACTTGGAAGCCATCAGAGAGTTCTAAGTATGTGATATGGATAACTTAGTTGGTTAGGTGTCTGGAGAGGGTATTAGGTGGTAGGCAAGGACAGTACCTTTAGTTAGGGCCACGTGTAGGCTATTGCAGAGGCCTACAGGTACATGGATCTGAGAGAATGACAAGGGAGTTCCTAAGAATAGGAGACCTGGCCATTCTATTAGGTTGGAGAACTGTTTCTCTTCCTGTCCATATTTGTTTATGTGTGGTCTTGTTATTGCTCACAGCAGTCTATTTTTAAAAAATAATCTTAGGGGCCTGGCATCGTGGCTCACGCCTATAATCCTAGCACTCCTCCTTTGAGAGGCCAAAGCGGCTAGATCCCCTGAGCGCAGCAGTTTAAGACCAGCCTGAGCAAAGTGAGACCGTGTCTCTACTAAAAATAGAAAAAACTAGCCAGATGTTGTGGCCAGTGCCTGTAGTTCCAACTTCTTAGGAGGGTGAGGCAAGAGTATCACTTGAGCTCAGGAGTTTGAGGTTGCTATAAGTTCTGACACCACTGTTCTCTACCCAGGCAAGGACAGAGTGAGATTCTATCTCAAAACAAACCAAATAAATAAAGAGAGAAAAAGAAATATCCTCAGGGTGTTATTGTGGCTAGAGCATCTAGGGCAGTGGTTCTCAACCTTCCTAATGCTGCAACCCTTTAATACAGTTCCTGTGGGTCGCGACCCACAGGTTGAGAACCGCTGATCTAGGGAAAAGCACTTTACAGACTGATGTTGTGCTCTCTGGCAGTAATACTATGCCCACCCCTCTAGATCTGATGTCTAGAGCCCTGCTTGGGTGACCAGCCTCTGGTGTGGGAGTTGTCTTTGCCCCTGAATCCAATATAAGGTTTTCATTTTCTTTTTTACTTTCTCTCTCTCTCTTTTTCTCCCTTTCTTTCTCTTTCTTTTTTTTTCTCCAGAAAGGATGTCATTCTGTTTTCTTGGCATCAGCAGCGTCATCATAGCTCACTGCAACCTCATACTCCTGGGTTTCGGCAATTCTCCTTCCCTTGGGACTACAGGCATGCACCAGCTAATTTTTCTGTTTTTAGTAGAGATAGGGGCTTGCTCTTGCTCAGGCTGGTCTCAAACTCTTGGCCTAAAGCAGTCCTTCTGCCTAAGCCTCTCAGAATTCTGGGGTTACAGGCCTGAGCCACTGCATCAATATAAGGTTTTCACTAATTGGGATCTTCAGCATTTCAATATTGAGAAAAAGCATAGAGGAACTTCTGATTCCTGCTGAATTGCTGAGGGTGGATTTTTGTTTTGGACATGCACTCCCATCCTTCCCCTTGATACAGCAGGTAACACAGACCCAGGGTTTGAATTTTGGCTGTGCCAGGTGGCTGTGAGATCTTGGCTAACATGACAGTGTGATAGTTGAGAACTTACTAAGCGCTGAGCACTGTTCTGAGCTTAACACATTTGATCCTTATAATGACACCATGAAGTCGGTTACTATTATTGTCATTTCAATCTTACCATCAAGGCCTGGACAAGTTAAGTAGTTTGCCTAACACTGCTAGCAAGTGGCAGGGGTAGGATTTGAACTCAGGCAGGTAGGCTCTAGGTCTGTGGGCAAGGTAGGCACCATTTTGGAAGATTGTGGTAAGGGTTAAATGACAGTGTTTATAAAGTGAAAGCACAGTGTCTGGCTCATAATAATTTTTTAATTTATGATGTTTAATAACAACATTGAATATAGATTGTGGAAGAGTCTATAATTTTATTCCAGCTTTATAAAGGAAATGTTTGCATGTATTTATGGGTAGGAAAATGTTCAGAAGGAAGTATGCCAAAGCGCTGATGGAGGTTTTTCCTGATGCTACAGTTGTGTTCATTTCATTTTCTTCTTTGTTTTTCTGTGTGAGTTGTGTGAGCAAATGTGAGTCGTTGTTATTATTCGAAATAAAAGGCCAAAATACGGTTTTTTACAAAGTAAATACAAGTAAGAGTGCCTCTTACCAGCAAATGAGACTTTCCTCAGCCAGGCCAAGGGAAGAGCCCTGCGGAGCTGCAACAGGGAAGCTCCACACCCTGCCCAGTGACTCGGGAGGCATTTAGTCTATTTCTGTTTCATTTTACTTCCAGTGCTTTTAGATACAGACATTTTCTTTGCTTACTTTGTGAGCGTAGAAGGGTCTTTACCTTCTTTTGTTGCTGGGGAGCTTAATCAGCCTTGTTAAAATTAGTGACTCCCTGCTGCTCCTCAGCCTGTAGCCAGTTCCCCCAGTTGGGTAGGAGAAGCAGCTCAGGACTCACAGTTTGAAGTGTCTGTCTTCCTGGTTTTCAGTTTTGGACTCCGTCTTAAAAGAGTGGCTTGTTTTCCTTGTCCACAGCATTATGGTGCACATGGGATTTGTTTTCTGAGCAGGAGTCTGATAGTGGCTGATGGTCCTTCAGTTTTAGCTGTTCCAGAAATACCTTCTAAGACTTTCCTATGTGGATTTCTGCTGTGCACATTGCTTGATTTTAAGTCAGATCATTAATAGCTTTAAAATTTGGTGGAAATCTACACAACTCTTGTTATAAAAGGCAGAAAGAAACTTAATTTTAATTGTGTAAAAATTTTCTGGTGGAGTGCAGTGGCTCATACCTATAATCTCAGCACTCCAGGAGGCCAAGGCAGGTGGATTGCTTAAACTCAGAAGTTGGAGACCAGCCTGAACAAGAGTGAGTAGAGACCCTGTGTCTATTAAGACCCTATTGTGGCAGACACCTGTGGTCCCAGCTACTCGGGAGGCTGAGGCAAGAGAATCACTCCAACCCAGTAGTTTGAGGTTGCTGTGAGCTGTGAAGCCACAGCACTCTACCCAGGGTGACAGCTTGAGGCTCTGTCTCCAAAAAAAAAAAAAAAAAAACACACTTTCGCAACTGATTTGATCTACAGTGCAGAATAAATGTCTGTATTTATACTTGGCCCTGTATTTTTGTGGTTTTGGAAATACAGTACTGATTTCTAACCATTTGGTGGGGCAAATGGTTAGAAATTTATTTATTTAGAATTTTTAAGGATTAAACTTTAGACACAGCTGATAATCTCTTTGCCATGCTTTAAAGAACTTTTGGAATTTTTACTAAATTCTTTGAAAGTTTAATACACAAGGATTTCTTAATCGTATACCTACGCATTTTATATTGATTATTATCCTGACCATGTTTCTCTCTGTGTTTTGCAGTAGGGCAGGGTTTCAGAGGGAGGAATTAAGCTGGACTCATCCACTTTTGTCCCCCACTGCTAACTGCTGGACTGGGCCCAAGTTAGGAGCTTAGTAAACATTTGTTGTCAAGTGAATGAACAAACATTTCATGTACATGGTCTTTTCCCCTTTTGGATTACTTTAGCTGGATTCCCAGGAATGGGATTGCCAGTCAAAGGACATAAGCTAAATTATTATAGCTTCTAAAATGTACTAAATTTTGATAAGTGGAGATTCTTTACCAAAGGGTCAGAGACCTGGGGGCCCACAGTGAAGTGTGTGTGAAATCATACTTGTGACCAAATGGCTTGATCCCAATAGTGAGACTTGTTTGAGCACCAAGTTTGGGGGGGTGAGGGTAGGGAGAGAGTCCCTGGGACCCAAAAGAAGAAACAGGTGACAAGGGCCATCTCAGACAAGAGTGAGCTTCTGGAGACCTGAGAACGGAGACTTGTGGGAGCAGCTTGGGCAGCCAGCTCTCAAGGACTGTTCCCACCTCAAGCAGAATGAGGGGTGGCCTGCCCTTATTCCCTGCATGGCACCCCAAAGCAGCAGATGGTTGCTATGTCAGGACTGTGCCTAGTCAGCCCTTCTCTGTCTCCCACCCCCCCAGGACCTTCCCGCAGTTGCGTAGGAGACAACCAAAATGGCCTTCCAGGAGGTTTAGGTTGGTCTTTTATATTGGGATTGGTGTCAAATTTGAACTGGGATTTTAGCAGTCTCAAAGCATCAGTGATAACTGAACATAAGGGGAGAATGAGTCACATATTTGAGTGCTTAACTATATTCAAGGCCCTGTGCTGGACATCTTGGATCATCCTGAGACCAGCCAGCCTGGCCTCTGCCTTCAAGAAACTTAGATTGATTAGTGAAGAACACACAGGGAGTGCCCCCATGCCCGTGGGAAGGTTCACCTGGGCTACAAGATGTTGTGACATCCCCATTCAGAGGTTGGACAGATGATGCATGCTTGTGGCAGGGACCCCTCCTCTGAAGAGAGGGCATTTGCATTAGGCCTTGAAGGATGAGTAGGAGTTGGGAGACTCAGGCTATGGCCTGGTAAGCTGTCAGATAGCAGGTGCTGACGTCTGGCCTCCTCCTGGCAATGGCTCTCAATTCTCTGCTGCTCCAGGCCCTCTGCCTTGTCACTGTTCCTTCTGGTGAGATTGGAATGCCTATTTGGCTCTGCAGAACTTGGGACCACAGCTCTTTAAATGGTCAGTCTGAGGAGTGGGGGCAGGTACCCATCCTCTCCCAGTCGTGCTCCTTACCCCTGGCCTATGGGTGCTTGTGAGAAGGTGTGATGGTGGTGGCAGGTTTCAGCACTCCTGGCTCACTGAGGCTCGGAGGAGGGAATTCCTGGTGATACTCATCAAACTGCTGTCTGTGAAAGAGATTGTTCAAGGATCCTCCTAACCCCACTTTGGGAAGGGCAGTAAAGGTACTGACAGTGGGAGCCATCAGCCAGTCCAGTGGAAGGTGTGTCCTTAGAGAATGTTGGCCTCTCTTTGAGCATTAACAGAGCACAGGGTGGTTGGAGACACAGAGGTACCTATAGAAAGAAGAGAGAAATTATCTCAAGTCTCAGAGTGTTGTGGAAAGGGAATGGTGTTGGCTATCCCACCCTCCATGGGTCCCATGCCCTTGACCTTTGTTACAATCCTAAGGCTCTGTTCCTCCCAAGCTGGTCTCTCACCAGCTCCGGCTCTCAAAGCATGGTCTCTTTCCCATCATGATATAGATTAGCATTATTCAATAAAGACACACTGTGAGCCACATAAATAAAACTTATCAACAGGTGAAATTAATTTTAATTATATATTTTATTTAATCCAAGGATTTAAAAGATTTTATCATGTGACACTGACCACATAAACATGCCCGATAGCTGCCTGTGGCTAGTGGTACTGTGTTGGACAGGGCAGATCTAGGCCCGGGGGCCAGTGAAGAGGTATGATTGTAATCACACATCTCATTAGGACTGGACAAAGCCAAATCTCAGTCCAGTTCTCTGTTTAAAAGATCCCTGATGGAAAACACAGAGGTTTTCTGGGTTTCTGCTGATTTTGTTCAGGTCAGTTTTAGTTGTGCTTTTTAGTCGAGCTCTGTCTTAGGCCCTGCCTTGCATGCGTTTCTGTCTTTGAGTTTCAGCTCTCTAAAGAGAAGGCCTCTTGGGGGGCTCTTCTGCCTCCCAAAGCACCTCCTCCTAGAGTCATTGCAAATAACTCCTGGCAGTCTTTTACTAGCTAATTGGGGATTGAAGTCAAGATTCTTCTGGTGATTTCTAGATTTTTTTTTTTTTTTTTTTTTTTTGCGGCAAAGTCTCACTTTGTTACCCTCGGTAAGGTACCATGGCGTCACAGCTTATAGCAACCTCAAACTTTTGGGCTTAAGTGATTGTTTTGCCTCACCCTCCCGAGTAGCAGGAACTACAGGTGCCCACCACAGTGCCCAACTATTTTTGGTTGCAGTTGTCATTGTTGTTTAGCTGACCTGGGCTGGGCTGAAACCTGCCAGCCTCAGTGTATGTGGCTGGCGCCCTAGTACTGAGCTATAGGCGCCGAGCCTCTAGGTTTTTTTGTTGTTGTTGAAAGAAAATAAACCCAGTTAACCAGTATTTTTTTTTTTTTTTTTTGAGACAGAACCTCTGTTCCCCTCAGCAGACTGCATTGGCATCACAGCTCACAGCAACCTCCAACTCCTGGGCTTAAGCGATTTTCTTGCCTCAGCCTCCCAAGTAGCTGGGACTACAGGCACCCACCACAATGCCTGGCCATTTTTTAGTTGCAGTTGTCATTGTTTGGCTGGCCTGGGCTGGATTCGAACCCGCCAGCTCTGGTGTATATGGCTGGCTCCTTAGCCACTTGAGGCACAGGTGCCAAGCCTAACCAGCGTCTTGAGGTAGTTTTTCCTGCCTTGACCAGATTTTGACAAAGCATGGGATCTGAAAGCTTTATTGCCCCAGGAATTTAGTGAGAGATGACTAAGAGGTTACTAATTGATCTTCGGTTAGATATAACTCTGAAAGATTGGAAGGGAAAAGCTTTCTTGTAAAGAGCGGATAGTTCCTGGTGTCTGCCTTAAGGGAGGCAGTCGAGAGGCTGGTGACTGAGCTGACTCAGGAGTGTGCCAGGTTTTCTGAGCAGCCGGTCCTTGCTGGCGGGAAGAGGGACAGAAGAGCAGTTTCTGGGCACCTCTGGTGCCGACCCCACCCTGTCTGGTCTTCTCCTTAGTCGGGGATGGGGAGCTGGTCAAATGACCCAAACACACATTCCCCCCAGCCAAACGTGCACTTCCCACCAGCCTGGGGGGCAGCAGACAGGGGTCTCAATGTTGACTTTTTGTATGACCTGGCCAAGTCACTTCCCTTCCTGGGCCTCAGTCCCCTCCACCTGCAAAAGGAGGGAAGAAGTCTGGATGGGGTTTGGGCTCTGAATTTGGCTGTGATTGTGCCTTGACTCTCCCTTTCCCTCACATGGAAATGCTCTGTTCTCTTTGCTGAGCTCCAGGTGACGCAAGCCCCTGCCCTCCACCCTCAGACCAACCCATGGCCCAAACCTGAGGCTGAGATTCATGGTTCTTGCAAGTAGGGATGGGACCTCTGCTGTATCCTCTTACCTAAACCCTGTGCCTCTCTCCCCACTCTATTTCACCATCCTGTTACTGCCCTGCCGAGTTCCCTGTCCCATCCCACCCCTTTAGGGAAGAATGGAAGTCCCTCTGGGGCCTGATCCTTGCCACTCCTGGGCTCCTTCAGCTTCCCCTCACTCAGGCTGTCTGGCCCAGGGGGCTTTTGCAAACACTCCTTCTCTCCCTGGAGCCCCTTCTTTTTGCTTCTGGCTTCTGCCTGGTTCCCCTTTAAGACCAAGTGTGTAGTCCCTGACTCTACATGGCTTGATTATTTGTTCATTTATCCCTTCACTTATTCAATAAGTTCTGACCTACTATGTACCTGGCCCTGAGCTAGATGCTGGAGAAGTGGGGACATCTTGAAGTTTCATTGGAGAAGACAGACATTAAGTCAATACTTGGAAGCATTTGAACCTGCAGGTTGCAAGTGTCTTAAACTTGGAGTGCCTTGCCCCTCACACCCTGCTTGGCCAGGTGTCCTTTTTCGGTATTCTCCTGTCAGCCAGCCCACCTGCAGTCACAGCACATGATGGGTTATGGGAAGGGCTGGTTTGTTTTTCCTGTCTTTCTCACTAGGCCATGCCCCCATTCCAGGTATCTGGTAGGTACTCAGTCAATGTTGGTCGAATGAATGGATGAAATGGTGATTTGGATGATAGATAGAAAAATTTTTCTGTAAAATACCCCCCAAATCCTGTAATGAAGCATTTTCCTTACCTTTCACCCAGTGTGCAAGTTTCACTAGAAAGATTCCAGGTATAGCCAGGGCACCTGGAGGTCCTCCTTTGCTTTGCTTGTAGAGAGTAGCAGGTTGATCTCTAGGCCTGTCACTTGCTGTCAGGCCTGCAGAGCAGTTTTCTCCATTGCCTCTGGTCCCGGGAGCCACATGTCACTGGATGCCCAAGTTGATGAGTTCCCATAGCTATGCATGGCAGCTTCCTTCTCGGGGCTCCTTTGCAGGGGGCAGCCGGGAGACCTGGGACCCACACCTGTTGTCTGGTTTATTCATAGCTAGATTTGTTGTTTTGGGTTCTCTCCCACCATCTTGGTCAATTTTTTTTAAATGAAATTAACTCTGCTATATTCAGTTCTGTGAGTTTGGACAAATGCATTGAATCAAGAATATACCACTAAAGTTATGATACAGAACAGTTTTGTCACCCCCAAATTCTCTGGTACTGCCCCTTTGACGTCAGCTGCTCCCCTCATCCTCTGGCCCTGGCAGCCACACATTTGTTTTCTCTTCCTAAAGTTGTACCTTTTCAGAATGTCATATACATGGAGTCGTATGGCATGTAGCCTTTTGGGTCTGGCTCCTTTCCCTTGGCAGCGTGCGTTCTGCATCCATCCATGTTGTGGGGATCAGTGTGCCCCCTTTATGCTGCTGAGTAGCAACCCTGTGTGTGGACGTGCCAGTTTGTCCATCCGTTCTGTTGAAGTATGTTTTGTATTGTTTTTACTTTTTGGCAATTACAAATAAAACCTCTGAAAACATTCACACACAGGTTTTTATGTGAATGGTTTTGTTCCTCTTATTGGACTGTGAAGGCATAGGGTTGCCAGGTCACTCGGTGAGTGTTCGTTTAACTTGATAAGGAACTGCCAGACTGCTTTCTAAGGCAGCTGCTCCGAACTGTATCCCACCAGCAGCTTATGAAAGCTCTTGTTCTGCAGCCTTGTTAGCACTTGGTATTGTCAACTTTTATTTACTTGCTTACTTATTTATTTATATTTAAGACAGAGTCTCACTGTGTCGCCCTGGGTAGAGTGCCGTGGTATCACAGCTCACATCAACCTCCAACTCTTGGATTTAAGCGATTCTCTGGCCTTAGCCTCCCAAGTAGCTGGGACTACAGGTGCCCACCACAATGCCCGGCTATTTTTTGGTCATAGTTGTCATTCTTGTTTGGGAGGCCCGGCCTAGATTTGAACCCGCCAACTCCAGTGTATGTGGCTGGCACCCTAGTCACTGAGCTACAGGCGCCGAGCCAACTTTTAAAAATATTAGCCATTCTAATGAGGCATACCATCTAGCTTTTAATCTGCAGTTTTCTGTCTGACCTCTCAGATTCTGACAGAGTTTAAATATCACTGGATATGATTTGCAAGGCTGTTATCCATACCCATGTGAGAACTGATTTCTTGAGGTGGAATTTGTGGGTGCTTAGAGCAAAAGAGCAACAGAATAATCAAACCTTCCTAAACTGGTTTTTTTCTTTTTTCTTTTTATTTATTTATTTATTTAGAGATAGGCTCTCACTCTTTTGCCCGCGGCTAGCACTGTGGCATCAGCCTCACTCACAGCAACTTGGGCTCAAGTGAGCCTGCCTCAGTCTCCTGAGTACCTGGAACTACAGGTGCCTGCCACAATGCCCAGCTAGTTTTTCTATTTTTAGTAGAGGCAGGGTCTTACTCTTGCTCTGGCTGGTCTTAAACTTCTAGCCTCAATTGTTTCTCTCACCTTGGCCTCCCAGAGTGTTAGGATTATAGGCGTGAGCCACCAAGCCTAGCCCTTAAAATTTTTTGAAGAAAATGTTATACCATTTCATTTTCTAATTTTAGAATTACAAATATTAGCTATTAATTTGGTTAAATTCTTTGTGTTAGAATTGCTATTTGCCAACTACACGCTCACATGAAGGAAAAACATAATTATAGTCTAGTGAGGGGGTAGGGGGAGGAGGGAGGATGACTGGTGAGATATCACCTGATGTGCACAATGTGAGGGTGTTCAGCCTCCTCAACTATAACTTGAACTTCACCTTAGAAATGCAAACAATGTAACGTAAACATTTGTACTCTCATGTTAATCTGAAATTTAAAAAAAAAAAAGACTTGCTACTTGCTTAACCCAACTTGTAGTGAGTAGACACTGCTGATCTTAATTAAAATTTCCTTGATCTCTTTTTTTTTTTTTTTTTTTTTTTTATAGACAGTCTCTCACTTTATCACCCTCAGTAGATTGTTACGGCGTCACAGCTCATAACAACCTTCAACTCCTAAGCTTAGGCAATTCTCTTGCCTCAGCCTCCCAAGTAGCTGGGATTATAGGCACCTACTAGAGTGCCTGGCTATTTTTTTGTTGCAGTTTGGCCAGGGCCTGGTTTGAACCTGCCACTCCCAGTATGTAGGGCAGGCACACTACCCACTGAGCCACAGGCGCCAGCCGAGCTGTTCATCTTAACTCTCCCTTTTGTATGGTAGGCTGTACAGTCTGCATTCGTGAAACATAATATTTTAAGCTCTTCATTTTATTGGTGGCCATAATATATTTTTCCCTTCCCTCTTTCTAGGCTCCTAATCGTCAGCTCATGACTTACTGGCTGCAGGAGCTTCAGCAGAAGAGATGGGAATATTGCAACAATCTTGACATGGTCAAGTGGGACAGCAAGACCTCCCCAGTTCCTGGGGATTTTCCTAAGGGTCTGGTAGCTAGAGATAACACAGGTAAGTCAGAAAAGAAGTAGACCTGTGTAACCTCTTTGTGTATTGCCATTTGACACAGTAAGTCACCTTAGCAGTGAATGGAAATGAATTCAAAAGGAAAATAATGATGAGCCCTTATGAGCGAGCAGCATTCCATAGTTACCAAGTAATTCCATGTATGAATCACATTCAAGTTCAACCATGACCTTGGAGTCAAGTGAGACCAGTGCAGACTAGGTCAGTGCACAGTAAGATGTGGTGTTATGACTCCAGTTCTGACCGCAGGGTCAGCCTGCTCTCCACACACCTGAAGATGAGGTGCTCATGCCCATACATTCATACGGGGGTACACTGGCACTGGTTGACAGGTGTACATTGGGAAGGTATTCTTGAAACATTCTGCTTATGATTACTTGTGATTCTCTAGTGTTTCTAAGGAGGACTTTAGTCCTCAAACACTGATTTCATTCTCTTCTGGATCTGTGGCATTTCTGTAACTTGAGGTAGTCATTCCCAGGCCATTTGCAGTGTGGAGACAATGTAGCTTAATATTTCAATATAAAAAATTAAAACCCTATGATCTTTTCATGATTGATTGTGTAGAGCCCTTTAGAAAGAACAAGACAACAATTATTTGCTGACCACCCTGCCCCCAAAGACTGTGGGGCTGGGATTATTTTTGTGACACCCCCTCCCCCTTCATACAGGAAGAAGAGGCCCAGAAAGAAACAGCAAGGCCTAAAAAGGCCAGGGCATTATACTAGCATTTGTTAAGGACTTCAAGAGTACACACTAAAATTTAAACCAGTTGGGTTGGTTCTAACTTTTCCGTACAGAGATGTAGTCTGCACATGATAAAACCCTTGGGACCCTCTGCTCAGCAGTACCAGGCCTACATCTGAGTTCCCAGTCGCACCAAGAGGGTATTGGCAGATATGCAACCCATTTGTCCCAGAAACAAATGCCCTCCTAGAGTTTAGTTTTTCTTATCCAAATTTGCCAATTTTGTTTTTACTATTCACAGTATTTTTCAGCAGCTTATTAACCCTCTGGTCGGTGAGAAGTTATTGTATCTGTATCTGTTGATAGGTTCTCGTATGAGAATTCCCAAGTCATTTTCGTGGCTGTCTTGGCCTTCTGAATAAGAGCTGAGCAGAGGCCCTTTTTCAAGTGTATGTCCCCTCTATATTTAGTTCAGAATTCTTAGTCATTGTTGAACAAGTTTTTTTTTTTTTTTAAAGCTGCTATGATAGTGGCTTTTCATCAGAAGAAGCTCTATGACTCAGTATCTAAGTCATCTGGAGCATTTAGAAACCCCGTAGGGCAGCAGTTCTCAACCTATGGCTCGCAACTCACGGGAACTGTATTAAAGGGTTGCGGCATTAGAAAGGTTGAGAACTACTGCTGTGGGGAAACCGACAGTCTCCATTATGGTGGCTAGTGCCTTTGGCATAGAAGATGCTTTATTCTGAGGACACAAAATAAGGCTCAAGTTTAATGTTAAACTGAAAGGAGGGCAAAGAAGTAGCACCTAGTCCTGTGATCTGTCTGTGACACTTGTCTTTCTTTTAAGCTAGATTGTGCTGACTAGAGAGCCAGAGAAAGCATCTGAAGCTCATGTTTGGTTCTCTTGCTTCGGTTTCGGGTCTTACCATCTGACATTGTTCATTCATTCACCACAGTAGGCACCCACAATAAGCTTGGTCCTTTCCCTCTCAGAATCCTTTCGTAGGTCCTTTCCTAGTCTAGCAGGTGGTCTTGCAGAGACAAAGTGAGATAAGTGTGAGGGAAGAGGAAGTGCAGGATATGGGGCTGTGAGTGGTCCGAGCTAGGCTCCTGCTGGTCAGGGACCTCTCTGAGGAAGTGACATCTAAGCTGGGGCCTGGAGGCACACCCAGGCCTGGAGCCAGAGCCACGAGAGACTCAGCTGTTTCAGTGGTGCAGTGCCTTAAAGATTTTATGGATAGGAGTGACTTTTGACATCTACCAAGTGATAGTGAGTAAGAACAAATAATGAAACTTTGGACCACGGAGCAATCTGTGGAACTGTAATAGATCAGGAAGTCAAAAAGTCTAAAACAGGAAGTCAAGAACAGACTGTGTTTCAGCCCCTTTTGTTTCTTCATCAGATAAAAACTGGTTAAGAGGTAATTGTGCTGTGTTGTGTGGCAGTGTGGGGGTGGTTTCTGAACCTGCGTCTGGAGTTATCTGCTCAGCTTGCTAGCTAACCTTGCTAACTCTAGCCAGAATTGAAGGTGAGGCCAGTGCCTATAATCCTTCGCTCTGGGAGGCTGAGGTAGGTGGTTTGCTTGAGCTCAGGAGTTCAAGACTAGCCTGAGCAAGAGCGAGAGCCCCATCTCTACTACAAAAAAAAAAAAAAAAAAAAAAAAAAACTAGCCAGGCATTGTAGTGGATGCCTTGTAGTCCCAGCTACTCAGGAGGCTGAAGCAAGACGATGGCTTGAGGCCAGGAGTTTGAGGTTGCTGTAAGCTCTGACACTATGGTGCTCTACCTAGGACATTGGAGTGAGACTCTGTTTCAAAAAAAAGAATTGAAAATGAATGTTTTTGTAACTCTTGATTTGCATTAAAAAATAAAACCTTTTCCTACTATTGTTTCCTAGTCATGCAGTTTGGGAACATTTTCATTTGTAGTTTAGAACATTTTCATTGCATATGCTGTCACCCATCAGGATCTTCCTAGCTCCTAAAGCCATTGTGGGGGAAGACATAGAGAATGACCATTTTGCTTTAAAAGCCAGTTGTATATCTTAGAAGGCAGCTGAGAGTCTTGACTCTGATGTCTACTGTAGTAGTTGTCAGAATCTGAGTACTTGTCTTCTGGTTCAGGGGTGGTGTACTATGCCCCATGGAAATGAAATTGGTCTACCTTCCTTCATGGTTCTGTTCTGAGAGTCACATGGGAAACTACATTATTATGTGTAAAGAGCCATATGTAAGATGATACCATTTTGAATAGGTTAGGATTATGTTCACCTATAGTTAACAGGAAACCTGGACCACAGCGACTTACAAAGAGGTACTTGCTGTCTCATATGATAGGTAGCTCGTGGCTGGCTCAGCTACTCACTGTGCCATTGAGAGACCCTAGCTGTTTCTAAACTTTCTCTTCTCCATCCCTAGAGTATTTTTCCTGACTCATGCCAGTTGCCCACTGGGTGGCACCTATACCAAAGAGGAAAACGCTTTCCCAGAAACCCCAATAGGGCACTGTCACATAATTGCCTATATATAGATTTTAGAATCCATGTCTTCTGAGATAGACAGTTGTTTGACTGTAACCTGCAGCTTTGTGTTAGTAGTAGTCAAGAATCAGAGAATGGGATAAATTTGTAGTCTGCTTACCTTTTCTGTCATCTTTCCATTCTGCAGCCCAGCCAGAATTAGGCCTTGCCTCAAATGCCATTCTACGTTAGCTTCCCTGTTTGGATAGATAAAGACCTAGTTTCAACACAAAAGAATAATTTGCAAGCCTGGGGAGAATGGCTCAAGCCTGTAATCCCAGCACTCTGGGAGGCTGAGACAGGTGGATCCCTTTGGATCCCTTTCGCTCATGAGATCAAGACTAGCCTGTGAAAGACTAAGACCCCCCATCTCTACTAAAATAGAAAAAGTAGCTGGGTGTCATGGTGGGTGCCTATAGTCCTAGCTACTTGAGAAACTGAGGCAGGAGGATCTCTTGAGCCCAAGAGTTTGAGGTTGCTATGAGCTATGATGATGCCACAGCTCTCAACCCAGGGCAATAGAGTGAAACTCTGTCTCAATAATAATAATAATTTGTGAAGATAAAATCAAGGGTGCACAGACCTTTGTAGCTGTTGAGAATGAGATGACAGAACCCAAGGAGGTATTGATAAATAGCTAATAGCCTCATTCCAAGATGCATGTCTAGCATAGTCCGTCTGCTTCATTCCCCACATAACGTAGTACAAAAACAAGCCGGGGATAGTGAGACCCTGTTCTTAAGACTTCCTGAGGGTTCAGGAACCCCGAAGCACTCACAATCTTAGCCAGCTTCAGTGCCTAAGTACCTGTTTGAATATGGATGGTGTTTCTTGCAGAATATTGTATTGTGAAGTCACCCCGAGGGGTGACCACACATTTCCTCTTCTGAAGCAGCTGCATCAAATTGTTTAACTGTCGCACTCTTTTTTTTTTTTTTTTTTTTTTTGGTGCAGGTTTTGGCTGGGGCTGGGTTTGAACCTGCCACCTCCAGCATATGGGGCCGGCGCCCTACTCCTTGAGCCACAGGTGCCGCCCTAACTGTCGCACTCTTAACAGCTTATGTGTGAGGAAAGGGTGGAGGGTTGGGGGGTTGGCTGCTCCTTCTGTTCCCAGAGCAGCTTGTGTGGGGTCCTGGGCTGCCAGAAGGGAAACCACAGGGTGGAATGCACACCCAGGTTAGCAGTGCCACTGTGTCACGTGTTGTTGGATGTCTTGTCCCATGAAGTGATCAAAGCTGTGTCTCTGTGCATGACGTGCCTTATTTCAAAGTGTCTGTTGTGGTCGTTATCAGCTGTGTATCTGAGAGGCAGCATGATTTGGTGGAGGAGGTTTATGGGACCTTGAGCACATCATGGTTGCCCCATCTGTGAGCCAGCTTCCTCTGGTATGAAGGTTCTATGAAAGCCAGGCCATGAAAGGTCACAGCTGCATGGGAGGGAAGCCAGGCAGGAGGGGCTGAGTGGGGTTAGGTCCAGCTCTGGGAGGACCCTGCTGGAAGCTCACAGAGAAGGTCTTAAAGGGGACTGTTGGGAACAGCCCTGGGGTTTGGTGCCAGCAGAGACAACCTCAGCCTCACCCTGGTGGGACTTGGTCCAAGTGAACTCAGGGCCACCGTAGCTGTGGATGGGGTGAGGATGGCAGCTGAGCTGGACTGCAGGACAAGCAAGGAGTGAAGAGAGAGAGGAGGGAGTCGGTGTGAACCTCCCACCCTTATTCAGGGACTGTGTGAGGTGAGGTGGCAGGAGAAAGGGAAGTAGGAGGGCTGATGAATGTAAACCCACTGAAGAGCTGCAGAGGCCTCTGTTGCCTCCTGCCCTGCTTCCTTAGCTGGGCCTTCCTGCCGTGCCACACGAGGGAGTGACTTTTTACTTGTTCATTCAGCCACTTGCCAACATTTATTGGGTCCCTCCTCCATGCCAGATGTTAGGTTAGCAAATCAGACAGGTTCAGTGTGACAGATTTGTGTCCTTGGTGATGGGTAGAGAGGGCAGACAGCCAAGGAATTAACTAGACTCATGGACTGATGCACCTGGGGGCTCTGAGTCCTGACTTGCTGCCCCTGGTTTTTGATGCTTAAATGTCGCTGTGCCCCCTGACCACTCCTCACAGTCTGGATTAAAACTCACTTGATAAAAAATAGTCAGAATAGCCTCACCCTGTCCTCCCCCACCTCCTGCTGGTGACTTCCAAACTCATTTGCAGTGCCCTGTGAGGCAGGTGGGAACTTTCTCTGGTACCTGCTGTGGCCCTCAGTTGGGTCTTATGGGAGCTCTGCCACAGCCTGGGCTCTGCTCTCCACAGGCAAGAAGCAAGAGAGGAGAGGGAGACGAGCTGAGGCCATCCAGATGTGAGTAGAAACTGCCCCATGTGGGAGAGTCCCAGCACTCGGCACTGTTAGGTGGGAAGGGAAGCTGAGACTGGAATTAAGAGTTGTCACATAAGCATTTGAAAAAAAAAATTTTTTTTTTTGAGACAGAGCCTCAAGCTATCCCCCTGGGTAGAGTGCTGTGACATCACAGCTCACAGCAACCTCCAACTCCTGGGCTCAAGCCAGTCTCCTGCCTCAGCCTCCCAAGTTGCTGGGACCACAGGCACCCGCCACAGCGCCTGGCTATTTTTTGGTTATAGCTGTCATTGTTGTTTGGTGGGCTCAGGCTGGATTCGAACCCGCCACCTTAGGTGTATATGGCTGGCGCCTTAGCCACTTGAGCCACAGGCGCCGAGCCCATTTGAAAATGTTTTAAAAGAACAGAGAAGGTGTAAACACCAGAACCATCTAGCACAGAGTTTCTCTCCCCAGTGAGCCTGCAGGACAGAGGCCATGTTTATGAACACAGGTCCATCCTCTTAAAATCTTTGAGGAAATGTTGCCATGTCCTAGTTTGTGTTCCCTGAATGTCCTTCCTGAGGCAGCCTCTGAATACTAATGTTGGGACACAAATTGAGGAGAAGCCAGCAACTCTGCATTTAATTAAATAAAACTCACATAGTCTTTTAAGTACCAAAAACCAGACAAAAAAGACAATCACAGCAAACGTGCACTAAGCTGGGGAGTAGTAGCTTCTTTTTCAAGTTAAGTTAGAAATTCTTTCTCCAACAGGTACTTTCCTGGTCTCTGGTCCCTTTTCTCCACCCCACCCCCAGGGCACTGAGCTGCACAGGAAGTGTTTCCAGTGTGGGCTGTGGGTTGCTGCGAGGCCTGAGGTTTTCTTGGTAATAGACGCTTTGCCACAGAACATTTGACAACCCAGGCCCACCAAGAAGCCATTTGTCACCTTGCTGCCAGCCCACACAGGAAGGAGAAGCTGGACTTGCTGTAATAGGAATGAAGACAGTTTGTTGAGTTAATATCCCAGCTGGGCTTAGAATTGCAATGCTTTGCTGGTGGCAGGTCTGTGAAGACCAGCCTTCGGAAACTGAGCACCAGGTGGACCTTTTCAACAACAAGTCCAGTGGTTTATAATGGCCATGTAACACTTGTGTGCCACAGGCCAGGTGACTGACTGGGCTCTGGCCTGGCTCTGGGCTTCTGTCTCCTGACACAGTAGATAGGGAGACTGGACTAGATTGTATGTGGTTGAACTTTTGTTCCTTTTGTTTATTGGAACCCATTTTCCAAATGGACTCTAATCTTTTTCTTCTCTTTCTTTTCTTTTTTTTGAGATAAGGTCTCATTTTGCTGCCTAGACTAGAGTGCAGTGGTATCACCATAGCTCACTATAGCCTTACACTCGTGGGCTTGAGTGATTCTCCTGCCTCAGCCTCCCAACTTCTTGCTTCACAGTCTTGTATTCCATTCCTGAGCCTATGATTCTTCTGTTCCCCAGGATGCTCTCTTGCTTTTCCTAGTCAGAACTCTGCTTGGAAGCTGTGTACTGACTTTCCTGGCCATAGACAGGTTCCCTAACAGATGCATAGCCATCACTTTTTTTGTGTCACGCCCAAGACACCTTCCCAGTGTGTTCTCAGAGCTTTCCCCACACTGACCATGCTCAAGGTAGTAACCTGCCTTCCAAGTGCAACCTGTTGTCAAGAATTCCCATTCAGGACAGTGCTCCTACGGCCTGGGCAGCCCGGGACGCCCTGTGCTCTGTCTTTACCAGGGCTCAGTGACCTTCACAACAGGGACCTGAGCCCACTGACTCTGATTGTGTGCCTGTCTGATTAGAAACTAACTTTTTCTAGAACACTGGTGGTTAGCAGTTCAATTCTGATTTTGTTTTCGCAGAAAGAGTGGTCATTGATCTTCTTGATACAGAAATGTTTTATTAAAAAAAGTCGTAGGTCACACTGATTATTGTAAAGTAATACTACATCTTGTTTGCCGGTGTGCCCTCTTCTCAGATTATGTCAGTTGGAAATGTTTTTGTCAAAACATGTTTTTCGGCCGGGCGTGGTGGCTCACGCCTGTTGTCCCAGCGCTATGGGAGGCTGAGGCGAGTGGATCGCCTGAGCTCAGCCCAGTTCGAGACCAGCTAAAGACCAGCGTGAGGCAGAGTGAGCCAGAGTGAGACCCCATCTCTACAACAACAACAACAAGACAGCCAGACCTTGTGATCCCATCTACATGGGGGCCAAGAGACGCTACAGGAGGAAGAAGTAAAAAAAAAATTAAAAACAAACAAACAAAAAACCCCATGTTTTTCATGGTCGTTTTATGATGAGAAATTTTAAACATAGGTGGAAATAAAACAGATAATATTGCCTCCATGTTTATTAGGCAGTCCTTTCTTGTTTCATTGATACTCCTGTCCACTTAATTTTGTTATTTTGAAGCAAATATTATTTTGTTAAGTAACAATTGTTATTTCGAAGTAAATTCTGAACATATTGTTTTAACCTTAAGTATTTCAGTTTCTATTTTAAAGATACTGTAAAATTTGATTGATTGTACTTTAGATTCAGTGTGTTTGCCTATAATTTACTAAAATGCTATTCTGTGACATGCAAACTTAATTTTCTCATGTTTATATTCTTCCCACTTACTTAGAAAAAAGGGAGTGTAGAATAATCTGATCTTCACTTTGCTTTTATTCTTTTTTTTACCTAACAGTTTATCCTGGAAATTGTTTATTATCAGTACTGGTGAGTGGACCTTGATCCCAGGTTTTTGCAAGGTTTACTGATTTACAAGACTAGAGGAAAATTCTACCCTCTTCTCTGCCTGGGCCAGCACTGTTAATGCTTGTGGTTTAAAGCGTATCACAACCTATGTTTCTTTGAGAAACATAGATCTCTTTAGGTGAAAATGGTTTCAGAGCACCAAAGCTACTCACATTATATATTTATATAGTAGATATTAAAAATATGCCATTAAATATATATAGCTATATATTGGTATAGTTTAGATTCCTTTCTTTCCCCTCCCTCTCTCCCTTTTCTTTCTCTCCTTCCTTCTTCCTTTTTCTTTTCTTTTCTTTCCTTTTGCTCCTCTTCCCTTCCCTCCCCTCCCCCTCCCTTTTCTTTCTTTCTTTCAAGACAGGGTCTTGTTTATAACTCACAGCAAACCTCAAATTCCTGGGCTCAACTGATCCTTTTGCCTCAGCCTCCTAATTGGACTGCAGGTGCACACCACCATGCCTGGCTAATTTTTCTAATTTTTGTAGAAATAGTTTCATATGTTGCTTAGGCTGGTCTCAAATTCCTGATCTCCAGCCAACCTCCCACCTTGGCCTCCCAGAGTGTTAGGATTACAGGCGTGAGCCATTGCACCCAGCCTAGTTTAGATTTCTGTATAGTATATTGAGTCATTGTCTTATGTAGGTTGTTAAAATTTGTCTGGAAACATTGAGTAACTGACATTTGTTTGTCTTTCTTTCAGATTTAATCTATCAGCACCCTAATGCTTCTGCAGAAACAGCCAGAAATGTCTTGGCTGTGGAGACTACGCCTGGAGAGCTGGTGGGAGAACAAGCTGCCAGCCAGCCCACCCCTGGGCACCCAAATGCTATCAACTTTTACTCTTTGAAACAGTGGGGCAATGAGCTCAGGTAAGTCTCTGGAAAGTGGCATATGAAATTGAAATTGGATCATTTCTGATAATGTATGTTATCATTTTATAGATGAAGTTATAAAACCACCTCACGTGGTTTTGTAAAGGTCTCTGTCATTTACTGTGTACTTTCCATAGGTGACTAGCTTGTGTCATGCACCGTATACCTGTCTGTTCCGTGTGTGACTCTGTGCTAGACGTTTTCACACTCATGGCTTAGCTGCTTGACTCTGAGGTAGGCCATATGGTTGCCATTTTACAGAGACTGAAACTGGCTGAGGGGGTGTATGTCACAAGGCTCCAGACTGCGGAGCTCAGGCTCCCCTTTGGGCCTGGCCCTGCCTCCCCAACACTGGGACTGGCCGTCCCATGCTTTGGACATCCTGCTGTGCTTGAGCATGGGCTGTGAGAGTAGAGGTGGGGGGTCTCTCTCTGTCTCCCAGGCTAGCTCACAGCAACCTCAAAGTCCTGGGCTCAAGTGATGCTTCTGGCTCAGCCTCCCGAGTTGCTGGGACTACAGATGCCATAATGCCTGGCTAATTTTTCTGTTTTTAGTAGAGACAGGGGTTTTGCTCTTGCTCAGGCTGGTCTCAAATGCCTGAGCTCAAATAATCATCTCACCTAGGCTTCCCAGAGTCTGGGGATTGTAGGCATGAGCTATCACACCCAGCCTTTTTTGTTGTTTTAAAGGAAAGCTTTATTGAGGTGTAATTCACATACCATACAGTTCATTCATTTAAAATGTACAGTTCAATGGTTTTTAGTATATCCATAGTTTTGCAGCCTTCACTACAATTTTTGAACGTTTCCATCACCCCAAAGAGAAACTATCCATGCCATTTTCTTCCCAGTAACGACTAATCTATTTTCTGTCTCTATGAATTTGTTTATTCTTGACATTTCATATAAATGGCACCAAACAGTGAGTGGTTGTGCTGGCTTCTTTCACTCAGCATAATGCTTTCAAGGTTCATGCATGTTGTATCATGTATCAGTATTTCATTTCCATTTATGGCCAAGTACAAATAAATTCCCTTGTATTTTGTTTTTCTGTTCATCAGTTGGTGGGCATTTGGGTTGTTTCTGCTTTTTGACCATTTATGAATGATGCTGCTATGAACACTGGTGTACAGGTTTTTGTGTGGACACATTTTCATTTCTCTTGGATATTTACTGGGGGTGGAATTGCTGAGTGACATGCTAACTCCATGCATAGCCTCTGAAGGAACCAACAGACTGTTTTCAGCTGCACCATGTGACAGTTCCACCAGCAGTGTATGAGGGTCCCAATTTCTCCCGATCCCCTCCAGCACTTGTTATGATCTGTCTTTTTGATCTTCATCATCCTAGGGGGTGTGAAGTGGGATCTCGCTGTGGTTTTGATTTGCATTTCCCTATTGACTAATGATGTTAAGCATCTTTTCGTGTGCTTAGTGGCTATTTGAATATCTTCTTTGGAGCCATAATTATTCAGATCCTTTACCCATTTTTAGTTGCATTGTCATTTTATTTTATTTTATTTTATTTTATATTTATTTATTGATTTATATTGAGACAGAGCCTCAAGCTGTCACCCTGGGTAGCATCACAGCTCACAGCAACCTCAAACTCCTGGGCTTAAGCGATTCTCTTGCCTCAGCC
>NW_003852406.1:30488374-30494945 GCF_000181295.1 Otolemur garnettii
CCAAGGGCACACTATTTTAGAAAGTGGCCTCCTTTCCTTAACTGATTTCTCTTCTGTACCTTTATGGTTGAATTCAGTATGACAAATAAATTAATTTTCTGTGTGTTTTTAGGACTTCAGGCATAGGTTTATACTGGAACTGAGTAGGGTGTGGCAGAGGCACCCAGGCTTCAGATGACCAGCCTTATGAGGGTGGTCAATGTGATTGTCCCCAACTGTCCCCTCCTGGCTGTGGCCACATGCTCACCCTTCTGGTCCTGCTCTGGTCTCATCCACCCACATCTGCTATCTTCTCCTGTCCTCTCCTCTGCAGACTGCTCTATGTCCTCACCCTGCATCAGCAGCAGCACTGGCAGCCTCAGCCAGCAAGGGCAGCTGACATTTAGGTTCTCAGTCTGACTTTAGTCTGCTGCTTCCCTGTGGTCTCACTCTGCGAGCCTCATGTTCTGAGCACCCTATCCCTTCCTCTTCACTCCAGTGTGTCTGCTCACTGTGTTCTCTGCATGACATGCCCTGAGTCCCACTCCTCTCCCAGCGCCCGGGGGAGAGGTCGAGACCTGGCTGCCTCCCCAGGGTGCCTGCAGCTAGAGCACCTGGTTTCCTGTTTCAGCATATCAGCCTTCTCCATTCAGAGAGGGTTCTGTGCTCCTGAAAGTGTCAGAAAACCACAGAGAGGCCATCCCTTCATTTTACAGGTTGCACAGTTGAAGCTTAGAGAGCTGGAGCTCCTTGCTCCAGCTCCCGCACCACCTGTGTGGCAGAGCTAAAACATGCTCAGGTCCCATCCTCGGAGACTCAGTGCTGCTTCCTCCCTTTCATCATGGGGATGTATTTGGGAAACTACCCATGTGCCAGAGTTTTATATCTCAGGAGCTTCATCTGCCTCAAAGTGAGATAAGGGAATGAGATGGGCAACAGACTGTAATGCCGGCCGGGTGCTTTCCGAGTCCTTGAGGTTGGGGTGATTGTTGGGTGTCTGCTGCCTGGGAAGGTGGGCATGTGTCACTTCTGTGACCCACCTATGGACCATGTTCAGGGTTAAACACTGGGGCAAGTCACCAGCATTCTGTGCCTCCATTCTTACTTGCAAAATGGGGGAAATAATCATACACACTTCTGAAATTGGCAGTGAGCCAACATGTGTGCTGGGCACTTCCTGAGAGCTGGGTACGGGCTTTTGTTGGGGTCTCACAGCTCGTGATGAAGCTGTTCTTCAGAGGTGGGAGGAACATGTTCTGTGGAAACCTGATGCTCACTGATTGGCATGTGGACTTGGGCATTCATGGTTTTTTGTTTTCTTTTGTTGGTATTCTTAGAGCATGCTGTAGGAAGGTTTAAATAACTGCACTAGGTGCATAGATAGACTTCAATGGCCATAAAATAGTAAAACTGTGAAACTATTTTATTACTATGTTATAAATGAACGGCTTAAAAAAAATTTTTTTTTTGAGACAGATTCTCATTCTGTTGCCCTGGGTAGCATATTATGGTGTCAAAGCTGACAGCAAACTCATGTGATCCCCCTGCCTGCCTCAGCCTCCTGAGTTGCTGGCACTACAGGCACCTGCTATAACACCTGGCTAGTTTTTCTATATTTATTAGAAATAGGGTCTTGCTCTTGCTCAGGCTGGTTTTAATCTCCTGAACTCAAGCAGTCCACCTGTCTCAACCTCCTAGAGTGCTAGGATTATAGTTATGAACCACCACACCCGGCCTTAAAATTATATTGTTTTAAGGCATTTAGAATGCCTTCTGGCCTGAGGTAGAGGCCAATTGCCTCTACCAATATGAGACCGTAGATTAGGCTTAAAGGATAATTAAATGCTTGTCTGTTCTTTCATTCTTTTTATCAATGTGGTTAGCACTCTCTTAACCACCCCCAATGTACTGGTATTTCAAGTGCCCTCTACAATGCCTCCCACCCCATAGTCCTCCCTGATGGTATGACAGGACTGGGCCTCTGCTCCCTGCTGAGCTGCACACCTGCCAGGAGTCAGAGGCCTGTTGTACCTGTTATGGTAATTATGTAATTTAATGAAGTGTTTAGTAGACCCATAAAATATAATAAGGAATTGTTTCTATGAAAACTAAGTTGAAGGCTTGACGCCCGTAGCACACTAATTACAACACCGGCCATAAGCCCCAAGACTGGTGGGTTCAAACCTGGCCCCGGCCAGCTAAAGAACAATGACAACTGCAACAACAACAACAAAAATAGCCAGGCATTGTGGCAGGCGCCTGTAATCCCAGCTACTTGGGAGGCTAAGATGAGAGAATTGCTTAAGCCCGAGTTTGAGGTTGCTGTGAGCTGTGATGCCATGGCACTCTACTGAGGGCAACATACTGAGACTCTGTCTATAAAAATAAATAAATAAAACTAAGTTGAATATTTAGGGGAGATTTGCTAAAGATAAGTCACTGAGTCACTAAAAAAATTGCTGGGAGGATGTGGGTGACACAGTTGTAAAAATAAAAGAGAAAAATTGTTAAAGGTCTGTAAAATTCTGTTTAGAATTAGTTTCAAAATTGTAAGTCATTGTTCAAATTTTTAAAAAGGAAACAAAACTAGAAAAGTTAGATAATAAATTACAGATGTGATCTGCCCAGGAGAGCTAATAGGGAAGTGCATTGAGCAGCCCAGGCTCTGAGAAAAGGCCCCAGCTGGCCACGTCAGCAGACGGCCGAGGAGTACACCTCTCACACGCCTTCATAGGTGCATGGTTTAAGTTACTTTTATGTGGTCTCTTGCTTTAACTGACTTTTTCACTTAGCCTTTGAACAGTCCAGATCACATCAAGTAAAAGAATGAGGGCTTTTGTGAAATTTTGACCAGTCCATGTGTGTGGGCGCGTGCTCAGGGCAGGATGTTTGGGGGTGGGTGAGAAAGCACAAATGTCACAGGTGTGCCCCATGTGCATGGGAGGTGTGCCTCGGTTATAGTTGTGCTGGTGGCAGCAAGCAGACCTTTGTGGCTCTGTGGGGCTGGACTGTGCCTCCATCTCCAGTTGTTGGGCTGAGCCTGACTGGCGGCTTCCAGGGTCTGGCTCTATCTTGTTCAGGAGTGGGGTCCTGTCGTGCCAGTGCTCTTGCAGTCAGCCTAGACTTTAGAATCCTAGCCCTGCTACTTAGCTGGCTGTATGATGTTGAGCCAGTGACTAAATTCTTCTGAGCTTTATTTTCTTTGTTGGTTTATCGGGCAGCTTTGTCCCCACTGGGTAAGCATGCATGTTAACGTTGTAAATAATGTCCATGGGGTGGCGCCTGTAGCTCAAGCAGCTAAGGCACCAGCCACATACACCAGAGCTGGCACGTTCGAATCCAGCCCGGGCCTGCCAAACAACAAATTATAACAAAAAAATAGCCGGGTGTTGTGGCGGGCACCTGTAGTCCCAGCTACACAGGAGGCTGAGGCAAGAGAATCACTTAAACCCAGTTTGAGGTTGCTGTGAGCTGTGATGCCATGGTCCTCTACCCAGGGCAATGGCTTGAGGCTCTGTCTCAAAAAAATAAAAAATAAAAAAAATAATGTCCATGGAAAAAAGGCCAAATTCTGTAAAATAATTTAAAGGGGTTTATTCTGAACTAAATTTGAGAACCATGGTCTGGAGGCACACCCAAGAAGCCTTGAACTAGTGGAATCACTTTGGTTGGGGTTGGGGTTATAATCTGGTTTTATACATTTCAGGAAGGAAAGAATTACTCATAAATCATGAATCAGTACAGGAAGTTGAAGGCGTATATTGGTTTGATTGCAAAAGGTGGGATATCTCAAAGGCTTATAGATTATAGGTGAGTTTCAGAATCTTTGATATGTAATTGGTTAAAGAAATGAAGCTTGATCCAAAGGCTTGGAATTTTTTAAGATAAGAAACGTACCCAGACATGAGATCTGTTAAGTAAACAGATGACCTGCAGGTGTGATTGAGCTTTGTCATGTATGGCTTTAGGCCTGTTGGTGAGTTACAAAAGACATCTCCAGGAAGGGAAGGGGAGGCATGATGACCTCCCGTCTCGTGGCCAGAAACTTGGCATTACGTTACTTCTGGGTCCCCTTCGCCTAGAGGGGTCTGTTCAGTCAGCTCAGGGGCAGCTTAAGATTTTATTTAGGTTCACAGTGAGAACTGCCTAGCCTAGGGTCTGGCTCATTGTGAGTCCTTGGTAAATGCTGGCCGCATGACTCAGTCCTGCCGGCATTGCTACCTGTGTCATTCCTCGGACTCCTCTGAGGCAGTAGGTGATTGTGGGTCGTACTTCCTTCTCTCAAGGGTGAGTGTGAAGGCAGAGCTGGCTGGGAACATGTGCTTAGCCACCCAGGCTTGTCTTCTGCTGGCCTTGCAGTTGGCCCCCTTTGACCTTTCGTTTTTTGCTTCTTTTCTTGACCCCCCCAAGCCTGGAAGAAAGTTACTTGTACACATGGCTCGTGTTCCCAGGGATCTGTTATGGTTTGCTGTCTAGGAGCCTGCCTGGTGACACATCTTTTCAGCCCTGGTTGTAGCAGAGGGCCCATTCCACTGAGATGTCTGAGGAAATTGTTTCTATCTGATGGCCTTAACACGGTATTTATTTGTAATTTTTCTTGTTGTTCTGCTATCTTTGCCAAGAAGGACGAGGAGTATAGTCACCGCACACTGGCATTCTGAAGCCAGGCCTTCTGGAGCAGGAAGCAGGAAGGAAGGTGACTTGCCCCAGGGTGTTTGAGTGATTGCAGGAGTTGGCAGGGCTGGATGCATGGTGGTGTGTATGTGGCTGCATGTGTGTGTTGTTGCATGTGCCTGTGTTACTTGTGTACGTTGCTTTGCGTGCATGTGTGTACTGCTGCATGTGTCTGTTACTGTGTGTGTTCCTGCATGGGCACCCACTTCTCTGACAGTTCCCAGAGCATGAGGTTGTGCTTAGCAGTTCTGTCCTCTCAGTCTGTCTGTCCACACATTTCCAGGGGCCCACACATCAGAATGGCCCCTGCTGCATGATACCGTTCATGGAAATCACTGCAGTCATGAGAGAAGAGATAGTAGAATTGGAGGCCTTCAGCTGTGGCTAGGATGTGTGGCCATCTGCCTTGACATAGGAAAACTGTGCTTTGTCTAGAGCCGCCAAGGGAGCAAGTGGCCCAAATCTCTATTGTATTTAGAGTTGGGTGCGGGGAGGGGACTGTCTGCATCCTCTGCCAGTCCTGGATCTGCCTTTTGTAGACTCTGTTCTCAGTGGCCTGAATCATTCATTCCATTCACTCAGCTTTTCAGAGGCTTCTCATTGCCTAAGGCTGAGGGCCGGCTGGGGAAGGTGGCCTTCAGGTCCAGTGGGGTCTGGCCCCTGTTTCCTCTTCTGTTGCAGGCCCACGGGCTTCTTTCAGTTCTTCAGATACATCACTTCCAGACAGGGCCCTGCCTCAGGCTGTCTCTCTCTTCAGTTCTTCCTGCTGGTCCTTCAGAGAAGGCTCCTGGCTCCTCTCAGTCCTCACTGTTGAGTTTCTCCTTCATGGGCCTCACTGCCATTGTGATTACCATATATCTGTGTACCTGTCTGTGGTCTGCCTCCCTTACGAGGCTGGGAGCTTTGTGGGGGCAGGTACCTGGTCTGTCTGGTCCCTGGGGCATCCCTAGTACCTCACCCAGTGCCTGGTTCAGGTGGGCATCCAGTGCCTCCTGGGGGCACGGCATAACTACAAGGGACCTTACTTAATAAATGCAAACATGGTAACATAATCATTTATACCCTCATATTAATCTGACATTTTAAAAAATAGATTGAGAAATTGTTTAAATGCTTGTCATGACCCTCAAAATTGATCTCAGGACTCCTTAATTTGCTGTTATGGCCTCCAGGGTGTCACCACCCATAGACAAGCTAGATCTGAAGGATGGCCCCCCTGTGTGGCCTGGTGCTCCCTCCTACCACTTTGCCATTATCCTCTCCCCTTCCACTGTGGCACAGGCCCTGAGGATATGCTTTGGGTAAGAGGTGATTCCTCTCTCATGTTTACTGTCCTCAGGCAGATGGCCAGGCAGGCTTGGGAGTCTTCTGTTACAGGTGCTTTAGGGTGCAGATCAAGGCAGACACCAGCCTGTCACTGCCTCTCTTGGCATGCCAGGAGGAAATGGCTTATTCTTTGGGGCATATGGCTAGAGGGAAAGTCTGGTGACAAGGTTTCCTATGAAAATGTGTTTTGACTTAGAACTTGAGGGAGGGCAAAGGGACCTGCTGAAGGGAAAGGCAAGTGCAAGGACACTCTTGCAGCGGCAAGGAAGTCAGAGCATAGCTTGTTACATGTGTAGTCTGCTGAGTGGACCCACAGCAAAAGGGAACCATCCGAGAGAAGCGAGGGAGGGGAGCTATGCCTCACTAACGAGGAAGTAGAACAGGGGAGCTATACCTGTCTGAAAGTTCTTACACCTTTTACTTAGGTGTTTAGTTTTCTTGAGGCAGTGCACATTTTATTAGGTGTTTCCACTAATGTCTTCATAATTAGGAGGATAATGTACCCATCTGTCTATGTTTAATATATAGAATATTCTGGAGAGGGTCTTTCTTTTTTTTTTTTTTTTTTTGAGACAGAGCCTCAAGCTGTCCC
>NW_003852406.1:30495006-30506943 GCF_000181295.1 Otolemur garnettii
GAACCCGCCACCCTCAGTATATGGGGCCAGCACCCTACCCACTGAGCCACAGGCACCTCCCAGAATTATTAAATGTCATTGTTGTTTGGCGGGTCCGGGCTGGGGATTCGAACCCGCCACCTTAGGTGTGCGTGGCTGGTGCCTTAGCCGGTTGAGCTATAGGTACCGAGCCGAGAGGGTCTTTCTGATGACAATACTTCTCCAGATCCTCAGAAACAAAAGACATCATATCAGAAGTAAATATATTCTAACTTTAGATGGTCCAGACTTGAATGCCTGCTGAAGTTTGCACCATAACAAAGAGCAGCCTCCCAAGGTCCTTGGTTAGAAGGGCGATAAGCCTATTAGAGAATGACTGTGTTAGTTCGCTCTCACTGCTGTCACAAATTACCATAAACTTGGTGGCTTAAAACATTTATTTTCTTATAGTTCAGGAGGCCAAAAATTTAAGCTCAGTTTCACTGGGCCTAAATTCAGGCATCAGCAGGACTGGTTTCTTCTAGAGACTCCAGGGGATCATTCATTCCTGGCCTCCTCCAGCTGCTGGTGGCTGCTAAACATTCCTTGGCCTGGGACTACTTTACTCTTATCTTTGCTTCCCTGGTTACACTGCCTTCTCCTCTGCTGTAGTCAGATCTCCCTTTTACAAGGACTCTGGGGATTACATTGAGGGCCCACTCAGATAATCTCAGGATCCTTAGCTCAGTCACATCTGCAGAGTCCCTTTTACCACATGAGATAACAGTCATAGGTTCCATGGTTTGGATGTGGACGTTTGGGCAGTGGCCGTGATTCAGCCTGCCTCAGCATTCCTTTGTCTCTCCCTTCATCCTTCCCTGTCTTTCTTCCTTCCTGCCTCCTTAGGTTTTTTTTTTTTTTTTTTGATCCCCTAGTGCAGCGGTTCTCAACCTTCCTAATGCCGCAACCCTTTAGTACAGTTCCTGTGGATTGCAACCCACAGGTTGAGAACCACTGCCCTAGTGGTATGTTGGATAGGCACAGAGGAGGAAAACAGCTTTTGAGTTCAAGGACTTTTGTCTCTTCCCATTCTTTTTAGTTAGATTCTTAGAGTTCTACTCCATCAGGTCTAGAGAAGTAAGGGGTGATGTTTTAGTTCATTTTATGTTGCTGTAACAGAATACCACAGACTGGGTAATTTATGAAGAAAAGAAATCTGTTGTCTTGTGGTTCTAGAGGGTGGGAAGTCCAATGTGAAGATAACAACATCTGGCAAGGGCCTTTGTGTGGGATCATCTTATGGTGGAAGATGGAAGAGAAGAGGGCACACTGTCATTAGGAATCCACTCCCAGGGTTAGATTAATAGATCCATGTGGATGGAAGCCACATGACCTGACCACCTCTTTTTTTTTTTTTTTTTTGAGACAGAGTCTTACTATGTTTCTCTTGATAGAGTGCTATGACATCATAGCTCACAGCAACCTCAAACTCTTGTGCTTAAGCGATTCTTTTGCCTCAGCCTCCCAAGTAGCTGGGACTACAGGTGCCCGCCACAACGCTTGGCTTTTGACCGCCTCTTAATGGCTCCATCTCTTGGTACCATCACAGTGGCAGTTAAGTTTCAACATGCATTTTGGAGGGCACATTGAAACTATAACAAGCAACCTGTGGCCTAGTGTTCTTGCCACCTGACAGCCTCCCTATGTGGCCTGCCCTCCTGCTTGTGTTTGCACACAACTTTTGTAAAAGGTGTGCATGCTTGTACAAAGGAAAAAAAAAGTGGTGAGGGGTGCACAGTTAAAAGTGAAAGTTCCTGGCTGGGCACAGTGGTTCATGCCTGTAATCCTGGCACTCTGGGAGGCCATAGCAGCAGGATCACTTGAGCTCACAAGTTTGAGACCAGAGCAGGAGTAAGACCCAATCTCTACTAAAAATAGAAAAATTAGGTCAGAAGCAAGGGGAGCAGAGGAAGATGGCAGACTAGAGACATCTCCTTTGTAGTCACTTGTGATGAGATCAGGGTGAGAGAACTCCAGCCACCTCTGGCTTGTGAGCCTGCCCAGAAACATCACTTTGGTGTCACAGGCAGGCAGCAGGAGACTCCAAGAACCAAAAAAGAGGTCAAGAGCAATGGAGAACCTGCAAAGAAAGCAGGTGCTTATGTGCCTGCAGAGTCTAGCCAGTTTAATGGCAGGTTTCAGACAGAGAAGACCTGTCCTGGATTTGTTTTTTATTGTTGTTTTGGGGGGTTTTGTTATTTGTTTGTTTTGGACCTGGGTACTTGCTGGAGTTACCTTGGGAGAGCTTAGGTGAGTGAATGATCTTGAACAGCACCCAGGGACTATGATTGAGTTACTGGGTGGAGCAGAGCTCTCATCATTCAACTGCTGGTGTGGTGCCACCATTGTGGGAGAGCTACCTGGGAGGAACACCCTACAGGGTCCTACTGTGAGGCTGGTGTGCCTGCTGAACTGGGCAGCCACCTGTGAGGAGGTGAGTGAAACTTACTTTCCTGGGACAGCCATTTCGTGGCCAAGGGACACTGTTGGGGAACATCAAGGCATGTCTCTTAACTTTTCTTTTTTTTTTTTTTTGGCCAGGGCTGCGTTTAAACCCGCCACCTCGAGCATATGGGGCCAGCACCCTACCCTTTTGAGCCATAGGCGCCACCCAAGGCATGTCTCTTAAATAGGCGGACAAGAGCTTCAGGCTCTCAACCCTGCAGGGATTGAAGGCAAATAAATCAGGAAGATGGACCAGGTCCCCTTAGGAACTAGATAGTAGTTTCCAGTCCCCATCTTACATAGCCAGCCACATCAGCATCATGATTAGCATCTCCTAAACCTGGAATGTCACCTGTTGTCAAGGCAATATATTGCTATCTATCTGTCTGTCTATCTATAATATATTAAGTTTCCTGATTGACTATTCTCTGATTGAACTTTATATATAATATATAAAATACATATATATTATATATTTTTTTCCTTTTTTTTCAATTTTGTCTCTAGTTTTTTGTATTTATAATTTTTCATTGTTTCTTAAATAGTAAGGACTCCGTTTTGGCTACGGTTTTTCTGCTCCTTTTATTTTTTTGATTTCTAATTTTTTCCCTTAAGATTTTTGTTTATTTTCTTTTGTTGTCCTTTTATTTTTTCATTTTTACTTTCTTCAATAATAGGGCTTCCTTTTTGCTACAGTTTTTCTGCTCCTTTTATTTTTTCTTTCCTTTCCATTTCTTGCCTTTTCCCTCTCTTTTATAAAGATTTTTTACTTTTCTTTTCCACATGAATTTCTCAAATAACAACTAAGATATACCCTCCCTTTTTTACATCTTATATAAGTTTATACTGTTATTATTGTTATTTCTTTTTTCTGACCTGTTTTATTCTTTGTCAATCTGTATCCTATTTATGGGGCAGAGCCTCACTCTGAGGCCTGGGCTAGGGGCCCAAAACATTGGCCTGGCTCAAGGAAACCTTGATAACCTGGTCCAGGGGGGTCCTTCTAGCTTTGGCCTTTGGAAGGATACTATTAGTAGGTCCCCACTTTGACATACTGCTGGGTTCTTTTTCCCCTATTTGGTGAAGGTGGGGTCCTGATTTTGCTCAAGCAGGTAAGGAACTCCTGACCTCAAGGGACCCATCCATTCCAACCCCCAGAGACTGGGAATTGTGAGTGTGGGTTAAAGCACCCTACTGGACACCACTATTATTCCCATCTCTATCTTTCTGTTCTTCGTCTTTTCTTTCTGGCAGTCTTCCCTTTCCCCCCTTTTTCTTTTGTCCTTTTTCTTTCTTTTCTCCCTTCTCACTCTTCACTTTTCTCTTCCTTTTGGCTGTATACCAAAAGGACACCTTAGTACCTAATCACAGAGACAAAGTAATTTAAAGAGAAGGAAAAAATGGAAGGAAAAAGTAGGGTAAGGAAGCAGGCAAGAAGAAAACACTCATGAGAAAGAACCAACAGAAAAGTCCTGGCAACACGAAAAACCAGAACGGAGCAAACCCCCCTCCCACCAAGGGATCATGAAGCTACCATAGAGGATTCCACTGATAAAGAAATGATAGAAATGACAGAAAGGGAATTTAAAATACAGATAGTAAAAGTAATAAAGGAGATTGCTGAGAAAATAGAAAATAACCAAAAGGAAATCCAAGAACAGAACCAAATAAGTTGATGAAAGATATGAAGAATATAGAAAGGATATAGTGGAACTTGAGGAATTGAAACAGTCAATAAGGGAACTTAAAGATGCAGTAGAAAATATCAGTAACAGATTAGACCATGCAAAAGAAAGAATCTCAGAGGTAGAGGATAAAGCTTCTGAGCTAACACAGGTAGAAGAGAGAGAAAAAGTAGAACATTCACTCAGAGAATTATGGCACTTCATGAAGTCTTCAAATATATGAATTATAGGTAACCCCAGAAGGGGGAGAAGAACGCCCCAAAGGAATGGAAGCCCTACTGGAGGATGTGACAAATGACAATTTCCCAAGTATCACCAAAGATTCTGACACACTCCTTTCAGAGGGCTATTGAACTCCTGGTTGTCTCAACTCAGAGCATCTCTGAGACACATTGTCATGAACCTGTCTAAAGTCAAGATGAAAGAGAAAATTCTGCAAGAAGTTAGGAGTAAGCACCAGTTGAACTACTGGGGCAGATCCATCAGGGTGACTGCAGGCTTCTCAACTGAAACTTTTCAAGTCAGAAGAGAATGGTTATCTACATTTAACCTTCTTAAAGAAAATAGTTTTTGGCTTGGCGCCTGTGGCTCAAGTGGCTACGGCGCCGGCCACATACAGCTAAGATAGAAGGTTCAAATCCAGCCCAGACCCACCAAAAACAACAATGAGGCTGCAACCAAAAAATAGCCGGGCATTGTGGCAGGCACCTGTGGTCCCAGCAACTTGGGAGGCTGAGGCAGGAGACTCACTTGAGCCCAGGAGTTGGAGGTTGCTGTGAGCTGTGATGCCAGAGCACTCTACCCAGGGGGATAGCTTGAGGCTCTGTCTCAAAAAAAAAAAGAAAACAGTTTTGGACCCAGAATTCTATATCCTGCTACAATAAGCTTTAAAATTGAAAGAGAAATCAAGTCTTTATTGATATTCAAACATTGAGGAAATTTGCCATAAGACCAGCTCTACAGGAAATATGTGGACCTATCCTCCACACTGGCCATCACAATAGAGCACCAGCAAAGTACACATCCACTAACTAGAGAACAAAACCTAGCTTCCACAGTGACACAAAGGATAAACCAAAAGGAGTGGATTTTCACAAAATAAGATGAAAAGAACTCCACCACACTTATCAATTCTCTCAATAAATGTTAATGGCTTGAATTCCCCACTGACAAGGAACAGCCTGGTTGATGTATAAAAAAGCTCAAGCCGGGTGGCACCTGTGGCTCAGTGGGTAGGGCACCGGCCCCATATACCGAGGGTTCAAACCCAGCCCTGGCTAAACTATAACAAAAAATAACTAGGCGTTGTGGTGGGTGCCTGTAGTCTTAGCTACTCAGGAGGCTGATGCAAGAGAATCACCTAAGCTCGGGAGTTGGAGGTTGCTGTGAGCTGTGACACCACAACACTCTACCAAGGGCAATAAAACAAGACTGTCTCAAAAAAAAAAAAAAAAAGCTCAAGCCATCCGTATGTTGTCTACAGGAAACACACCTAGCCTTGAAGGACAAAACAGGACTCAAGATAAGAAAACAATATTTCAGGTGAATGGAAGCCAGAAAAAAGGAGGTTTGCAATCTTACTTTCAGATACAAGTGGATTTAAAGCAACTAAAGTCAAGAAAGACAAAGATGGTCATTTCATTCTTGTCAAGGGAATAATACAATAAGAGGACATTTGAACTCTAAATATTTATGCTCCCAACTTAAATTTATGAAATAGACCTTAGTTGGTCTGAGCAATATGATATCTTATAACACCATAATAGCTGAGGACTTTAACATATGTCTGGCAGAAATGGACAGATCCTATAAACAGAAACCAAACAGAGATACAAGGGACTCAAACATGACCCTAGAACAATTGTGCTCAATAGACATATACAGAACACAACATTTCAAAGCTAAAGAACATATGTTCTTCTCAGCCCATGGAACGTTCTCCAAAGTAGATTGTACCTTGAACACAAATCAAACCTCAAGAAAATCAAAAGAATTTAAATTGCATCATTTATCTTCTCAGACCACAAGGCAATAAGGGTGGAACTCAACTCCAACAAAAATTTTCATCCCCCCACAAAGGCATGGAAATTAAACAACCTTATGTTGAATGACAGTTGAGTCTAGGAAGATATAAAGGAGGAAATTTCTAAATTCCTCAAACATAACAATAATGAAGCTACAAATCACCAAAACTTGTGAGAAACTGAAAAAACAATCCTAAGAGGGAATTTTATTGCATTAGATCCCTACATCTGACAAACAGAAAGAGAGCACATCCACAACTTAATGAATCATCTTAAGGAAGTGGAAAAGGAGGAATAATCTAATCCTAAACCTAGCAGAAGAAAAAAATAACTAAAATAAAATCATAAATAAGTGAAATTGAAAACAAAAGAATCATTCAGAAAATTAATGAAATAAAAGGTTAGTCCTCCAAAAAGATAAATAAAATTGATAAACCTTTGGCCAGATTAACTAAAAACAGAAAAATAAAATCTCTAGTAACCTCAATCAGAAATGAAAAAGGGAAAATAACAACAGATATCACAGACATACAAGTCATTATCTGTGACTACTACAAGAAACTCTTATGCCCAGAAATTTGACAATGTGGAGGAAATGGACCAATACCAGGAATCATACCATCTCCCTAGACTTGATGAAGAAGAAATAGATCTCTTGAACAGACCAATATCAAGCTTTGAGATCAAAGAAACAATAAAAAAAATTCCAACAACAACAAAAAAAGCCCTAAACCAGATGGCTTCATCCTAGACTTCTATCATACCTTCAAAGAAGATCTTGTACCTGTACTGCAAAACCTATTCCAAAATACTGAGAAGGGAGGAACTTCTTTCCCAGATACGTTCTTTGAAAAAACATCACCCTGGCTCGGCACCTGTGGCTCAAGTGGCTAAGGCGCCAGCCACATACACCTAAGGTGGTGGGTTCGAATCCAGCCCGGGCCTGCCAAAACAACAATGATGGCTGCAACCAAAAAATAGCCGGGCGTTGTGGCAGGCCCCTGTGGTCCCAGCTACTGGGGAGGCTGAGGCAGGAGACTCACTTAAGCCCAGGAGTTGGAGGTTGCTGTGAGCTGTGATGCCACAGCACTCTACCGAGGGGGACAGCTTGAGGTTCTGTCTCAAAAAATAAATAAATAAAATGCCAACATCATATGTCACAGAACTAGAAAAAATAGAACTTTGTTTTGTATGGAACTAGAAAAAAACCCACATAGCCAAGGCAATTCATAGTAATAAAACTGAAGGTATAGAACTTTGTTTTGTATGGAAACAGAAAACAGCCCACAAAGCCAAGGCAATTCATAGTAATAAATCTGAAGGTATCACTCTACAGACTACATCAGACTGCAAGTCTACAGTGACCAAAAGAACATGGTATTGGCACAAAAATAGAAACAGACATATGGAACGGAATAGAAAACAAAAGCTGAAACCACTCTCTAGTTGCCATCTGATCTTTGATAAACCAAACGAAAGCATACAGTGGGGAAAAGAATCCCTGTTCAACAAATGGTGCTGGGAGAACTGGATAACCATATGTAAAAGACTAGAACTAGACCCACAACTTTCACCACTTCTAAAAATAGACTCAAAATGGATAAAAGATTTAAATCTAAGTCATGAACAATAAAAATCCTTGAAGAAAATGTGGGAAAAACAAAGATATTGACCTGGGAAAAGATTTTATGACAGAGAATGCAGTGGTGATTGAAACAACAGTAAAAATAAACAAATGTGACTTAATTAAGCTAAAAGGTTTCTGTGTCACAGCTAAGGACACAACAAGTAAAGCAAAAAGACAACCTTCAGAATGGGAAAAGATATTTGCATGATAAAGATCTGACAAAGGGTTGATCACTAGAATCTACAGATAACTCAAATTAATCAACTGAAAAAGAGCAAACAATCCCATATATCACTGGACAAGAGAGATGAATAGAAAAAACAGATGAATGACTAACAAATACATGGAAAAATGCTCATCATCCGTAATCATCAGAGACATGCAAATCAAAACCACCCTGAAATGCCACCTAACCCCAGTGAGAATAGCCCACATCACAAAGTCTTAAAGCCGTAGATGCTGGCATAGATATGGAGAAAAGGAAACACTTTTACATTGTTGGTAGGACTGCAAACTAACTGTAGCCTTTTTGGAAGGAAGTATGGAGAATCCTCAAAGAACTCAAGCTAGACCTCCCATTTGACTCCACAATCCCATTAGTGGTGTGGCACACCTTTGGGGGGATGGGAGACTCTACCTAACATTGTATCCAACTCTTTGTACCCTTAAATTAACCTCAAACAATAAAGAAAAATAGAAAAAGTAGCTGGGTGTTATGGCCGGTGCCTGTAGTCCCACCTACTCAGGAGGCTAAGGCAGGAAGATCTCTTGAACCCTAGAGTTTGAGGTTGCTGTGAGCGAGGCTGACACCAGGGTACTCTAACCCAGGTGGTACAGTAATAACTGTCTTTAAAAAAAAGAAAAGAAAGTGAAAGTCCTTCTAAGTCCAGTTTTCAAAAGCAGCTACTAGAACCGAAGCTGATTCTGTGTGTACTGAAATTTGCTCTGTGTGACTCACTCAAAATAGCTGTGCAATATACCCATATTTCAATACTCAGCTGTTACAGCAACCTAGCACTCCACTCACTCTTCCCTCTAATGTGGTTTCTCTCTGTACACCATGTCACCACTTGCATCAAAGCTACATTGTCACTTGCAAGTGGGCTAGGGCCAGTTAGCAGTGATGGGGTTGGGGGGCATCTATAGGGCCACCTGCTATGCCCCTTTGAGCTGAGGTGTTATCTAGTCACTTATCTGGGATGTCTTTACTCCTTAACTATTACGAGAGCTCTTGTTCTAGGGGGACATGGGTATGCCCTAATTTACTTAACCAGTTCCCTAGCTGTGGATGTCTACTCTGTTTGATTCTCTGTCATTTCAGAGCATTGTGCATTGTTCTGATATACACAGTGCACAATGTACACCTCTGTGCCTGAATAGATTTCAGAATAGATTCAAGGAATGTTTTGTTTGTTTGTTTTTTAGAGACAGGGTCTCACTCTTGCTCAGGCTAGTCTCTAGCTCCTGAGCTGAAGCAGTCCAACCACCTCAGCCTCCCAGAGTCCCAGGATTACAGGCATGAGCCACGGCCTGGCCACAGGGAGTATATTCTCAGCCTTCCCAGGAAGGAATGCTGAATGATCTTTCTTGGGGCAGCCGTTGCCAGTCAGAGAGACTCACCTTTTGTTTTCCTTAGTGTGGTCTGTCGTCTGGGGGAGGGAGCTGATAGGCAGTCCCAGTGCCCACAAAGTCCTAGCAAGCCCAAAATTCTGCCTTAGTGGCATCCTGCCACTGAAGAGCTCATAGTGCTGCCCAAAATTTGACATGCAGGGGGTTTGTGCAGCTATTAGCCATGGAGAGATCTGATGGCACATTTCCCAGCAATTCTCCCAACTTATCAGAATTCAAATAAATTATTCCTGTTTTAGCTGAGTATTCTAAACTATGTAGAATTCCATCTGAAATATGTAAACTTGGAAAGAGAGGTGGTCTTAATGGTGATGCAGATTGCTGGTATTTGTTTAAAAAGTGCTCAGGCTAAAGGCCACAGCTGTGCAGGTGCATGGTGGAGCCTGACTTTCCACTTCATGCATGACAGAGCACCTGAGTGCTTATTGAGAAATGCAGCAGCCACCTAGCACAATGCCTGTAGGAACACAGCAGAAACTACTCAAAGATGTGTTAGATGGCAGTGTCTTTAAACAGCAGGTAGTGTCAAAGAACAACTTCTGACACTAGCCAAAAGAACCTCATTGAAACTGGCCATGTCTAGGCACCCATAGCTCAGTGGTTAGAACACCAGTCCCAGGCACCAGAGGTGGCCGGTTTGAACCCAGCCCAGGCCTGCTAAAGCAAAAAAAAGAAAGAAACTGGCCATGTGTCCTGTGGAGGTGTGCACAGGTGGGATGCATGGCTGTTGTCAAGGCCTCTGCTGGCCAGCATGGACAGCACAAGTGCATCTGAGAAGCCTGTACTGTAATGACCCCTTTGTTGCACAATCACAGAATTGGATTTCACCACATAAGAACGAAAACAGGGATTGGCTATATAGAGTTTCAGCTTCAAGAGACCTTCACTTTGAGCCTGATTCTATTTCTCCATTTACCAAGGCTTGGCAGGTAGCACCACAGCCTCACCAAGGCTGTCCCACAGCTGCAGGTGAGAGTGTGGCTTTTTACAAGTGGGCCTTGTGACAGGCTAGGAACTCAGAACCATAGTGGGGGGAAGAGGATATGTGGAAATCATGGAAATTTCTGTCCTTCCCCCCCACCCAGGCCAGTGTCGGTGTTCCTGCTTTCATCCTCTTTCCTGTATTCCCCCTTTACAAAGAGAGCTGAGGAGCACAGAGGGAAGGCCAGAGCAAAGGCAAGGAGATTCCACTCCTTGAACCAAGGGTAATGGTAGTTAACCACCTAAGAGAGGGCTGCTGCTGTGATTCTTACCATAAGATCTTATAGAGTTGTAGGTCCAGGTACCACTGCCCTGTGAGGTGAAGAACCAGATGTGTTAGAAAATGAGCAGAAGTATATCAAGAATTTTCTTTTTCAGGGCAGCGCCTGTGGCTCAAAGGAGTAGGGCGCTGGCCCCATATGCGGAGATGGCAGGTTTAAACCCAGCCCCGGCCAAGAACTGCAAACAAAAAATTTTTCTTTTTCTTGAGCAACTGTTGTGAAATTTTGTAATTTTTATCAAATTAGATTTTACAGAATGTCTTGTTCACTAGGTTACTGTGGGAAATTGACTAGAATTCCTCCATGAGGTTGTCCAAAGATGTGCAGCGACATGCCGGGAGCTAGGACTCAGGGAATGAACAGCTCAGGTTAGCTGCTTTGTGCAGCTTACCCACCAGCTTCTTCTGGGTTCTAAGCAAATAAACTATGAGGAAACATTATCAGGCCTGAATGGGTATGATTGCCGCGTTCCTGGTGACTCCTTAGTAAAGCAGTTAGCAGAAGGTCACGTTTTCGTTCACACATTGTGATAGCATGATGAGACGTAAGGGTGTTGGATTTCTTGGCACTCTTTTGAGTTTTAAAGTGCTTTAAGAAATTCAAACAAGGCAAAAAGATCATGCTTCTGCAAACACAAACATTGAGAAATGACTGTTTTACGGAAGAATATCATCTTTCTGATTCAGACAAGAGGTGAAACCACCTTTGTCCCACTTACTGTTAATCTCCCTCTGCAGCCCCAAGTGGGGTACATGTCTCCCTCTGCGGCCCCAAATGGGGTACATGTCTCCCTCTACTCTGTGCATTTGTCCACGTTTTTATTTTAACAACCTTATTGAGGTATGATTTATCTACAGGAAGTTCACTTATTTTAGGTGAACAGGCTGATGAATCTTAGGAATTATACACAGTGGTGTAAACACCTCCAATCAAAATACACGAACATTTTCATCACCCTAAAAATTTCCCTTATGTCCATTTGCAGCCCATCCCCTCTCTGAACCCCTGGCTCTGGACAGCTTCCTGTCTGATTTCTGTGACTATAGCATTGTCTTTTTAAGAATTTCATCCCATAGGCTCGGCGCCGGTGGCTCAAACGGCTAAGGCGCCAGCCACGTACACCTAAGGTGGCGGGTTCGAATCCCCAGCCCGGGCCCGCCAAACAACAACGACAGCTGCAACCAAAAAATAGCCGGGCGTTGTGGCGGGCGCCTGTGGTCCCAGCTACTTGGGAGGCGGAGGCAGGA
>NW_003852406.1:30506963-30511500 GCF_000181295.1 Otolemur garnettii
CTTGAGCCCAGGAGTTGGAGGTTGCTGTGAGCTGTAATGCCACGGCACTCTACCCAGGGGGACAGCTTGAGGCTCTGTCTCAAAAAAAAAAAAAAAGAATTTCATCCCATAAACTAGACACAATAGAGTGTGCCTGTAATCCCAGCTAGTCAGGGGACTGAGAGGGAAGGATCACTTTAGACCACAAGGAAAATGAGACCAATGTGGGCAACAAAGTGAGACCCCATCTCAAAAAAAAAGGAATTTCATATAAACTGAACCATGCTGTATGTAGTCTTCTTAAACATGATATTTTGGAGACTTCTCTATATTGTTGAATGATTTCATATTTCATTTCTTTTATGGCCTTTAATAAGTATGGATATATTAAAGTAATATATATATCTATAAGTAAGGTGATTCATGTCAACTCAATGATTTTTTAGTTTAAAAATTTAATTAATGTGAGATGTGTTTTCATAATAAACACGTACATCTTAACTTCTTTTTTTTTTTTTTTTAATTAATTGGTTATCTTTACTCATTTTATGACTCAAACTAGCTTTGGCCATTGGGAGCTTTTGTAAGATGGCTGATGCATCCTTTTTACAATAACTATTATTCTCTAATCCATTTTGCTATTTTGTTTTAGTGTTTCTTTATTTTCTTTTTTTTTATTGAATGGTAACTATGTACATCAATGCACTTCTGGGTTTTTTTTTTTTTTTGAGACAGAGTCTCGCTCTGTTGCCCAGGCTAGCTCACAGCAACCTCAGACTCTGGGGTCAAGTGATCCTCCTGCCTCAGCCTCCTGATTAGTTGGGACTATAGATGCCCACCAAAATGCCTGGTGGCCAATTTTTCTATTTTTGGTAGAGATGGGTTCTCACTCTTGCTCAGGCTGATCTTGAACTCCTGAGCTCAAACGATCCTCCCATCTCAGTCCCCCAGAGTGCTAGGATTACAGGCGTGAGCCACTGTGCCCAGCCACGTTATTACCTTTTGACAGTTAAAATCTGATTATGCCTTTCTTTCACAAATTAGGTTTGTAATTAAATTATTTTAAATTATTTCTTTTAAGCGATTTGGTTATGATGTCCCTTGACACAGTTTTCTTCATGATTTTTGTGCTTAAAGTTTGTTAAGCTTCTTTGATCTGTGGGTTTATAGTTTTCATCAGATTTGCAAATCTTGAGGCCATTATTTCTTCGCATACTTTTACTTCGTCTCTTCCCCTTCTCTCCTTTGAGGACTCCCTTACGATGTATATTAGACCACCTGACGTAGTCTCATTGCTCCCTGATTCGTCCATCCTTCCTTCCTTTCTTTGTTTCCTTTATTTCTATTTCAAGTTGTTTCTATTGTAGTATCATCAAGTTCAGTTTTCCTCCTACAATCTTTAAGTCTACTCTTATTCCCATCTAGTGTATTTTTTCATCACAGATACTATTGTTTTTATCTCTAGAAATTTTATTTGAATTCTTTTTTTTAAACACCATCCATACCTCTAACATGTTCATTCTTTCTTCCAGCTTTTAGAACGTGAGGAATATAGTTGCAACTTTTTTTGAGAGAGACAGAGAGCATCTTTTCTGTTGCCTGGGCTATATAGTGTATTGGTGTCAGCCTAGCTCACTGCAAACTCCACCTCCTGGGCTTAAGCGAACCTTCTGCCTTGACCTCCCCAAAATGTGAGGATTATAGGTGTGAGCTACTGCACCAAGCCCAGTTATAAATTTTAAAGTCCTTGTCTACTGGTTTTATAATTTTTCATTTCTGAGCCTTTTCCTATTGATTGGTTTTTCTTCTCATTATGGGTAATTTTTACATGACTGGTAATTTTGTTATTGGATACCAGATACTATGAGATTTACCTTTTTGTGTGCTAAATTTTTTTGTATTGCCATAAAACTCTTGAGGTTTATTCTCAGATGTAGTTAAATTACTTGGAAACACTTTGATCCTTTTGAAGTTTGATTTTAAGCTTTTTTAGGTAGGATGAGAGCAGGCTTTAGTCTAGGGATAATGTCAGTAACCTTTCTGAATATTCTTTCTGATGCCTTGTGAGCTGTGAGGTTTTCCTCTCTTGATTAATGAGACTGAGCACTATATTCAGCCCTATGTGAGCGTCAAGAATTGTTCCCTTTGCTTCTTCCCTCATTCTCTGTAGCTTTTCTATATTCAAGCCCTGCTCAGTACTTAGCTGAAGACACCAGGGACCACCTGAGATCTCTGCAGCACCTCTCTGCACAGCTCTGCCCTGTGGACTGCAGCTGCCTGGGGCTCCTTGTCCTGTCTTTTCAACTCGAGGAGATGCCGGGCTCCTTTGGGCTGCCTCTGCTTGCCCTGTAGCCTAGAAATTGCCTCTAGTCAGTACGGGGCTGGCTCATTTGCTTTCCCTCTCTCAGGATTGCTGTCCAGTGCTGCCTGCAGAGCAGTATCTGAAAACTATTGTTTCCTATATGTTCAGTTTTTAACTTTTCAGGAGGAAGTAAACCTAGTTTTATTATTCCATCTTCCCTGGAAGCAGAAATCCCAACCTTGTTGTTAAAACTTCTGATGAAATACTTAAGCACATAGGGAAGTATGTAGCATATTCATTATTCAGATAGTGACTGCTCAGTTTTATGGTTTTGTAATATGTCTGCTGAATTTTTAAAAACAATTTAAAACATTACAGATACAGTTAAAGTCCTCTCGTCTTGGTCCTAATGTTCTCTTTCCCTTTATAGAGATAGCCAGTATTCTATATTTAATAATTATCATTCATGTGTGTATTTTTAAAAAGTTTTACTGTATATGTATGTATTCATAAATAATCTCTATTATATGAAAAAAACCACACTGTACCCTATGATTGCATTAATGTACACAGCTAACATTTAATAAAAAAAAATAATCTCTATTAATAGTATCATTTGAAGATTTAAAACAGTATCATGCTTTACCTGTTATTCTTTAATGTCTTTTTTGATATGACATTTAACACTTACTCCTTTGATACACGGAGCTTCAGTTTAAATATACATTCTACAATGCCAAGGGTATTGCTGGATTTCATTCACCATGATATCTCAAGCATCTGGGAATAGTGTCTGGCACACAGTATGCACTCAGTAAATATTTGTTGAACAAAATCATTTTAAGGGCCATCTAGTACTTGATTGGGTGGATGTGCTACATTCTTCCTTTGGTGATGTTTAGGCTGTTGTACTTTGGGCGGGGTTCTTGGCTACCGTGAATGATGCTGTAGTGAGTGTTCTTGTAAGGGTTTCTTTGTGCACGTGTGTATTTGTGTACATGTAGGAAATGCTGCTTCTCGGGTAGACAGCCCTTTAGCTTAACAACTACATTGCTGAATTACTTTCTGTGGTAATAGTACCCCGTCAGCAGAGTTCTCATTTCTTCTTATCTTCCACCAACATTCAGTATTATTGGTTCTTTTAATTTTTGCCAATCTTATACACGTGACATATATATACATTTTTACTTTTTTTAAAAAAAGATAACATGTATGTTTTTTCCAAATAGAAATTCAATGTCTTCTTTCCGTCCTGGGAGAGGACATAATGATAGTCGGAGGACTGTGTTTTATACCAGTGAAGAGTGGGAACTGCTAGATCCAACCCCTAAGGACCTGGAGGAGTCCGTGGTACAGGAAGAAAAGAAGAAACCAGCATCTGAAGGAAACAAAGGTAGTAACGTAGTTCCTTTATCTGTCATTCTCTCCATTGCCGTCTGTTAACGTCAGGAAGTGGGAGAATCTTTATTAGTAGGTATTTTGTAAGCCTTCTTGGGAGATAGAGAACCTAGAGGTCACAGTGCTCTTCATGGAAATACTGATTTAAGAAAACTTTATTTATAGATATCTGAAATGTACCCCCCAAAAGAGAATATAGTACTGTAAGTTCTGTTGTACCTCATCCTCCTTCCACAAATTTAAACTTATGGTTGAAGTTTTTCCCTCTGTATCGCCTCTAATCTCCTACCCCTCCCTGGACTTAACATCCTCTGGATTATATTAAAGTAAATTCTAGACATTGGTTCTTTGCCTCTGCAAATGCTGTAGGATGTTTCTCTAAGAGATAATGACTCTTTTTTACAAACCATAACTTCATTATTATATCTAAAAACAGTTACAATAAATTCTTGTATCATTAAATTCCCTAATTATTTCATAGATGTCTGTTTACAGTCAGTTTGTTAACAGAGGAGCCAGACAAGGCCACACATTGGATTTAACTGATAATCTTCTTAGGTCTTTAGACTGACCCTTCCCTGTCTTTTTTCCTTCCCTTTCCCTTGCCACATGTGTTGAACAAACCAGCTCTTCATGCTGAGGAATTCCCCACATCTGGATTTTGCTAATTGTGTTTTTGTGGGGTCATTTAGCACTTCCTCCCTGCGCTGTGTTTCCTGTGTATGGCAATTAGATTCAGAGGCTGACCCAGATCCCGGGTTGACTGTTAAGTTTGACAAGGATGGCTCGGCGCCTGTAGCTCAACCAGCTAAGGCGCCAGCCACGTACACCTAAGGTGGCGGGTTCGAATCCCCAGCC
>NW_003852406.1:30511679-30516596 GCF_000181295.1 Otolemur garnettii
AAAAAAAAAAAAAAAAAAGGTTTGACAAGGATACTTTTTGTCAGGGGAAGTGCTGTACATTCTGTTGCATCGCATCTGAGCCACGTCGCGGCAGTTCTCTCTTACAGTTTAAATGTGTCGTTGACCAGTCGGTCACAAGTTCACTTGCGTTTGCCCTTGTGTTAGCTATTGCAGTGTTTAAAACATAGGGTAATATAGGATATTGTAAAAGCTTTCTTGATCATGTTCAGTTGTGTTCACTTTATTATAAAAAGTTATCTTTTAGATATTCAAGTTTTTATCACAATTACAGTGTTGCAGAAATTTCAATCATGATGAATTATGATGGCAAAGAATTTTTCAAAGAATTATATCCATGCAGATGCTTTATCAGATTGTCTGAGTGATTTTGAAATATTTTGTAGTGACCTGAAAAATGATAGTTTATTGAAGGACAGTTATGAAACTGATATTAGACCACCAAAATGGCAAAAAAGAAATGTAATGGGGTCTGATAGTGAAAGTGAATTTGTTTGTTTGTTTTTTAAACTCAGTAAATTTGCATTCATTGTACTTTAAATATAATTATCTTTTTGAGAACTAGTGAGAATCGAGGGAAAACAGTAGCAAACAGAAATGTATCCAGGCATTTTGATTTCTACAGAAGCCATCTGATTTGAATGAGTTGTGACTCAGGAACGCATGGCTTGTCAGATGTTATCTGGGGGTGAGCTGGTTTGTGAGGACTTTGGTGCAGTAGATTGAATAGTTTTATTGAGCCATTCATGGAAGGTCTGAGCCAAGTTTTACTTGTTTGGTCATGTAAATTATGGCTCTTGCCCAAGCTGTCTTAAAAGAGCTACCTGCCACCTCACAATACATTTCATATTTAAACTTTTAAAAATAGCAGTTATACTTTTTCACTATAAAATAATGTGTTCTTTGTGGAAAATTTTAAAAAGAAACATAGAGATTTATTTTTAAAGAGTTTTATATAAATCATACTATACAGAGATAGTTTCTAGTTTTTTTCCATAGGTATGTGACTTTTTTTACTTCAGGTTAATATGAGGGTACAAATAATTAGGTTATAGTGTTTGCATTTGTTAGGTGAGGTCCCTGTTGTAGTTGTGTCCCACACCCTGGAAATGTGCCATATACCCCACATTGTGCCCAATAAGTGGGAACATACCAGTGCCCCTCCCTCCTTTGCTCTCCCTCCTCCTTCCTCACCCCTCTCCACATCTTGAACTGAATTGAGTTTTTCTCTTATGTGGGTCTGTATTAGATCGTCTACCGGTGATCTAATACAGACCCAATATCAATGTACCCTGGCGAGTACATTGGATACTTGCTTTTCCGTTGTTGTGATACATTACCAAGAAGAATGTGTTTCAAGTGAGAGTGATTTTGAAGAAGAGTGGATTGAAAATGATATCACACCAACATTGGAGGATTGTACAAATATTTCAGGTAAAACTGTTGAATTTAGTGATACACAGAGCATCAGTGAAGTGATGGATTTGCTTTTTTTTTTTTAATTGTTTGGGATTCATTGCAGGTATAAAGAATTAGGTTACACTGATTGTATCTGCTAGATAAAGTCCCTCATATATTTGTGTCCTGCCCCAAGAGGTGTGCCATACACTGTGACCCCCACCCCCACTTTCCCTGCTCCCCCTTTCCCCTACCCGCCACCTTGTATTAGCTCATCCACTGCTTTTATGTTAGAACAGAGTACATTGGGTTCTTGCTCCTCCATTTTTGTGATGTTTTATGTGTTCCACTTCCATCCAGGTTAATACAAAAGATGTAAATCTCCATCTTTTTTAATGGCCGAATAGTATTCCACGGTGTACATATGCCACGGCCTTTTAATCCATTCCTGGGTTGGTGGCCATTTAGGTTGTTTCCACGTTTTGGCAATTGTAAATTGAGCTGCAATAAACAGTGTAGTGCAAATGTCCTTGTGATAAAAAAAAATATGAAACTCTTCATGAATTTGGGTGTCATCCTTGCACAGAGGCCATGCTAATCTTCTCTGTATCATTCCAATTTTAGTACATATGCTGCTGAAGCTAGCACTGAATTTACATTTTGATAATTTTTTTTTATTTAGTTGCTTCTCAAACCAATTTATACCCCTACCAAATGGAACAATTTTATAATAAAAAGTCTCCTAAAACTTTACCGTGGCTGGAAGTTACAAGTAGTGATATAAAAAATCACTTGGTTTGTTGATATTGATGGGACAAAGAAAATATCACATTGCAGCGATTACTCATCAACAAACCCTTTGCTCTAAACATTAGTATTTCCTAAAACTATGACCAGAATGAGGTTCGAGCAAATCCTTACATATTTTTCATCTTAGTGATAATTCACAAGCTCCAGCATGTGAAGCTTTATAAAATCAGGCCTCTTTTGAATTACTTTACTCCAAAATTTCAGTCTTTGTATATACCTAAGCAGGAATTATCCCTAGATGAAGCAGTGGTACCATAGAGAAGACATATCAGTTTTGTTTCACTTTCATACTTAATCAGAGTAATAGCTGGTGGCAGGGGGTAGCTTCTGCACAAAAATTGCTGGTCAACAGTGCGTTCAGATGGATGAGAGGTTAGGTTTGTCAGCCTGATGCATTCATAAAATTCTCCAGCCTTTTGCGTAATGCTTTGAACAGTCATTAACAATCCCAGATTCATTCATTCATCTAGGGAGTATTGATATTTTAAACTGAAAATAACAAATAATTTCAACACTCCACCTTAATACTTGACTCTAGTATGGACCAGTAGCAATAGAAGGCAAGATTTTAGGAAATCTTTATTGGGAGATCACGTATTTAGTAAAGGAGATATTTTCTGGTCCCCTGGAAAAGGACTGTCATGACTGACTTTGAGAGGGAGCTGACCTGTGTTCCATAGGATCATGGTGGGAACCCACTGGTCCGGTGTGATGTGGCCAGGCAGGGTGTGCTTAATCACCAAGTGAGTGGTGTGGCCAGTGGGAATACCCAGGAGAGGGGCTCAACGTGAGCTGGGAATGCTTCCTAGAAGGAAAGGGGGTTGGCTTATTAGAAGTGAGCACTGGTGGCTCTGACTTCAGTAGACACTGGGAGTGAGATGGAAGGGGTGAACGTGAGCAAGATTAGGAAGGAAGAATCAGTACAGCCTGGTGAGCTGGGAGGGGGCAAGAAACTCCTAGAACTACTGCAGAGTATTTTCTTGACTGGTAACAGCTTTCTCAGCCTCTGCTCAGCCCCTTACCCCCTGTCAGAGGGAGTTTATGTGAAAGACATGGAGTTTTTGCTTGTTTCATGATTATTTCTTAAACTTGCTCTAAGATTAGATGGGCTCAGTTTAAACTCAGCCCATCAACTTGTTTCCATTTTATTCACAGGAAGTAAACTTCCCTTCCTGGTATTTTTTTCCCGTATTTTTAAGTAAATTTTATTGAAGTATAACCTATAGAAAGTCCCCAGATGCGGAATATATAGCTCAAGGAATTGTCACAAAATGAACACACCGATGTAACCAGCACCCACTCACGTCAAGAAAGAAGACAATGCCAGCACACTGGAAGCAGCTGCGGTCCCATGCCCCTCAGGTCAACGTCCCTTCCCCAGGAGAACAGGGTGCTGGCTCCCAACAGTGTAGACAACATTTGCCTGTTTGGGGATATACCCCTTTGTGTCTCCTCTTTGTATTTTGAGTTTATATCTGAATTCATCCACACTAAAACTTACCTGGATCCCACACTGAGGTATTTTTGAATACCCATTTTTAAGGAAGAGAATATAGTCATGCTTCAAAACATGTGTGTTTTAGTTCTATTATAATAGAATCCCACAGACTGGGCAATTATAGTGAATAGAAATTTATTTGGCTCACGGATCTGGAGCCTGGGGTGTCCAAGAGGCCAGTACTGACATCTGGTGGGGGGCTTCATGCTCTGTCTTCGGGTGGTGGAAGGCAGGAGAACTAGAGAGGGCTGAACTTGCTTTTACAGCTAACCCACTGTGGTGTTAATGACATTAGTCTGTTTGTGAGGGCAGAGCCCTCTTGACCTAATCACCTTGTTGGTTTTTCTTTTTTGAGACAGAGCCTCAAGCTGTCACCCTGGGTAGAGTGCTATGGTATCACAGCTCACAGAAACCTCCAACTCCTGGGCTCAAGAGATTCTCCTGCCTCCTCCTCCCAAGTAGCTGGGACTGCAGGCGGCCGCCACAACGCCCAGCTATTTTTTGGTTGCAGCCATCATTGTTGTTTGGCCCCGGGCTGGATTCAAACTCGCCATCTCAGGTTTATGTGGCTGGTGCCTTACCTGCTTGAGCCACAGGCACCGAGCCTCACCTCTTGTTTTTTTGAGACTCGCTCTGTCACCCTGGGTGGAGTGGTGTGGCATCATTGTAGCTCACAGCAACATCAAATTCTTGGGTTCAGGCAATCCTCTTGACTCTGCCTCTGAGTAGCTAGGACTAGAGGTACCTGCCACAATGCCCGACTAATTTTGTTTTTGTTTTAATTTTTAGTGGAGACAAGGATCTTGCTCTTGCTCAGGCTGGTCTGGAACTTGTGAGCTCAAGCAATCCAGCTGCCTCAGCCTCCCAGAATGCTAGGATTATAAATGTGAGCTGCCCTACCTAGATGACCTAATCACCTCTTTTTAGACCCCCACCTCCTGACATTATTACCCTGGGGATTTAGTTTTCAACATGTGAACTTTGCAGGACACATTCAAACCATAGCAGTGTGTTCACATTTAAAAAACAACAACAAAGATATATTTGAGTATTTTTTTTTAACTGAGCACAGATTAGCTTTTAAGAATAGGAAGCCAGGCTCGGCGCCTATAGCTCAACCGGCTAAGGCGCCAGCCACGTACACCTAAGGTGGCGGGTTCGAATCCCCAGCCCGGACCTGCCAAACAATAATG
>NW_003852406.1:30516817-30520299 GCF_000181295.1 Otolemur garnettii
TTTCTTTATTTAGAGATAGAGTCTCATTTTGTCACCCTTATAGAGTGCTGTGGCATCATAGCTCACAGCAATCTCAAACTCTTGGGTTCAAGCGATTCTCTTGTCTCAGCCTCCTGTGTAGCTGGGACTGCAGGTGCCTGCCACAACACCTGGCAATTTTTAGAGACAGTGTCTCACTCTAGCTCAGGCTGGTCTCAAACTCGTGAGCTCAGGCAATCTACCTGCCTCAGCCTTCCAGAGTGCTAGGATTATAGGCATGAACCACCACTCCCCAGCTTTACTTTTCCTTTCAAGTGGTTATAGGATAGAAGCTTCCAAGGAAAGATCCAGTGGGGGGAATCAAGGTTGGTTGGTTGTAAGTGTTTTGGTTAGAATGTGGTGGGGGCAGAGAGTCGTCTGTGTCTCCCTGCGTTCTCTAGGTGATGAAGGCAGAGCTTGTTGGAGGAAGATTTGTGAGAATGCTTTATTGTATTGATGTTTCCAAAGGGAAGATTTAGACCTGCACTTAAAAAAAACAATTTTTTTTTATTTTGTTTTTATGTAGGAGTAACTGGCTCAGGATTCCCCTTTGATTTTGGACGCAACCCCTACAAAGGAAAACGCCCTTTGAAAGACATAATTGGGTCGTACAAAAACCGTCACAGCAGTGGTGACCCTGCAATCGAGGGAACATCAGGCAGTGGCAGCACCAACAAGCCGGCCTCTGAAATGCAGCTGCAGGTGCAGAGCCAGCAGGAGGAGCTGGAACGGTTGAAGAAAGACCTGTCCAGTCAGAAGGTAATTTTTCTTCTCCTGGCTTTTGTCTTATCCCACATCAGCAGCTAAAGACCAGAGGAATGAAGCCTGGTGTATGTTTCCCCGAATCTTTCTGGGGACAGTTTTGTTTCCCAGGAGGGGCTTTTCCCCTAAAAACTTTAGTGTTGTCACAGCCTCTGTGGTCATTTTTTCAGGATTTGGAAGATCCCTTAAGGGAGGTCAGAAGAGGGTGCTGTCTGTACCCACACTCAGTCCTGCCCCTCAGATTGAATCTCTGTAAACAAGCCTTCATCATAGAGTTCTTTAACAGTTGTTTAAAAAGAGTTTCTACATCCTGTTAAACAATTTCCTTCTGAGCAAACAAGACCTGATTACACTTAATTGCTCAGAAGTTCAGTCAATGTCAGAGCACAGTTTTTTAATACCGATGAATGTCTGCTTGTAACTACTGGTAAGCTACAGTGTATGTGTCTATTATTTCCTGTTTCCTATTATTGTTCTCTGCAGACAGTCTTGATAGAGAAAATATTTTTTCCTCTCTATTTTTGAGATCCTTCAAGAGGAAGTTCAGTATTAAAATGTTTGCAGTAAAGATTCTGCGTTTCCTCAAATGCCGATGGTTGCTCCATGCAGTGTTGTCGTGATGGCCACTTCTCCTCCTCTTCCTCACTCTCCTCACCTTACTCCACCCTCTCTTTGGCTCCCAGGAGCTTGTCCGACTGCTCCAGCAGACAGTCCGGTCATCCCAGTATGACAAGTACTTCACAAGCAGCCGGCTCTGTGAGGGGGTCCCGAAGGACACGCTTGAGCTTCTGCACCAGAAGGATGACCAGATTCTGGGCCTCACCAGCCAGCTGGAGAGGGTCAGCCTGGAAAAGGAGAGTCTTCAGCAGGAAGTGAGGACACTGAAGGGCAAAGTGGGCGAGCTCAATGAGCAGCTGGGGATGCTGATGGAGACCATCCAGGCCAAGGACGAGGTCATCATCAAGCTGAGCGAATGCGAGGGCACTGCATCTTCCCCCACCACAGTGCCCAGCTCCCCCTTGGCCACCCCCGCCAGCAGGGACCAGCTGGAAATGGACAGACTGAGAGTAAGCACAGTCTACGGGCTCTGCGGCCTGGGACGAGAAACCCACAAACTGTTAGCTTTGCTGAGGTTATCTTAGAGGTTCTGGGCTCCCTGAGCTAATTTGATGCCAACACAGGCCCCCCTCCCTTTTGATAAATATAGTAAGACATATAGTGAGGTAATTCTTAGTCTTCAAAGGGGCTTTTATAGAAAATGAGATTCTTACTCCAGTGATGTCGCCGTTGCTTAGAACACTTCCCAATCTTTCCCCTTCCATCACTTTCAGGCAGCTGAGACTTCTTTATTTATACGACCCAGAGGACTTCACTACCCCACATAACAGACAGAGCCTTTTTCTCATCCCTCCTGTGTATGCGAGTGTTTCCGTGTACACATGTACTTACTTTGCATGCCCTGGTACAGGACCCCATGCAGGCCTGAGTGGGAGCGTTGTTCCTAGAAGCTAGTATAGGGTCGGCTGGGGAAGTGGAGCTCAGCTTCCAAGCAGGCCTGGGAGAGGGTCCTGATGTTTAGAAAGTAGAAGTGTCCCTATGGGTCAGCCCTGAGCAGGGGAAGCTGGTTCCTGAAGAGAAGCGACTCTCCCAGTCATACCTGGGGCAGTGACCAGTGGATGAAGTAGGAGACACATACAGCATTTGCAGGGAGCAGGGGCAGTCTGAATCTGCCTGTAGAGGAGCTCCAGTGGGGAGAGCTAGATGGGCTTGGGCACTATCAGTAAGGCCATAGAGAAGATCATAAAATCCTTACTGCCACCAGTTGGAGAGGTTTTAGGTGGACATGGGGCATTGGGATGCCAGCCACCTTCAAGTCCAAGCTACTGTCCCACCTAGCCCCAAAGTGTTCCTCAGCTTGCCACCCTCTTCTTGAAAATAATTTAGCTCCAAGGGTGTCTGGTCCCCCAATGATGTTTATCCTTGAAAGGTAAAGGTTTGCTACTGCTGGCATTATTACTGTTTGCTTCGTGCCTAGCAGTACGTTTCGTGCACCGTCAGTGAACTAAGTGAGGGAAAGAGGGGCATGATAGTGACCTTGAAGATAATCCCTAAATAGAAATAAAATTGCCTGAATGATGGCAGCATGGTTGGAGTATGTACACGGTCTCCCAGAGCGACTTCTCATTGGCAGTACTCACCAGATATGGCAGGCCAGAGGATTTAATAATGAAAAACCCAAGCAACAAAACCCCCAATCTCATTAGTTTATACTTATATACTACAAACTATAGGTTTTTTAAAAAAAGAGGTCTTGATTAGTGTTCATAGAAGTCCTTTTTTATTCATACAAATACATATATATAAATATGTATATATACATAAATATATGTAAATATGTATATATAAATGAATATATAAAATATATTTTTATATATGTATATAAATATATACATACATTTTTATATACATACATATATGTGTATATATATTTATATGTATAAATACAATACATGTTGGGGTTTTTTTTAAGAGACAAGGTCTTGTTGTGTCACCTAGGCTGGGTTACAGTGGCGTGATCCTAGCTCACTGCAGCCTTGAACTCCTGGGCTTAATCTATCCTCCTACTTCACCTTCTCAAGTTGCTAGGACTACAGGCATGAGTCACTGCCTGGCCTACATTCTTATGTAATTTTTTTTTTTTT
>NW_003852406.1:30521158-30525534 GCF_000181295.1 Otolemur garnettii
CCTGGCTATTTTATGGTTGCAGCCGTCATTGTTGTTTGGCAGGTCCGGGCTGGGGATTTGAACCTGCCACCTTAGGTGTACGTGGCTGGCGCCTTAGCCGCTTGAGCCACAGGTGCCGAGCCTATCTTCTTTTCTTGTGTATGTCATTCTAATACATGGTTGCTATTTGTTCCTTTAGTATTCTAATATTTAATTTCATATTATAATACTAAAGGAACAGGTCCTAGGATTTTGCCACTCAGTGATTTAAGTCCTGTATTTTTCTACATTCATGTAATCCTCCCATTGTTAAAGTTGTACAGCCATCCAGGCTGTTTCTTTCAGCCATTAAAGCCTAAGCACTTCCCATGTGGCTAGCATTGATGTTTTCAGAATTGTCTGTCCTTTGTATTATCATTTACTTCATACTTCATGTTTATCTCCTTTCTGTCTCTTGCTATTTCGTAATATCTTCATGCACACAGCTTTTTCTTTAGCTGTTGTTGTCTGTGCATTCAGCTATGCGCCAGGCATTGTGCACTGCAGGAGGAACACAGGCTACACCCCTGGGGGGGTCACAGTTTCATTTGGAAAGCATGGATGGAAAAGCAGAGTCACAGCTCTCGCAAGCACCTGGAAGGAGGGGGTGTGTGGAACAGTATGCGGTGGTGATTTACACTGAGCATGGACCCTGCAGCCAGATTTGGCTGAGTCCAAACTCACCTTCCCACTTACAAACTCAGACTTGGGCAGGGGCCTTCACTTCTCTACCGCAGCGCGCTCATCTGGAAAGCAGTGTTCATGTCCTCATGGGGTGCTGTAAGGCCCTTATGCTGCACCCGGCACCTCATGGGGTCATAACTGTTGGGTGCTGTTTTTGCTGTTATTGTCATTCCTGAGAAGTATCCTTATGATAAACAATCAAAAGTTAAAGTCATGGACCCGGTAGATGGTAGTTACTTGCTTTTACTGACCCACTTTTTACCGCTCAGTCTCAGTCCATTATTGCCAAGGACATTCTCTAGTTGCCTTCCAGCCCACCTTCCTTTGGCTGATCTGACTTCTAGTGATGTCTTTGTTCATTGTTTCCAAATATGAGAGCTTTAAGGTAGCAGGAGAAAGGAAAGAAAGGAGAAGCCTTTGGTGGGGAAAGAGAAAGAAGTTTGTGGGCCTCCTTTGGAGTTTGACATTTGCACTTCAAGTATTTGTTGCAATGTGTGGTCTTGCTGAGGCTGAGTAGGTGTGGTGCATGTCAGACCTCAGGTGGGAATGGAGGGGCACAGAGCTCCCCAGGCCTGACTCTCAGAGCCTGATTCACGGCCTAGACACTCAGTAGCTGGGCATCCTCTCTGTGGCTGCTCTTCACTTAGGAAATAGAATTGACAAGATTGGCCACCTGAGAGTTGTGAGTTTTAAATGAGATCAAGAATCCCACTGCTAGATGGGCCCTATGGGTCACACCTATAATCCTAGGACTCTGGGAGGCCAAGGTGTGTGTGGGGGGGAATCCCTTGAGGTCAGGAGTTCAAGACCAGCCTGAGCAAGAGCGAGACTCCATCTTTACTAAAAAATACAAAAGTTAGCTAAGCATTGTGACAGGTGCCTATAATCTCAGCAACTCAGAAGGATGAGGGAGGAGAATTGCTTGAGCCCAGGTGGGAATTTGAGGTCACTATGAGCTATGGCACCATGGCACTCTAGCCTGGGGAACAGTGCATCTCTGTCTCAAAAAACAGTTGCATTAAGACTCTTACTGCCTACCATGGGGCACTTGTAACCCCATAGAAGGGGCTTCGTGAATGTTAGTGATTAAAAAGAACATTGAAACATTTTCAGTTCTTCTGCATTTTGGGGGGTGTCTGTAGGCTCATCTCTGGGGAGTGGCAGTGGTCTCCTTCCCATGACAACAGAGGCATCAGTGTCTGTCTTGACCACACTGGCCTGCCCTTTGCGCTGTCTTAGACCAATTTCTTCTGTGATTGAGAGATCAAAAATTTCTCAGGAACTTCAAGCCTGTCAGGTTCTAAAAGAAATAAAAATGAGGGAGAGGGCACATTTATAAAGACTGAATTTGGTAAAGAACATTTAGAAATCACTGCCTCATAGGTGGCTCTGGTCAGTACCTTTAGGATCTTCTTCAGTACATTATTTGTTCTTATTAATAGGATGGTCTAAAGAAGTTGCCTGAAATTTCTTTTCCCGGCATTTTATCTTGTCTGTTGTTGTTGGCTCCTATTGCGTTTCTTGCTCAGACTTCCAAGGCTGAAGCTAACGTGGGACATCTCCTCGGTCAGACCTGCACTTTAGGTTGGGCTTGGCAGAACTTGTTACTGGCTTGTTATGTTCTCTTAAAGACATAAAGTGTATGTGGCAAAAGTTAACACTTGCCAAATTCAAGTGAAAGCTATATTCCTTGTACCTTTCTTTCATAAGTCTGAAATTTTTCAATGTAAAAAAGTTGAATGCATTCTCTTAAGTGCCTCATGTGTTGTACTTTGTAAGTATTCTTTATTAAGTATGATCTTAAGTGCTTTTGTATATGTATAAAGTCTAACAAGTTTGTGAACTCATCCTAGAAAAGGTGCTACATACTCCATTGCTGAGTATCACTATGGTCACCTTTGAAGTGCTCCCTGTGGAAAGCTGTACACCAATGCCAGTACCTAATACACCCTTCAAAGCAATTTTAGAACTCTTTTTCTGAAATGGCCATCAGAGCTGACATCATATTACCCTTGATGTCTGGAATGTCACAAAATATCTTCTTTTCAATATTTCCTTTGTCTGTGGGTAAAGAAAAATTCATTGGGAGCCAGATCAGTTGAGTAGGGAGGGTGTTCCAACACAGTTTTTTGTTTACTGGCCAAAAACTCCCTCATAGACAGTGCTGTGTGAGCTGGTGCATCCTTGTGATGCAAGAGCCACGAGTTGGCGAAAAGTTTACATTGTTTTCATCTTTTTCACATATCCTTTTCAGCACTTCCAAACTGTAAACTTGGTTAATGGTTTCTCCAATTGGTACAAATGCAAAATGAATTATCCCTCTGATATCAAAAAAGGTTAGGGACATCATTTGGATTCTTGATTTGGACTGATTCTTGATTTTTGGTTATGGGGAATTGGCTGACTTCCATTGTGCACTTTGACACTTTGTTTCAGGGTCATTTCAGTTTCATCACCAGTGATAACATGGCCCCAAACATCATCCTGCCTCTTCAAAAGGTCTTGGCAGACTTCAACTCTCCTTTGCTTTTGTTTATCAGTGAGGTCCTTCAGAACACTTTTTGCACACACCTTCCTCATGCCAAGGTTTTCAGTTAAGGTTCTCCTATTTGTCATTATTTACTTGGTCTGCTGTGCTTCTCACAGTCAGCTGATTTTTCTTACTCATAATTTGACAAGTTTTTGCAATGTTTTCATTAGTTCTGCTTGTTACTAGCTGCTCTAACCTCTCTGCATTAGTGACAATTTATCTTCCCTCAGAAAACGGTTTAATCCATTTGTACACTTCATGTTTTTTTCGTGATTAGCCCCATAAATTTGAACTAACATGTCCCTGACTTCACTTCCACTCTTGCCAAGTTTAACAAGAAATTTAACGTTTGTTCATTGCTCTAATTTAAGCTCTGACATTCTCACAATGGCACACAAAATCATGCAACAATAATGAATGCCACTCAGCAAGACCCACCACACTTTGACATGAATGCAGCTGTGAGACACTGATATACCGAGGTTGTGAAACCTTACTGAGTTGTTTGTACAGTGCTGCCAACATAGATGCACAATGGCAAGTTCATGAACTTAATTGTCAGACCTCTATGTAACTTTTTTTATATAAACTGGGTAAGTAAGACTTATAACTTACAGAAAATGTATTCAGTTTCTCTGGTTTAAAAAAAAAGGGGCCAACCACAGTGGCCCCTATTTGTAATCCCATCACTTTGGGAGGCTGAGGTGAAAGGACATCTTGGGTCTAGGAGTTTGAGACTAGCCTGAGCAATGTCGCAGGACTCTGTCTCTACAAAAAAAAATAAATTAACTGGATGCACACCATTAGTCCTAGCTACTCAGGAGGCTGAGGCAGCAGGATTACTTGAGCCTAGGAGATCAGGGTTGCAGTGACCTGTGATGGTAACCCTGCACTCTAGCTTGGGCAATAGTGTGAGACCTTGTCTCTAAACAAAAAGAATAAAAGAATGTAAGGCATTGCTTTTTTTTGGTACCACCTCAATGAATATGGGTAGATAAAATATTTGTATGTATTTAGGACACAAACACTATTTCTTTCCCCTGTCATCAGTTGAGAAAAATCACTACCATTAAATAAGTATTTTCTCTGTCTTCTTTTTTTTTTTTTTTTTGAGACAGAGCCTCAAGCTGTCCTCCTGGGTAGA
>NW_003852406.1:30525664-30541437 GCF_000181295.1 Otolemur garnettii
TTTTTTTTTTTTTGGTTGCAGCCATCATTGTTGTTTGGCGGGCCCGGGCTGGATTTGAACCCGCCACCTTAGGTGTATATGGCTGGTGCCTTAGCCACTTGAGCCACAGGTGCCAAGCCTCTGTCTCCTTCTTTACAGCAGTTTTGCCTGCCTTCTGCTGCCACAGGTGGCCAAAATGATTAATCAAAAATTTACAATTTCAGTTCCTTAGAACCTGCTCTAACAATTAAAAGGGCTATTTGATTCATAGGGCAGCAAGGTGTAATTACGTAGGATAATTAGTAAATGTTTAGCAATTGAATTGAGGGATTTTTTTTTTCCAACAGGATAGTCTACAGGGGTACAAAGCCCAAAACAAATTTCTAAATAAGGAGATTTTGGAACTCTCAGCTCTCCGAAGAAATGCAGAAAGGAGAGAGAGGGATCTGATGGCAAAGGTGAGTCAGGATGGTGGTATTCTATTACCTGGTGGGATGTAAGATTGGGAAACCACTTAAAAATAAACATGTTTTAAAAATGATTTAACTCCTGTGCTTGGAGATCTGTGGTTACTGATATCAAAATACATTCAAAGTATAAATAGTACATGGAGCTGTGTACTTAGTTTTACTTTGTCTATGTTGAAGACAGAGAGAAATGCCCTGAGATGTGGCTTCATTTGTGCATAAGCACTTTCAATGGTGTTTTTAGGAAAACCAATGAAGTACAATTATAAGGTCCCCTAAATTAAGGTTTATTTGGATTTTGATTTATACTGTTGAGTTTCCTGTCTGTAAAATGAAGACAGTGAGGTTAATGCCTCCTCTATAAACCCACTAGGACTTGTGTGAGAGTCAGATATGATTGTGGATAGAAAGGGATTTGCAAGCCATAAAGAGACCTCAAATATTTCGATTATATTTAAGTGAGCTACAATCATATGACTTGTCAATAGCTGTTATGTACCTTATATACTTTTTTGAACAGACCTCAAAGCATCTTCTCAGACTGCATTCCTGCATGTTTTCCAGGGTGGATTTGATTTGTGTGATAAGGTGGCAGGTGGGAGCTAATCTAGCATCACAGTGTCCTAGGTGGCCACTCAGTGTCCCTTGTTCTAAGTGGCACCAAGCTTGACGTAAGTAATTAGGATGTGGCCTGGGTTTTGCTGCTCACCTAACCTGTCTAGAGTTAGGTAGGCACAACAAGTGGCACCCAGAGGTCTGATCATCAGCACCCCTTCTCTGCCAGACCCCACGGCAAGACATTTTAAACACAGTATGTGGTGGCCTGGGGCATAAATTAATCTCTTGTCTTTGATACAGTCTGTCTCTGCCTCACTTCCTAATAGGTTTGGGCTTGTCATCTGGTGATTATTTGAGGTACCTAAGGGTTGCTTTCCTGTGTCTCTGGAGTGGAGGAGATAACCCCTACATTCTCTGCAGTATTCTAGCCTGGAAGCCAAGCTGTGCCAGATAGAGAGTAAATACTTGATACTGCTCCAAGAAATGAAGACCCCAGTGTGCTCAGAAGAACCGGGTCCTGCCCGCGAGGTCATAGCCCAGTTGCTGGAGGACGCTCTGCAGGTAGAGAGTCAAGAGCAGCCAGAGCAAGCATTTGTGAAGCCGCATCTTGTCAGGTAAATGTGCCAGTGACTGGGGGGCAGGGTGTCCTACTCCTGAAGTCCCCTTTTCAGCAGCCACAGCCACTCAGAACTGTACACAGCCCTGTGTGTTTCATTTGTTGCTTGTGATGAGTGCAGTCAGGTCAGCAGAGAGAAAGTGTTGTCTTTCACCCCAGTAATCAAGTGATAGAACTTGATTGTGAGGTCTAGTTCTCGTGCAGGTAAGGTGGCCTTACTTCCAGTCTTCCAAAGAACAGAGCCCTCTCCTGAGTCATAATTGTACCCCCAGGTGTTTTAAAAGCAAAGGGAGCCCCTAAGCAGGACCTGGGCTTCCTTTGTAGGGGATGGTGACTGGGTAACCTGAATCAGTGGTCTGGAACCCACTGAGGATCTAATATAAGCCATGGGCACACTGTCTCCAAATACATGTGAACACATATGTGCACACAAATATTGCATATACTGTGTATCTTTGGGGGAATCACTAAGCCCATGAATCTGGAAGTCCATGATGGATCTTGGATTAAGAGCCCTCATAACCTATTTTGTGAAAAGGGAGACTTGAGAAATGACTGGAACTAGGTGAAACCTGCAGATTCACTCTTCCGAGCTTCCTCTTGTTCCTGCCTCTTTACCACACTGGGAAATCTGCGGCCCAGGCCAGGATCTCTCTGGTCCTTGCCACCCATAGGCCGTGTGATCCTGGGCAAGTTACACATGAGAGAGTTTCTCCAGGGTTCAGACCATCAGTGTAATTCTGGCGTGTGGGATTATTTGTCTTTAGCTCTGCTAGATCCAGTTTCCAAGGTGCTCAAACACGTTCACACCCTCAGCAGCAGTACGTGAAAGACCTTTCTTTCTGTTCGTTTTTGTTGCTGCCATAACAAACTATCACATACTTAATGGCTTAAAACATGCAGATTTATTACCTTGTAGTTGGGTAAGGCTAGCCCAGCTCCAGTCTCCTTAGGTTAATCAAGGGCTGCATTCTTCTGACCTTCTGGGAGATAGTACTTTTCCTTGCTTCTTCAAGTTGAAGAATATAGGGGTTGTAGGACTGGGCCCCCGTTTCCTTGCTGGCTGTCAGCTATGGCCATTCCTAGCGCTTGGAGATTGCCAGCTTCCTTGGCCGTGGAGCCTTCTCTTATCTTCCAAGGTGGCAGCTGCAGGTCCAGCCCCTCTCACCCCTCAAATCTTTCCTGCCTCCTCTTTTTCCATTGTCACATTTCTCCCCCGGGTCTTTTGCCCTCCGCTTCCACTTTGAAGGGCTTATGTGGGTAACCAGGCCCACTTGGGTAACCCATGTCATCTCCTTGTCTTAGATTCTGTAGTCTTAACTCCACCTGCCATGTTCCTTTTGCCACATAACATAACATGGTCTCAGGTCCCAGGGATTGGGGCATGGACACCTATCTCACAAATACTTTCCTCCTTCCCTTTTAAAATGATGCTTTTTGAAGCATGAAGTTGTATATATGAGCATGTGCCTGATATACAAACACACACATGAACACACATTTATGTCGCCGTATTTACCCACCTTGTGTTTCAGGTATTCCTATGCATTTTCTTCTGTGCAATTCACATTTCAAGGTTTTAAATCATTTGGAGTTGACTTTTTTTCTGCATGATAATTTAATTTGATTTTTTCATATAGCTAGCCAGTTTTCCCAGCTTTATATACTGAAAAATGTATTATTTCCTCAGTGATCTGAAGTGGCTGGCCGTATTTCAAAGAGTCACAATAGGTGGTTGGTTTCTAGGTGCTCTAGTCTCTTTTGTTTGCCTTTTTTGCCAAGACCATGTCATTTAAATTCTTCCTTTTGTTTTTATCAACAGTGAATATGATATTTATGGATTTAGGACTGTGCCCGAGGAGGACGAGGAGGAGAAGCTGGTCGCCAGGGTCCGCGCGTTGGACCTCAAGACACTCCACCTCACAGAAAGCCAGGAGGTCTCCACAGGGGTCAAGTGGGAGAACTACTTTGCAAGCACAGTGAACAGAGAGATGGTGTGCTCTCCGGAGTTAAAAAACCTGATCCGAGCAGGCATTCCTCACGAGCACCGCTCCAAGGTATGGAAGTGGTGTGTGGACCTTCACACCAGGAAGTTCAGAGACAGCACTGAGCCCGGCCACTTCCAGACCCTGCTTCAGAAGGCACTGGAGAAACAGAACCCAGCCTCCAAGCAGATCGAGCTGGACCTGCTGCGGACTCTGCCCAACAACAAGCACTACTCCTGCCCGACCTCTGAAGGCATACAGAAGCTGCGCAATGTCCTGCTCGCCTTCTCCTGGCGCAACCCAGACATCGGCTACTGCCAAGGCCTGAATAGGTGGGTGCTCAGCCACAGTTAATGTTAGAGAGCTCCCTGGCACCAGCCCTGCCTGGCCGCTCCCTCTCTTCCTGGTTGGCCAAGAAAAGCTAATATTTTAAGGGAAGAAAGTAATTACAACAAGCTAGTTTTAATGCCATAGCATCCCTAATTGTAGAATAACAGGGAAATAAACATGCTTTCAGGAACTTTTAAAAACATGAAAGTTAAATTCATTTGAAATGACTTGGATTCTCTCTTTTTGTTTTCTTTGTTCTCATTGTACTCAGGTTTTGATCAGAAGTTAGATTTCTTTTTTATTGAGACATAGTCTCACTGTGTTGCCCTGGGTAGAGTGCCATGGCATCATAGCTCACAGCAACCTCAAACTTTTGGGCTCAAACGATCCTCTTGCCTCAGCCTCCCAAGTAGGTGGGACTATAGGAGACCACCACCTTTTGCACTTTGGTTTCAATGTCCCTCCCAAGCTGGGACTACAGGCACCTGGCTACCTTTTTGCAATTTGGCCGAGGCCCGCCACCCTCAGTATATGGGACCAGCACCCTACCCACTGAGCCACAGGTGCTGCCACCGGCTATTTTTTTGTTGCAGTTTGGCCAGGGTCAGGTTTGAACCCAACACCCCCAGTATATGGGGCCGGTGCCCTACTCACTGAGCCACAGACACCGCCCTTGGACTAGAATCTTTTAGCAGATCTTGCATACCTTCTTGCTGCCACAGAGAGGAGGCAGGTAGAACCTGTCACCTTTCTTAGTGACATAGGTGCATTCTCTGAGGTGTGCAGAGCAGGCCAAGGCCTCGGGACACACAGAGGTCTGCTCTCTACAAGGCTCCTCTCAACCTTGAGTGCTGTGATGGCAGCTTACCTGGCTGACACACTTTCTGCTTACTGCTGTCACTGTGTCATCCATTCACATTGCTCTCCACATAGTCAGAGTATGTAACCAAGCTTGTCAGACATATGTATCCAGTTTAAGGGCTAATTGCATCTGAAGTTACAGTATTTCAAGAGAAAAGCTTCTTTTTTTTTTTTTTTTTTTTTTTTTTTTTGAGACAGAGCCTCAAGCTGTCCCCCTGGGTAGAGTGCCGTGGCATTACAGCTCACAGCAACCTCCAACTCCTGGGCTCAAGCGAGTCTCCTGCCTCCGCCTCCCAAGTAGCTGGGACCACAGGCGCCCGCCACAACGCCCGGCTATTTTTTGGTTGCAGCCGTCATTGTTGTTTGGCGGGTCCGGGCTGGAGATTCGAACCCGCCACCTTAGGTGTACGTGGCTGGCGCCTTAGCCAGTTGAGCTATAGGCGCCGAGCCGAGAAAAGCTTCTTAAACTGGAATGTAACTTGGTCAAGACCAAGTCATCACATGGTCTCCAGGGAGTCATTGTCTCTGTGGCGAGCCCGGGGCAGCTGCTGTCTATGCCCTCAGAAGGTGTGAAGGATGTTAGCTGCTCCTAGGCAGTCACCATTAAAAAAGAAAATGCCTATAGGCTTGGTACCCGTAGCACAGCAGTTACAGCGCCAGCCACATGCACCAAGGCTGGCAGGTTAGAGCCCGGCCCGGGCCAGCTAAACAACAATGACAACTGCAACAACAACAACAAAAGATAGCCGGGTGTTGTGGCAGGTGTCTGTAGTCCCAGCTACTCGGAAGGCTGAGGCAAGAGGACTGCTTCAGCCCAAGAGTTTGAGGTTGCTGTGAGCCATGACGCCATGGCACTCTACCAAGGGTGACACTGTGAGACTCTAACTTAAAAAAAAAAATGCCTACAAATAGGATAGTTGCCTAATAAGGGAGTCTTATTTTGCTTAAATTCATAGTTCACATTGTATACTTAATCTGCAAATTCCTGGAGGCTAGAAACCTCTGAAACAAAGGGAGCTGGGTGAGGACTTGAGCGTGCCTATTTAGGGTATAGTGACACCCCATTTTTCTGGCATTGTCATGAAATAATTTCTTCCATACAAGGACACTTCCAGAAAATTGAAATTTTTTGTTTGCACCTCCACTCCCCATCACCATGTAATCCTCTGCATTTTGTTTAATTGAATTCTCTTCTCAAATTTGGAGCATGTCCATGCCATGCTTCAGAGTACCCAGAACTTCAGCAGAAGAACTTCACCATTTCTAGATGGTTCTGTTTTTCTCTCCTCTGCCTCTGGTCACCTTTATCCTCCATCCTGTTCATGCCTACTTGAGGCCTCCCCTTCCCACCTGTCCCAGGTCTTTTTTCTGTTTTTCCTGTTAATTTGAGATTTATCACTACTTTATCTAGGAGAGACAAGAAAAAAGAAAAGCAAATCCTGAGAAAGTGGCGTCAGGGCGCTCTGTGAATGATGCTCATAGGCTTTCAGTGATCTGGGATTTCAGCCAAGCAGAGGGCAGCTCTCTGCCTCTTCCTTCCTATCTTGCTTCCAAATGCCCCCTCGGAGCCATCCCTAGGGCTGCTGATAGGCAGCTTCTTGGTGGGTGGCAGCATGTGAGTAGTCGGCCCAGGCTTCTGTTACGAGCCACAGCAGGTGATACTCCTTTCCCATCCCTATGCACTGGTGCCTGGTGCCCAGCGCTGTTAAGAAGGGCCTCAGAGGGGTCCTTGTCTGCAGCCCCATCTCATTCCTTCAGCCTGGAAGTAGGATGGTATCAGGAAAGCTGCTTTTAAACTATCTTGTCTTTGTTACTAATACTCAATCTGGATCTTTTTGTGTATGTGCATAAAAGGATTAGTTGGAACTTCTTCAACAGTGAACTGAGAATTCACTGCATTAGCAAAAATCTTACAGTGAAAACACTTCTTTTAAGTGAGGTTAGCTGAGTGTTGAGAAACAGTTACATGTTCGAACAATAAGCCAAATTAAGGGAAGGGGTGTAGCTTTGCTTCTCAGATGGTAGGAAATGCCTCGCTTGCAAAGAAACACTGCTCTTTATAAGAGAACTAGAAATTATTTTATCTATGAGAGAGAAGACAGCTGAAAGCAGATGTCTCCGTGGAGGCTGCGGTGGCAGGGATTCATTCACTTTGTTCTCCATCTGCTTGTAGGTTGGTAGCAGTGGCCCTCCTGTACCTGGAACAGGAAGATGCATTCTGGTGTCTGGTTACCATAGTGGAAGTTTTCATGCCTCGAGACTATTACACAAAGACTCTTTTAGGATCCCAGGTACTTCTAAAAATTCTATGCTTCAGTCACCAATTTGTAGAATCCCAGCTGAAATGTGACCTAATTTAAAGCTTTGTCAGGGGAGGCTACTTTGTATAGGTGACTTAAGAGCTGCTCCCTGGTTGTGGCAGGGCATGTCTCAGAGACTGGACCAGACCACGCTGCTGGTGAGCAAGGCGGGGCTGGGCTCATTCAGCACACTGGAAACCAGCTGAAGTGGCTGTCCCCTGACCTGACATCATGTTCACCACTCTGCCAACTCTCCCCTGGGCACAGGCCTCCTGGGGGGCTAAGTTGTAATCCAAGGGTGCATGCAGAGCCTGGTGTATTAGCTCAGGTCCTCAAGAAACAGAAGGCAAGGCAGGACTAGACATGCCAGGGACTTCTGAGGGCAAGGGGCAGGAGCTGAGGAAGGCTGGGAGAAACTCAGCCCAGAGGAAGGAAGGAGGGATGGGGAGGAAGTGTCTTAGACAACTGTGCAGTGAGAAAGTTTTGGCCGGGTCAGTGGGGAGTCCTCAGGCCAAGGTCACCTGTTAAAGGCACTGCCTCCCACAGAAGTGGGCTGCATTAAGTTTAACCGTGCTTGCCCACTGGTGTCTAGGAGTGAGTGCAGTGATGGACCCAGACGGGCAGCAGCTCCCCTCCTCTACAGGAAGCTGACACCAGCAATCTGGGGAGGATGACATGCCTGGGAGAGCCCAGAGTATCTTTCTCCACATGGGGCAGTTCTGGCTCTGGACCCAGCCCTTGCTACTGTAGCCCAGGATACCTCTCCCTAGGCCAGACTAGGCTGCTGCTGACCCTGGCTTTGTGGTGGCCCTCTCAGTTCCCTGCTGGCCAGCCCTTCGCCTGTCCTACCCTCAGCACCTTCTGCATATGTGCCCAGCGTGCCTGCTCCAGTGCAGGCCTCTTCTCTGGTTCACACCATGCCTGTTCCGCCTGCTCAGAGCCCTCTGCCAGTCTGCTCAGCGTCACGAAGCCTGCGGAGGCACTGGCAGGAGGCTAGAGGATGGCAGGAGGGGGCATGAAGGGGCTGGCCCCCCTCTGCACATAGGCTCTGCCTCTGTCAGGGGCTCTGTCTCCCTTGTGGTGCCCACTCCTAGCTCCTGGCTGGTGTCTCGGTGCCCGCAGGCGGCCTCACCTCTTCCCTCTCTCTCCATCAGCTTCCTGCCCTGATGCTCTGTGGGCTGCCTCCCCAGCTGTCTAGCTTCTGAAGCCTTTTCGTCACCAGTGTAACCCCTTCTGTTACAAATATCTACAGTGATTTCTATTTCCCTGCTTGGGTCCTGACTGAGTTTTCCTTATTTTGCTTTTCTGCCCTGGAGGAAGCAGCCTCATTCCTGCCTCCTGTGTCCCCCTGTCCTGCTCATTGCCCGAGCTCCCCAGGCCAGAGACCAAGCCACCCTTCACTCCTCCCTCCTTTCCCTGCATTCTTATCGCTACCATTTCTATCACTGCCATCTGCCTGAAGGCTGCATCTGTCCCCCATGTGTCCCCTCACTGCTGTCAGCTGGCCATCCTGCTCCTCCCTCATAGCAGTTGCCTCCTCTCCTTCCTTCTGCCTCCGTCCCACCCAGGGTTCGGTCATAACCCTTTGCTGCTGGTGTCCTAGGTGGAGCCCAGATGGCCCCTGTCTGCCCACTGGGCAGCTGAAAGCACAGCATGCATGTGACAGGATCTTTGACAGGATGCCGGTCCTCTGGTCTGCCCATCCACTGTGTACTTCCACAGGCCCCCACCTAGAACACCATCCCCTGCCCCACTCCCAGGAAGCCTCGGCTCAGCAGCCTGAGCACACATACACCCTGTCCCCTCTTCAAGTCACCCCACTCAGACACAGGACAGGCATCCAGGACAGTGCTCATCCAGCTGGATCGTCCTTGCGTGCCTGCTTGTCCTGCGGCTGGCCACAGGACCTGTCTTGCCATTGAGTGTGCTCACTGCCCCCCACAGCCATTGCTTGAACCTGCATGAGCCACTCTGACCACAGGGAGGGAGCTGGCACTTAACAAGCCCCAGCCCCCGAGCCAGCAGCTATGAGGCAGAGGCTCCATTATCCCCATGGGCTTGGGAGAAAACTGGGGTTCAAAGACACTAATGAGCACCGTGCCTGAGGGGCCATGGCTGAGAGGCCTAGCTAGGGCTTGGACTCCGGCCTCCACAGCTCTGGGCCCAAGCTCACCCATTTCTGCCTGCCACCTCCCATGGCAGGAGGATGTGAGGGTCAGGCTTTCCCCACAGCCACCTCCTCCATGACCCTCTCAGTGTCATGGGTGTCAGTGAGTCCCAAGAGAAGCTCTTCTGACCTCCCTGTGGTCACTTCATTTGCTCAGTAACCAATACATCTCTGACATCAGTGTGTACACTAAGAAATGAGCTGTGGTGGGAGGAGGTACCTGTCACAACAGGTGGGTCAGTGGGGAAAGCCGTGTGCATGCCTGGGCTCCTGGAAGCCAATAGCTCTAAAGACTCAAATGTATGCTCTCTGGGGGTCAGTGTTTCCAAATAAGGAACACGGGGCATTGGTCTTTCTTAACTCCACTGAGGTGGAGTTAGGCACATTGGTTATGAGATTGGGCTGAGGTCTCACAGTGGGGTCAGAACCAGGCCCTTCCTCCTGTGAGCTGTGGAGCTTGGACACATCATATAACTTCTGTGCCGCCATGTGTAAGGTGAGGGTAATGCCTCTGTCTTGCAGATTGTTTGAGGTTGAGTTCAGATGGTGCATCAAAAGAGTAATGCTCAAAACATTGTAAAAAGCCAATGCAAGTGGCTAATACTGTTTTTTGTTTTTTTTTTTAAGACAGAGTCTCACTCTGTCACCTTCAGTAGAGTGCTGTGGTGTCACAGCTCACAGCAACCTCCAGCTGTTGGGCTAAGGTGATTCTTAGTTCCCTCCCGAGTAGCTGGGACTACAGGTCCCCACCACAACGCCCAGCTATTTTTTGTTGCAGTTTGGCCGGGACTGGGTTTAAACCCGCCACCCTCCGTATATGGGGCCCACACCCTACTCACTGAGCCACAGGTGCCACCCACTAATATTATTATTATAGACCAAAGGAGAAGACCTATTTTAAGTGTGTGGATTTAAGACAGTGGTCCTCAAACTTTTTAAACAGGGGGCCAGTTCACTGTCCCTCAGACCGTTGGAGGGCAGGACTACGGGCCCAGGACGAGTCAGCTGCTAAGCAGGACAGGCAGTGGTGGCAAAAACACCCAGTGGGCTGCATGTGGCCTGCAGGCCATAATTTGAGGACCCCTGATTTAAGATAAAGTTTGTATCATATTGTTACATAAACATAAATTCTAAGGAGACTTCCCCCCTTACTGTACAAGTTATAGATGCTCAGTAAAGAAAAGTCCAGCAGTATGGAAAGATAAAGGTGAAGGTCTCCTGTCATCCCACCAACTAAAGAGCCACAGTCAGCGTTTTGATGTATTTCCTCATGCTCTTCCCCCTAAACATGCAGTGTCCCAGCTGAGAGTGTCCAGCATGAGGCTTCCCCCTTGTCAGTTCATACCTTTTTTCTCATTGTATACTTTTTTTCTTTTTGAGACAGAGTCTCACTCTGTTCCCCTCAGTAGAGTGCTATGGTATCATAGCTCACAGCAACCTCAAACTCTTGGGCTCAGGTGATCCTTTTCCCTCAACCTCCCGAGTAGCTGGGACTATAGGTGCCCACCACAATGCCTGGCTAATTTTTTCTTCTTTTAGTAGAGACAGGGTCTTGCTCTTAACTCAGGCTGGTCTGGAACTCCTGAGCTCAGACAATCCGTCCTGCAATCATTACACACTTTTTTAACCATTGTTTTTGGTGGCTGTGCATGTAATCATGTGGGTGCATGTAATGTATGTAATCATTCTCCCAATTATTGGTGGACGCTGGGTAAGGCTGTTCCAAAAATGAAGACAGCTGTTTGCCATGCTGTGCAGACTACCGTCAGGCTGCCCCTGTCAGAACCAGCCCAAGCCCCTCACCCCTGGCTCGTGCAGTCTAGGTGCCTGCCTGCTTTCCTATTTGTTCCATCCTTCAAGTGCACCCTGTGTGCCAGGACTTTGTGGGACACTGAAGACACAAAGATGAACAAGGCAACCCTCCTGAGTCCTCCCCAACTCACACAGAAGCCCAGGCATTCCCTGGCAGCCACAGTCTACAACCTGATTGGGAGAAGAGACATGTACATGGACCTTCTCCCACTTCAAGGCCAGCAGAGTGAGTCCTGTTGTCATCATCGTCGTCACGTCTTATGGTCAACTATCCATCTCCCTTGCCACTTACAGCTGCTTAAAGGCAACACCTGGTTTCTATCGTGTCCGATCCCCAGCAGGCCAGGCAGGAAGTATGAGCAGCATGGTGTGAACTGCATGGGTCCACTACACTAATCTGTTCCAACTAAACAAAAAATGTTCCCACCTAATCGAAAATACAGTATTCTTGGCACGTGAACCTGGGTGTGTGGAGGGCTGACTTTGTATCCGTGGACCCTACAGGGTGCACTGTGGGACTTGAGCATTAGGATTTTGGTATACTCAAAGGGGGTTCATTCTGGAACAAGTTTCCCGCATTTAACTATGGGCGATGGTAGATGTTTTTCAAACTTTGAGTAGAGAAATTGGTTTAGGGGGTTGATACCAGCTCCTCCTCCCCATTAAATCCAGTTGACGAGACTAGAAAGCATCAGAGTATGATCTGTTGTGTGAGGTTAAGTGCCATTCTGTGAACCGTCTGCTTCTGTTTTATGCACATGTGCACAGTGGCATGCCACCTAAGCAGTGGTAGAAGACGCGTTCTCTTGTGGGTCATAGGCAGAGGCCAGAGAGGCTCTGGCCTGCAGGATGACATCTGACTCCCGCACAGGGACCTTTGTGACTGGCTTAACTGGGCTGTGTCATCTTACCACCTGGAAGCCAGGGCTCTGGCCACAGGAGCTGCCTCTTCTCCGGGCTTGGCTGGCCCATCCCTGGGTCTTAGTACAGTTACTCTGATGGTCCATGTGTGCAGCTTCCCCCACTGTCCTCCAGGGCAGCCTGAGCTTCATTCCACCCTCTGCCTAGCACCAGCCATGCCTGGTTAGGGGCAGCCACATGACTTGTCTGTTGTACCATCGGCTCCTCACAGAAGTCTGGTTTAGTCTTCACACTGCTAAGAGAAATTATTAGCTATTTTCCATATGAGGCACAGAGCTGTTTAAAATAGAGTTTGCCGAAAGCTGCTCAGCTATTAAGCAGTAGATCTAAGATTCAGATTCAGGGTTGTAGGGCTCACTGCCTATGTGGGCCACCAAACATCTGTTGGATGGACATGGAAACGGTACACTTCCTCCCTGGTTTGAGACTCATACCCACGCAGGGCTCAGTTGCATGCCATCTGTACCAGCATCTCTGGTGAGGACAGGCAGGCTGGCAGGGCCGGCTCTGTCCTGCCAGCTCCTTGTGATAGCCTGTTTCATGGGGCATTTTGAGTAGAGGAGTTGGTTTCAGGCCACTGACACCCACACTTCCACACCCTGTGTTGTACCTCCTGTGCGTGAGGTCAGCCGTTTCTGGGACACCGAGCAGCTGCATGGAATAGCCGTGCTGTGGTGCACACCACTCTCTGGTTGAGAATCTGTACTTGTCTGCTTGCCCAAGGCCACAGCAGACCCTGCACACGTCTTCCTGTTGTTCTCTCTCTAGGTAGACCAGCGGGTGTTCCGAGACCTCATGAGTGAGAAGCTGCCCCGACTGCATGCCCACTTTGAGCAGTACAAAGTCGACTACACCCTCATCACATTCAACTGGTTCCTGGTGGTGTTTGTGGATAGCGTCGTTAGTGATGTTCTCTTTAAAATATGGGACTCTTTCCTTTACGAGGGACCAAAGGTGGGTTAGCTCAGCCTGGCTGTTTTCAGACACACATGATGGCTGTATGGGTAGTACTGGCCATAGTTGAGCAGCTGCCTTACTGGGGACTTGAGGTTTCTGAGGTACTTGGGGACCTCAGAACAGTGTGGTACCGGAGCTGGGCCTGGGGTCTCAGGAGACAGCGGCCAGCTGCTCCCAGCCTTCACGGGCCCTGTGCTAGGCACTGCGAGCTCTGGTTTGCAGCCTGAGCCTCGCTGTCTGTTACATGGGTGGGAGAAGACAGAGGCCAGAGACCCAGTAAGCAGAGGATCCAGGGACAGACACAGTGGAGCCAACCTCAGAGCCTGACTGCCCATCAGCCTCCGACCTTGGCTATTGTATGTTTTTTCAAAAATCCATTTTTAAGAAAGACATTTATATATTAAATATTTAATCCTATAACTAGGGGTGGGTAGTGGAAAGGAAGTTTCCCTCCCCTGGTCTCCTAGTCCCTTTTCTCAACTTACTTTATCTCCTTCTCGAGGTGTCTCATGCACCCAGTGTCAGGGCGTGCAGCTCTAGCTCATATGTTTTCAGTTCTACTAGTGGTTCCTTATGTAGGTGACCAGAGGTCTGCACCACAGTCCCCAGTGATAGGCACTCAGGTTGTTCCTGATCTCCTGCTGCTTCCAGCTAGCTTGGGATGACTCCGTGCTGTCTTTCTGTACCTGTTTACCTGCCTCTGTGGGCTCAGCACTGGGTCCAGGGCAAGCCCATCTGTAGTTTTGATGGAATGCCAGATGTCCATTTTCCTGTAAGAAATAGGTCTTGGCCTAGCCAGGTCAAGTGTCTCCAGGGTGGGACCCTTGCAAACCACTTCCCACAGCTGGGGCTGCACCTCCCTGAAACTCCATTTTCTCCACAGGTTATTTTCCGTTTTGCCCTGGCACTTTTTAAATATAAGGAAGAGGAGATCCTGAAATTGCAAGATTCAATGTCCATATTCAAGTATCTCCGTTATTTCACTCGCACCATCCTTGATGCAAGGTGAGTGTCTGCGGATTCTCACCCTCCAGGGAGAGCGGGGAGCTGGCCTCTGCCTCCTTGAGGGCAGCCCATTCTTGCTGCCTTCAAACTCAGAGCCATCTTGTGTGTGGCATGGCAGAGGGAGTTCCCCTCCAGGAAAAAACAGGGGCTCAAAGATGAGAGGAACAGAAGTGAAGATGGCTCTGTCCTTTGTCCTACAAACATAAACCCCATAGCCACCAGCAGTACTTTTCTGTCTGATGAGCATTTATGAGTACCACATGGCAAGGCCCATCCCAGGCACTGGGGGTGAGCAGTGAGGAACAGCCCTGGCCTGAAGCCAGGAAAATTATTGGGTATCATTTAATCAGGCTGGGGAAAGGCTGAGTAAGCTTGGCTGGGACGAGGGAGCAAGAAGATAGCATGCTGGGCACAGGGCTCAGGGAGCAGGTGTGTCAGGACGGTGTGGTGTCAGCTTAGCTGGGCTGCTGCTGTGTGATTAGGCTCAGGGCTGGGCCCTTGCAGAGCCAGGTGTTACAGCTCTTGAAGACTGCTTAGGCCTGGGGACGTCATCCTGAGAATGTCAGGAAGTTGCTGCAGGTTTGGCGAGAGAAGGGAAAGTCAGATTGGGGCAGGACTGGCAGCCGTGAGACCCGTCGGTGGCTGTTAGAGAGTCCCAGTAAAACAGGTGGTGGGCTGGAGAGAGGTGGCCCCAGAATTGAAAAAAAGGAGGCACGTTGAAGAGATTGGAGGGGGAGTTTGAACTTAGAAGACTCCTCGGTTGAGTGTTCAGGAATCATTTCGCCCCACCCCCTCCCAACCCAGTCAAATGTTCATTGCCATTTCTGGGCTGCCCCTGTCCATATACCCCTTGGACCAAGTTGGGGATTGCCCTGGCCCTGGCAGTAGAGGTGAACCTTGGGAGAAGGTGCTGGCTTAAGGCCACACCAGCTTCCTGTCATTCATTGCTATTTTTAGGATCTTTTTCTTGGGTAGTTGGTTGTGAAGATAGATCCATGCTTATTAATAGCAGCACATTATTAAAACCACAGGGACCTGAGTTTTGCTAAATGAGAAGGGATACTTGAGAATATTTGCCTATGAAAGGTTGACCCTGAGTTCTGGGGTGAGCCTCAAGAGTTGTGTTAGTCTCACATTGGGTTAGGATTATTAAGAATGACAGTCAATGGCTCGGCACCCGTGGCTCAAGCGGCTAAGGCACCAGCCTCATACATCTGGGGTGGCAGGTTCAAATCCAGCCCAGGCCCATCAAACAACAGTGATGGCTGCAACCAAAAAATAGCCAGGCATTGTGGCAGGCGCTTGTAGTCCCAGCTATTTGGGAGGCGGAGGCAGGAGAATTGCTTGAGCCCAGGAGTTAGAGGTTGCTGTGAGCTGTGATGCCATGGCATTCTTCTACCCAGGGCGACAGCTTGAGGCTCTGTCTCAAAAAAGAAAAAAAAAAGAATGACAGTCAATGAACTCCCTCCAATAGCTAATGCCAGGGTGAGCACATTTTGGTTCCAATGACTAAGTCAGTTGTGCTGCTGACAGGCTTGTGCTGGATCATTGGTGCTGCCAGATGGGATGGGTGTGAGCAGGTACCAGGCCTGGCCAGTCCCTTCCTGTTACTGAGGCTAAGCTGGTGGTGTTTACAGTCTTGTGTGGTCCTGCAGTGCCACCTTGTGGGAAGCTTGTGGCATGGCTTCCTCTTTGCTTTAGAAAGCCAAGGTCGGCTCGGCGCCTATAGCTCAACCAGCTAAGGCGCCAGCCACGTACACCTAAGGTGGCGGGTTCGAATCCCCAGCCTGGACCCGCCAAACAACAATGACGGCT
>NW_003852406.1:30542234-30584431 GCF_000181295.1 Otolemur garnettii
TGAGCTATAGGCGCCGAGCCGGAAAATAGTTTTGATGTTCACTTTCTGTAGTAAAGGAGGGGGTGGGCACTTCAGGTTTCAGTGAAGCCCATGGGCTAATCCTTGTAGGAGAGAAAATGCCATGAGGGCTCCAGGCCGGCAGCCTGACCAGCGTTCTGCATCCCATGGGTCTTCCTCTCACTGTGAGATATTGGCAGTTGATCAGCCCAGACAACCCTGAGGCAGAACCTGAGAAACCCACACTCAGTGGTGGCTGTTTTCCCATGCTCACAGGTTCTAGAACGCACTCTGGAGAACTTAGCACTTAAATAAAGCTGACCTAGTCTGGACAGGTGGCTGATGCCTGTAATCCCAGCACTTTGGGAGGCTAAGTGGGAGATTTGCCTGAGCCCAGTTCAAAATCAGCCGAGACACCCCCTGCCCCCCATCTACAAAAAACAAGAAAATTTATCTGAGTGTGGTGATAGATGCCTGTAGTCCCTGCTATTCAGGAGGCAGAGGCAAGGGGGATCACCTGAGTCCAGCAGTTGAAGGCTATAAGTAAGCTGTGATCATGCCAGGGTGACAGTGTGAGATTCTGTGTCTAAGTAAATAAATAAATAAAACTAGCCTTTCTGGTCTTTTACCTTCTTATAGGAGAATCCTGTGAATCAGAGTTAAGCATATCTAAGGAGAAGGTGTTTTAAAGTATATAAAAGGAGGAACTACAAAGGCTTGTGTACTCTTAATTATGTATCTTATGTTAAAAGTAGCCCAAGCAGGAACAAATGGTTTGCTTTCTTTCTTTCTTTTTTTTTTTTTTTTTTTGAGACAGAGTCTCACTGTGTTGCCCTGGGTAGATTGCCGTGGCATCACAGCTCCAGCAACCTTAAACTCTTGGGCTCCAGCAGTTCTCCTGCCTCAGCCTCCCAAGTAGCTGGGACCACAGGCACCCGCCACAATGCCTGGCTATTTTTTCGTTGCAGTTGTCATTGTTGTCTAGCTTTTTTACCTTTTAGACATTCCGTTTTGTTTTTTGCTTTTATTATTATTTGGAATATATTTTTTATCTCAAAATATTAAGGGGATACAAATGTTTTTGTTACATGGATAATAATGCCTTTGCTGTTGGGACTATTCATATGCCCCTCACCCTGAACTCAACAGGCAAGTTTTTACCCCTCCCCTGTTCTGATTTCCGATGACCTTGACATCTCTTTGTGCCCATCTATGCCTGTTGATTAGCTCAATGTTGTTTTTTGAGATGGAGTCTCACTGTTACCCTCTGTAGAGTGCTGTAGCATCTTGGCTCACAGCAACCGCAAACTCTTGGGTTCAAGTGATTCTCTTGCCTCAGCCTCCTGAGCATCTGGGACTACAGGTACCTGCCACACATCCAGCTATTTTTAGAGATTGGGTGTAGCTCTTGCTCAGGCTGGTCTTGAACTCCTGAACTCAAGCAATCCACCCACCTCTGCCTCCCAAAGTGCTAGGATTACAGGCATAAGCTACCACACCCAGCCAGTTAGCTCCAGTTATTAGAGAGTACATGTGGTGTTTGTTTTTCCTGAGATACTTCACTTGGGATTATGGTCTCTGGTTCCATCCAAATTGCTGCAAAAGACATTATTTCATTCCTTTTGATGGCTGAGTGGTCCTGCATGGTGTGTATTCTACATTTTCTTTATCCACTCATGGACTGATGGGCACTGGGTTGATTCTGGTTTGCTTTCTGATAGAGACAGAGAGGAAGTACTTTGTGGCATTCCTGTTTCATCACAGCTTTTCCTGGGATTCATAAGTTTTCTGGGCCTTTGGTCAATAGGAAGCGGATCAGCCACTGTTGCTGGAAGGCAAAGCCTCAGGGCTCAGCAGACTCTGGAGTGTGGAAGGAGGCCAGGCTCTCAATGTTAGCAAAGCTGGCTTTTCTTACAACCTCCCAAGACCATTGTGGCTGACCTGATTAGGGCTTGAAAGTCATAAGAAGGCCTCAGGGCAGTTTATTATTCTGTGTTTATTACCCACCCACCTAAGTTCTGCTGATACTTGTCTCTATCCTGCATCCTGCCAGGAAGCTGATCAGTATCTCCTTCGGGGATCTGAACCCCTTCCCCCTGCGCCAGATTCGGAACCGGCGCACCTACCACTTGGAGAAGGTCCGGCTAGAATTGACAGAGCTGGAGGCCATCCGGGAGGACTTCCTGCGTGAGCGTGACACCAGCCCTGACAAAGGCGAGCTGGTCAGCGATGAGGAGGACACCTGAGGGGATCCTGGGAAGCTGTGCTTCTCGCCTTCACAACCAAAGTGTGCCAAAGGATGAACTCATTTAAAGGCCAGAATGTCACATCATGGGCTCTTGGGATCTGCTGGGCAGACAGCCAGAGCCAGACTGTACTTTCTCATCTCCCCCGGGGGCAGGTTGAGGATCTGATCTGTTCACAGCCATCTCCGTGCCATGGTGCCAGGTACACCAATTGCAGCAGTCATGCTCTCTGACTGGTGACCCACCAGACTTACCAATTGGCTGCAAAAGCTTGTTTATGGCATCTATCCATTGTATTGATGTTTTTCCTTTGAAAACTAGCCTTGCTAGGCATCTTCCCACAGTGGGCAGTTGTGTGCATCCTTTAAATGGCAGCCCTGTGGAGGGTGCCCACACATCTGCAGCCAGAGCGTGGCTGTCTCAGGTGGAGAAGATCAGTATGGAAAAGGGACTTCCTCAGAGAAACAAGCACATCCCTGTGCAGAAGTGGCCAGTATAGCAGGCCTGCAGGCCTCATGCTGAATGCTTCTAGCTGCCAGCCACGCCCCATTTCTGGAATAGCCTTCATCCTTCTGCACACAATCCTTCCAACAGTGGCCCGGGGGGGGGGGGGGGCCTAGGCAGACCAGACCCCGCCCCCGCTTTCTCATTGCCGGCCTGTGTTTGCAGACCATTTAGATGCTCTGCCACCTGGCACGTCTTCCCCAGGCTCTGTGGAGATGGGCTAAGTCTAGATGGGTTGTGGTTCCAAGTAAACAGTGGGTCATCATGCAGCTGAGCAGGCCCACCCCTGGCTGGCCTTGACTAGCGGTGCTTTGCATGGCAGAGGTGCAGCTGCTGCATGAATACCCCTGGACAGTCGGGCACCTTGGCCTCCTCAGGGTGGCAGTGCTGGTGCCGTGTAGGAATCAGCAGCTGCCAGAGCCTAGGGTGGGAAACTCCTTGGCTTAGGGCATGTCCTAGGCATGGCAGCCGGAAGCATCCTTATCCTCAGAAAGAACAGGGGGGTCCACTGTTGCCTCTGACACAGCAGGCTGGGCAGGCCATTTCTGGAAACTACCTTTTTGAAGCCTGGAGAGAGGCTTTCACAAGGTTGTTTTTGCTTAATCTTTGGCCTATCCCTGATGTGTAGGTGTGAGAATGTTTTCCAGCACAGTGTCATTCAAAGTCTTAAGTGGAATGTTTCATAGTACCTGAAAGTCAGAAATAGTCCTTGATGTAAACACACTCAGACTGAGAATCAAGGCAATGAAGTTTTAAGAAGGGCCTTTCCCTTAAGTGTGGCTTCCTTATTATTCTTGCTGTTGACTTTCTAGCAGTGCCATGGTAAGTGGGTATTTCAGTGTTCTAGCCAAGCCTGACTTTCTGTCTATAGTTCAGCTAGTAAGTTCTCACTGCTCAGAGGGAGCTGGTCTCTATATTTAGCCAAAAGCCTTTGTGTCTTTTCAGGTATCAAACATGTGTTTTATTGTTGTTTTTGTCTTTGAGAGCAGCTGTTTGAGGCCCAGCTTCTTCAGTAGGTTGTCCTAGGAACTGGGCTTTGTAGTCTGCTGGGACCAGGTGGCAGCAGGATGCCCCCTTCCCACCCCCATGCTGTGAGTCAGCAGGATAGGCTGTAAGGAGGTATAGCAGTAGGGCAGCCCATGGCTTAGCTCCTCCTGCCTCAGGTTTTAGTTTCCAAGTTGATGTGCCAGGGACATGCTAGCCTACACCGTGGGCTGATGCTAAGGTGCCACCTTCAGGAACAGGCCCACTGTGTTTGGTGCGCCTGGCTGGGGGCCGCCATGGTCAGGCAGTGGGCTGCGAGAAAGCAGAGGTCCTGAAGGAAATGGACTGGGGATACTTTCTGGGAGGTTTTCCCCCTTGGATGCTCCCTCTGCCAGCTGTCCAGAGGGTGGGAGAGGGAGTGCTCAGCCTGGTTCCACTTTGGGGACCCATTGCTCCCAGAGCAGCCCCGTTTTCAGCGAACACTTCCTTTTCGCTAATGCCACTGTAGAAAGAGCTGTTCTGTCCCCTCCAGAGTCCCTAAATCCCACAACCTCCTCCAGTTGTGCTGGCAAGTGCCCTTTCTGGCAGGGGCTGTCCCCCTGCTGCTCTCTGAACCTTTGCCCCATGCCTAGCCGGTGGCCCCTCAGGGCAGCCTGCTTGCCCAAGGGCACATGCCCAGGGCAGCTCCTCTGCCATATCTGGTAGGAATTGCCAACTTTTAAATTGATAAGAGTTTTCATGGGTTGAACCTCTGTTAATACTTTTGTATATTTTCACTACAGGTTATATTTTTATAGGGTATTTTATCAAGGTTTTTCTAGATTTTGAACATCTATTTTATATAACAAGTTCTTATTTTGTGTGTATTTATGTAAACCTTCTAGACTGCTCTTCCCTCCCATGCCACCTTTTCGCTCTAGCTTTGGCCTTCACTGACTTGTCATAGGCCCAGGTCTGCCCCCAGGTAGCCTGGGTGCCACCTCTGGCCATGCTGACAGCCGTACAGTAGCAGCCAAGACTTGATTGCTAGAGACATCTAGTTTCAGCTAGACAAATACCCAGTTGGGTTTTAACTAAATGTTTGTATTACTGCACAAAGCCCACCCTTGCTTCGTAGTATTTTCTTCCTGTGTGTTGCTGGGCTTCTGGGCAGCTGGGCCTGCCCCAGGAGGTCCTTGCAGGTGAGAGGCTGGACACAGGCCAGGTGTACCACCAAGTGTCCTGCCACTGCTGGGCCACTGGAGTATTCCGGGTGGGCACTGCCAATAATATTCTGTATCACAGCAGTGTGTATGCTGGTCTTCTAGCATATTTTTGGAATATAAATTCTGGAACTGTAATACTACAGGAAGAAATAAACTAATTTGCATAATATTCTGCCTTGAAGTGCAGTTATGTGATGGAGCTCACCCAAGGGCTAAGAGGGTGGGGCAGGCTTGGGAGTGGCTCTCTGTCCTTTCAGCCTAATGTTTCTGGGTGTCCCTGCCCTTGGTTTGCGCTGGAGCAGGCGGGACAGGGTGCCTTTGTCAGCATTGGTAGCCCTGGGAGGCCCCAAGAGCCAGGACCAAACTGCAGGTGAGGGCTGGGGACACTGCAGTGGCAGAGCCAGGAGCCAGGGACTCCCTGCGTCTGGAGAAGCCCCAGGCAGCCCCCCTTCCGCCAGCTGTGCCATGCCCTGCCTGAGTCATGGACTTGTTTGCCTCCTGCCTGGGCTGACAGCTCAGGCCCAGCTGCCACTGGGGACACCCCCAGCCATCACTGGAAAAAAACACAGGATGATTAAGACCAAATGTCTTCCCACGGGGGGGCTGGGGGAAAGGGTCCAGCCAGGATTCCCAGACAGTCAGAACAGGCCAGGATCTGGTAAGCTTTCTCTTCTAGGGACATGGATTCAGTGAGGCGTGGGCTTCCTGAGATCACACAGTACATTAGCTAGCAGTAGCAGAGCTGGGACAGGGACACCAGGGCTCTGCCACTGTGCCAGCCCCTTAGCAAGTGTCAGGAGCATATAAACAGGCTTTGCTCCCATTTGTAAGGGGCTGCTGCTGAGGCTGGTTTTGACTAAGACCTGGGTGGTCATTACTTGCCATGCAGGTCCCCAGGCCTCCTTGGGCCAGCTGGGCTGCCCCATACACAGACAAGATGAAAGCCTGATGCTCCTCCTCCCTCAGGGTGCTGGTGCTTGGACTCACGTAAGCCCCCAGTGACTCACTTCTGAGTGCCTTATGACAGCCTGACCCCAGAGCTCCAAACAGGAGATGGGGGCGCATGGCCTAGACTGGGCTTTCGTCACCAGTGCACATGCCTATGCACCAGTCACTTGCCTCTCACAGAGCCTTGGACTTCTCATCTGAAAACAGAGTGTACTGATGCTTCACTGAGGGGTGTGTGACCTAGGGAGCAGTGGTCCCACCAGCACCCCATTAACACAGCACCCAAAGTCCCTCTGTCTCCTCCAGGTCCTGGGTCCTACCTCTGTACTGTTTCTTGGCCTCAGTCCCAAGGGAGTGGTTTTCAGCGCCTCCTTCACCCCCAGCGCACACCCCAGCCCCATGTGTGCCTCCAGGACCCCATCAAGTTTCAGTCTGGGGATGTCATACACTGGAGAACAGAATGTGAGAAATATGCAGGGCCCTCTCGGAACCTCAGTGCCTCCTGCTTGGAGAGTGGGCATAAACAGAATACCTTCCAGGCAGACAGGTCAGGAAAAGTTAGGAAGGGGCTAAGTCTAAGGCTCAGCCAAAGGGAGGGGGCAATGCAGGCTGGGCCTGGAGAAGGCAGTAAATCTCTGTAGTTTTGGAATCTGGCCTCATGAGACTAGCTTTTATGGGCAGTATAGAGTTGTGGGTGGGCAGGTACCAGATGGCTGGACCATAGGCCAGTGTAACAAGAGCCTGGTACCGGGGGTTGGCAGTAGGGAAGGGACCACCTTGAGTCAGGGAGATGAGGAAAAGGACACATGGGGGGCTCAGAAGGACGCACTGGCCAGCCTGCTTCTTCCTCTCCACCCTCATGCAGAGGCGTTAACACAGCACAGGGCCAGACAGGTACCCACGGGGCCTTAGGCCCCATCACTCTGGGAGCAGTTCCCATGGGTGACAGGATGGGTCTTGGTGCTTGGGGGGTGCATGTGGCTCAGTTTCTGGAAAAGACAGGCCTCAGAGGCCTCAGAGTAGGAGGCTCTAGGCAGGACTGGAGGGCCTGGGCAAGAGGCACCAAGCAAGTCAGGGGTATGGTAGGAGCATCAGCCAAGCTGTACACCTTGTCCCCATGGTCCAGCCCTCTGCAGACAGGCCTCCCCTTGGGAAGCCGCCCACCCTGACTTCTGAGCCCATCCACGCCCATATTAGGCACCCTCCTTCCCCTCACAGGTCAGGTCCTCTGCTGACCTACCGTGAGGGCAGCCGCCTTTTGGGCAGGGTGGGGTAGTGGGAGCAGCTTCTAACTTGAGATTCCCCAAACCCATGATGGAGCCAAGCTGTCCTTTGGAATGGTAGATGCTTATTTATGTAAAATAATAATAAATGTTACACAATTGTCAGAATAAAAAAATACCTTTTCTGAGGGGGACGGGAGGAGATTAGCACCATTAGGGCACAGGGGCCCATGGTGGGCGCTGAGGTCTGTGCATCAAGCAGTTGGTCTGTGTGTCCTGGGGCTCCAGTCAACGGCGGGCGACCCGCTGATGGCCCCGGGAGGGGGCGCTGTGTCCAGGCAGGGGGCACGTGCGACAGCACTGGGTGCGGACGGTGGGCAGCTGGCAGCGGCCCAGGAGGCGCAGGGTCTCACAGAACCCGAAGGACAGACGATCACGCTCACAACCTGCGAGGGTGGCAGAGGCAGGTGGGACAGGGATGCAGGGCCCCAGAGTCTGGCTCCCCACAGCCTCATAGAGGCCTCAACAGCCCCTCAAGGGCAGAAGGCCCTCCGTTTCTAGAGGGGCTCTTCTAAACCGGGAGTTGCAAACCTGTCCCCTTGGGCCTCTGGGCTCATTTTTCTGTAGAAAAGGCCCGGAGACACCCCTCCCCAGCCACCTCACATGCCCATGAGAAGACGAGGAGCCTGCCCTGCCATCTCGCTCTACTCTAATGCAGGCTCTGCTAGGCTCTGTAGGCCATGATCAGCTTGCCTTCTGGGTCACAGACCAACGCAGTCCAGAACAGAGTCCCATCTCTCAGGCCAGCTGCCACTTAGGTAGGCATTGAAGCCCAGACTGTGCAGAGTGGGCCTCGACCCTGGCCATGTAAGCCATCAGCAGGGACTGGGACTGAGCCAGGTCTGCTGGGAGGGAGGGAGGCTGCAGGCCACTTGGCAGGGATGGAGGCCTGGCTAGGCCCTCCTGCCCCATGTCTATTTGGGGAAATGGCTTGCTGCCAGCCTGCTGGCTTTGTTCCTGATGATGCTGCTGCTGCTGCTGCTGCTGACAGCCCCCAGCTGCCGTGCTTACTCCAGCAGACCTCCTGGGGCAGGGAACAGGAGGGGAATAGCCAGCCCTGAGCCTGAGACATCCCCTGGGCCCTGCAGAGGGCACGAGACAGCAGCAGGCTCCTTTAGCCCTTTCGGCGGCAGTTCCTAACTACACAGCTCCAAGTCTGCCTCTCAGTGCCACGGGCCACCTGGGATAAGCTACTTTACCTCTCAGGCCTCGGCTCCCTCCTGTTGATAACCCCACCTCCCAGGGCAGGCGGATGCTGTGTCAGCTGCCCTGCCATGATGACCACACATCCTGGAGTTTCCAAGCTTTGCACGTGTCCTGCCACACAGTCCCACAGACCATCTAAACACTCTGGGAATTCCAGAGCCTCAGGATCCAAGACCCCTCCCCGGATGCCCTTCACCATTCACCAGTGGCAGAAATCCTGTCACCGGGGACAGTTCATAGTGCTGCCCAAACTCCCTACACGCCCTCCCTGTAGCCCAGCCCACCCCCATCCCTGGGAGTCTTTGGAGGCCCGGGGCCTCTTGGCCAGGTCTGTCCTTTGTTCTAGGCCTGGGGACCCTCAGTTCCTGCTCTGGGCGTCACCACCTGTGTTAACCACCTTGGATCTGTAACTACCCAAGCCCCAGCCTTGAAGGCAAGAACAGTAGGGCCAGCACCAGGGCAGGGTGGAGGCATTTCCACTAGGCCTTGAAGTAACAGGATGGGAGGCAGGGGCACAAGGTGTGGCACTGGCCACTCTGGGCCTGAGCCAGTGCTGCCCAGAGCCGCTGTAGGAGAGAACACTGTGAGGGCAAGAGGATGGGCGGGCAGGCGGGCAGGGGGCGGATGGCCCTGGAGACAGGCTCTTCACACACAGTGCTGAGCTGCTGGGTACCCTAGACTAGAAGACGCCAGCCGTGTGATGGGGGACAGTGGTGACTGTGAGGGAGGTGCCCATGCAGTGCTGGGTCCTACACAGACCTTGATTCTGCAGCCATGGGGGTTACAGGAGGCAATGGGGGTGCAAAAGGAAATGGAGCCCAAGGCCACAGTGGATATGTGACCCAAAGCCAGCCCAGGTGTGACCCAGGGCCATGCAGTTTCCTGCACGCAGCACTGCTGGGGTAGCCAGGCCACAGGAAGTGTGTGTGTGTAGGGGGTATCCAGGGGACCTCCAGCTTAGGTCTTTCTGCCAGGAGGTCCCAGCTGGCCCGGAAGCCACCAGCAGCTGGGAACTAGCAGGACCCTGGGAGGGGCCCCTTCCTGCAGCTCCAATGTTCACCTCCAGCCATCCTCTTCTGGCCAGGAACAGATAGGTCAGAGCTTGGGGGAGGGGAGGTCTTAGCCCGGCCTAGCCCTCACACAGCCTTGGGGCCATCTCTAGCTTCACTATGGGGACACTAAGACAGAGGAGAACAGAGCTTGCCCAAGGTCACACAATCACCAGAGGCCAAGGCCTGTCCTTATGTTCCCAAAAGGCTAAAGACAGCTGCCTACAAGACACCCAGGTGGCTGCATTCCCCTCTGCTGACTCCTAACATAGGCCCAGCTTCTGCACAGTGTCCTGTGCCTCAGATTACAACATGGGCCAGCAAGTGCCACTGGGGCGACAGCATCTCCCCACTTCCCCATGACCTTCCCAACCCACCACAACCCTGGGAGGGGGCACTCACGCGGAGGCTCAACCAGCTCACAGTCCTCGGTGCCACACGGCCGGGAGCTCTCAGGCCAGACCTCATGGCCACACTGGTCACTGTCTTCTTCAGGCAGCCCTGTCTGGGTGTTGACACACTTGACCAGGCGCCGCTGGACACCACCACCACAGGGGGCTGAGCACTGCACAGAGTGGGCAGAAGAGTGAATGTCCCACAGGTCCCCCATTGTGGGGAATCAGGCATCCCCAGGGGCAGTGCCACCCCTCTAGGAAGCTGTCCTTGTGCCCTATGCCTGACCAGCCTCCCAGCCCCAGCTCTCTGCCTCCATGGAAGGCCCAGTCCTGCTCCCAAGGCCCACTGGGCACTGCCACCCCCCTCACTGCTTGGTCTTCTTCAGAGGGGTGGGCATAGGGACAGGGGCAGTCCTCAGGGTCACAGAACTGCAAGCCCCTCACACGGGACATGCCTGATGGGCCTGGGCAGGGGCCCTGGACGGAACCTGGATGCACCAGTGGGCAGAGACTTAGGTGGGACCCATCATGCCCAAGGGACACGGGGGAAGTGGTAGAAGTTTTTATTCTTTCAACTAGGAGTCTGATGTTTTTAAAAAGCCTTAAAAGTAAGTTTAATCTGTCAATGTTTTCCCAAGCCTTTACTCCACTGTGTTACTTCATTAATCCTTGCAACACTCCCACCCCAAGCTGTCCCCATTCTACAGATGAGAAAGTAATGGCCCAGCAAGGCCAAGCAACCTGCCCAGTCACTCTCGGGTCTGGCTCAGGGCCGGATCTGAGATTCCTGAACCTCTCAGCAACAAACAGGCCCAACAGGAAGGTGTCCTGCCCACCTGAAGCCGCTCTGCCCCTCACCATTCCTGCCTCAGGATTTGGCCCCTGTTGTCCCATCTGTCCCTATTCTTGGCATCACTGAGCCCTCCTTCAGGCCTCAACCCCAAGTGCCCTCCTCCTTGGTCCCTCCCTGACATCACATCACATGTCAATTTCTCTTTATCCATGTTTCTTCCTGGTAGGCCGTGAGCACCAGCAGGGTGGGACCTCATCTGGTCACCACTGTATCTGGAGCGGCCACAGGGAGCTAGTGCACACTGTGCCAAAGAACCCTTCTTCAATGCACTAAGGCCCAGATGGGCACCACTTCTCCTGCAACCCCCAACTCACCTGGCCCCAGGGCCCTACCACCCACTGTGTGCAGGGGTGGGTGTTGCAGGGCTGCGTGCTGTGGGGCCTCAGTGCCTCCTCACAGAGGCCTGGCTCTGGGCAGGTCACCAGACGCTGCTGCTCACCGCCGCCACAGGCCTCCGAGCACTGGGTGGACAGGGAAAGGGTCAGGGAGCAGCCAAGTCTGAGGGCATCCCCTAGCCCTATCCTGGACCCCCAGGCCTCACCTCCCTCCAGGAAGAGATGTACCAGCTGAGGCAGGGCTGGGCCCCACAGCGCCGGCGGGCAGGTGGCTTGGCAGGCCCTGGCTGACAGTGGAAGGGCCGCAGTGGCCGGAGGTCCTGTGTGTCCACACACTGCACATCCCGCACTGAGGAGCCTCCACCACAGCTGCGGGAGCACTGCAGACCAAGGGACACATGTAGACACATTCCGTGTGCATGCCACACATGGTCAGCTCTTACAGACCAAGGGACACGTGTGAACACACCCCGTGTACGTGCCACACACACATGGCCAACCCCCCTCCCCCACACAGGCAAACCCCTAAAGAGCCTAGGCAGAGACCAGTTCAGGCAGCAGGCAGGATGGTACAAAAGGAAAAGAAAAGCAAAGGACAGCTGGTGAAAAAGAGGTCTAGAGCAGGCAAAAAAATGCAGAGAAAGACACCAGGCCAAACAGATGAAAAGATTCCCAAGAGATTAGGAATCAAATACAATCTAGTGCAAAGTCATCCCCTGCCATGGGCAACACAGGTCACAAGGACATAGGGCTCCACCTGCCCAGGGCTGCCCACCAGGCTCCATCCTCACGCACACACCTTACTCCAGTTGCCTGGGTGCCAGGCGGCACAGGGCCGCAGGTGGCAACGGCGGGCAGGCTGGGGCCGGCCAGCGGGAGTGCAGTCCTCATCCCGGCCTGAGCTACAGCGCACAGGCCTCCAGGCAGCACCCAGGCCACAGGTGGTGGAGCACTGCAGGGCACAGAGGCTGTGAGGGCCGCGTGCCCTCCAGGCCTTCCCCACCAGCCAAGCCAGGGCCCTTTTTCAGGGCCTCAATTCCTTATCTGTGAAATGGGCTCTTCCACCCACCTCCCAAAGACACTGAGAATAAAAAGTAAAATCCTCCCAGCAACTAAGTGTCCCTGCTTACAAGGAACACAGGTGGGGTGAAGGGACCCTGCAGCACCAGCTGTCCTGGCATTGCTCCCCAGATGGGGTAGGCAAGGAAGTCTGGGTTGTAGTCCCAGACACCAAACTGCTGGGTAATCCCGAGGCACAAGCAGCCCTGGTGGCCTCAGCCTGCCCCACCTACCTCCAAACAGAAGAGGCTGAGTTTTCCCACAGAGACAATCTAGGGACCCCCTGGCTGAACCTCATGCGTGCCTGCCCCTACCTTCCCGAAAGCCCCTGTACTGCCCCTTCCCCACTACTCAGAAGGGAAACTGAGGCCTGATGGGCAGACTGGCCCCAGGGGCCTATGGAGGGCAGAATAGTGAGCCGGGGAGTGTTCTTCCCACCTCACCAGGCCTCCATCCCTCATGGGCAGCCAGTACCCTGCCCCCCAGGAGACAGAATGGCCAGGGCCCATGTCCTGCTCTGCTCATTTTCAGATGAGGAGGTTAAACTGCTGAAGTCCAGCACAAACTCACAGCCCGCCTGACCTACACCACTTGCCTGGCTCCAGTTTCCCACTTGCCAGCTGGCATTCCTGGCAGGTAGCAGGTCCATGGGAGACCCCTCCTTAGCCAGGCTGGGGTCCAGGGGCTGGGCCTCAGGGGCTCTGCTGCTGCTGGTGATACTGTTCTGATCTGGTCTGGATGGTAGCCCAGAACTCAGGGTTGCCTCAGGGCTGGGGGACTCAGCCGGGCCCAAAGGTCCTGGGCTCAGGGCAGTCACCCAAGGCATGTGCCCTCTGCCAGTCAGAGTTTTCCCAAGGAAGGTCCCTGGGGTTGCCAGAGTCTGTAGGTCCCATAAGCCTAGTCCTGAGGGTGAATAGGTGGGAGTCCCCAGCCCCGGGGGGTTGTCCCCACTCTTAATCTCAGGCAGAGCAGCTGAGGAAGGAAGGAGAGGAGCCACAGTGGGCCACAGCTCACTGTCCACAGGCCCTGGACCACCCTCCAGAGCTGGCTCCCAGGCCATAGTGCCACCTGTCCACGGCTCTGAAACATCAGGTCTAGGAGAGGAGGGGCTGGGTTCAACGGTGGGCAAAGGGGGCAGCGTTGGGCTGGGTCTTGAGGGCAGGAGGGATACTCCATGGCCCACAGGTTCCTCATCATCCTTGGAAACCTCATTGGTCCTGTCCTGCCACAGAGGGGGCAGCTGGCTCTGGCTGTCCTCCCCTATTAGGAGCTCATCTTGGCCCCCAGGGGCAGCAGGTGTAAGCATGCCAAGAACTGAAGCAGGGGGCCAGGGCAAGCTGGGGAGTCCAAGGTCTGGAGCCCCCACAGGGGTATCTTCCTCAGGCAAGAAATTGACGAAGGGGGAATCAGGGGTCTGCTCCAAAGGTGGGGGCAGGGTGGGGCTGGCCTGCTTGGGCCAAGGGCCAGGGGACTGAGATCTAAGCACTCTTTCCTCCCCAGTCACAGGAGGCTCTGTGGCAGGCATGGGGGTGGCCATGGGGGGCTCTGCAGGTGGAGGCGTCCAATTATCTGTTCCCACTGGGACCAAATGGGGCTCCTCAAAGGGATCATAGGACAGATCCTCATGGAAGTTAATGAAATTGTAGTCATAGTAGAAGTCATCAACAAACACAGGTCCTGGCAGGTCCAGGTCCTCCTCCTCGATGGCATTGCCCATGCTGGCTGGCGCAGGGGATGAAGGAGGCACAGGGCGTGGGGCCAGGTGGTGTGGGATGAAGTCGACCTCATTGAAAAGCTCATGACTGGAGGAGCCGCTCCCCGAGCCTTCAGGGCCCACCATGTCCGAAGGCTGAGGGCAGGGTGGCAGAGGGCAGGTGGCCTCGCTTGCTGGCTGCTGAGCCTCATCGCAGGGGACGCCGGTGTCATTGGCACAGAGGACACTTCGGTGCTGAGTGCCCACCCCGCATGTCACTGAGCACTGCAAAGGAGGCCAGGGTGAGGGGCTTAGGCCAGGAGGGGGCTGCCAGGGGACACTAGGGCAAGATGGGGTAACCTGTCCACTGCCCCGTGGCAGAGTAGCAGAGGCTTCAGCCAGCCCTCTCTGGCCCTGCCCAACTCAAGACCATGGCTTATGGCCATGACTTGCCTAGAGCTTCCTGATCCTGGAGGCTTCAGGATCAGGGGCTGGGTCTAGGAACTAGGCAGTAATGACTGCATAAAGGCTGTCTGCCTGCCCGTAGCCCAAGACCAGGTTGGAGCTGGGGGGCCAGATCCTCCCACCCTAGCACTCACCTGAGACCAATTCCCCACGGCCCAAGTAGCCGGACAAGGCACATGGCGGTTGCAAGGGGTTTCGGTGGGGAGCTGGGGAAGGTGTTCACAGGCCCGTGGCTCCAGGGCGCTCTGTTCATCCAGCCCCACACTGCGGATGCAGAGCACAGTCCGGCGGGAGAGGCCCCTAGGCCCACAGGAGCTGGAGCATGGCTGCCACTCCCCTGCCCACCACCTGGCAGGAGGCACACGGGTGACATCAGACAGGTGGCACTAATAGGCCCACAGCAAGGGCCAGGACCCAGGCCCTCAGGGTACAAGCAGAGCCTGGACCAGATCCAGCATATAGCTCTTCAGAGCCCCAAGCCCATGTCAGTGGCCCGCCCCTGAAGTCTAGTGACATGACACACAACCTCCTCCATTCTTCCACCCTTACCCCAGGGGTGGTGGGTAAGACCTGAGGCCAATGTACATATCCAGGGACCCAAAGAAGAGTGACCAGAAGTATCCAGTCTGGTGCTGGCTACACAGTGTCATTCCAGACCCTAGCTGGGGATGGGGGGCAGCCAGCCCTGGGGATTTAGCCTTGGGAAGAGGCCAGAAGCCTGGCTGCTGCAAGGGCCTGTGGCAGGCTCAGGATGCCTAGGAATCAGGGGCCTAGTGGGGGACTCACCTGGCAGGGCAGGGCTCCTCACTGCACTTCCGCTGGCGGTCATCTGGCCGGCCCAGGGGGTCACAATGCTCCTCGTCCACAGGCCCTGCCTGCTGCTCTGTGCAGTACACGCTCTGCCTCTGCACACCTGGGAGACATAGGCATGCAGAATTGGGACCCAGGCACCCACTGCCCAAGACACCCTCTCTGCCCAGAACCCTCCCAGAACAGAGCCTCACTGCATATGCCAGGATAAAGGCAGGCCTCCTCCTCTTCCTGACTTCCCTCCCAGGGCTCACCCCTAACCCCTCCTACAATCTTCCCCTCTGTGGTACCACTGGCAGGTGGCAGAGTGTGGGGTTTAGGGCACCCACCTCTTCCTAGCTGAGAGGCCTTGGGCAGCTAGCATGGCCTCTCTGAACCTTAGTATCCTCATCTGTGAAATGGGAGCAACAGTAATACCTGCCTCAAAACCATGGTGGGGCCGTGCCCATGCAGGCTCAGCCTATGCCTGGCATATCCTATAAGTTCAGTGCCAGCTACTGTGAGCATATAAACCCACCCATGGCATCAAGGCCACTATTGTTCAGGCCCCTCGCAATGCACTCAGAAAAAGTCTGGAGAAAAACCTTGACACCCAGGTGGCCATTCCTCTGCAGCCCTGCAGCCCCCCAGCCTTATCACTGTTTCTGGCCTTCACAGTCTTTTCCAGGGCCCGCCCCTGGGTCTTTACAAACCCTTCACCTGGGACAATCACTTCCATATTGCCCGTTGAAGCCCAGTGGCAAGACTACCTCTGGAAGGGTCTGTCTTCACTCTGCACCCTGCTAGAACTCTCCCCAAGCTTCTAGCCCCATATCCACACCCCTCCTTCCTCCTGCTCAGAGAGAACCTCCCTGAGCTCCCAGTGCATATCCACACCCCTCCTTCCTTCTGCTCATAGAATTCTGCCTGAGCTTCTAGTCCCACATCCACGCCCCTCCTTCCTGCTCAGGGAGAACATCCCTGAGCTCCCAGCCCATATCCACACCCCTCCTTCCTCACCAGCAGAACTCTGACTTTGTCCCAGGCAGTAAGAGGACCTACTGATGACATGCCCCACTGTAGCTCCTTTGCAACTACAGTATCTGGGACACAGTCCCAACCCGAGAGAGAAAGGACTGAGTCCCTTTATGGGGACCCTTTCTCTTCCTCTTACCCCTGCGTGGACCATCACAACAGGCCCGGGGAGGACACCCCAGCAGCAGGGAAGGATGATGTGGTGATGAGCTGAGCACGAGGGTCAGGTCCCTAAAGGCACCACCAGTCCCACCAGCATGGACTGCACATGCTGGGACGCACTTCCTGAGACAAACAGCCCTCATCTGCTCCAGCACCATGGGCAGGTTCTAGAACTTGCCTTTGAACACATTCCTAATTGGTCCACCTGCAAAGCTACCAATTTGTTAAAAGAGAAGCCCTCTAACTTCTGGTGCATCAAAGGTAGTTGTTGGTTTTGACCTTTATAAATTTAAAGACAGGGAGGAAGACCAGAAAGAAGGGAAGAGATCAGGAATGAGTGGACACCCAAGGACGGAGCAGGAGCCACAGGGACACAGCGACAGGGGAAGAGATCGGGGCAGTGGGAGACCAGGGTCATGAGGGAATATTGTGGGACAGGGGAAGACCAAGGGTCTGGGAAGACTAAGGGCACTATGGGGAGGGAGTAGGACTGTTGATACACTTTTCTCAAATGGTCAAGGAATAACTCAGCATGGGAGGGTCACAGGGCTGAACCTGTAGTTGGATGGGGACAGCCTTGTCACTGTTCTTCCTCCTCCTCCCTGCAAGCCTCTGGGGGGGAGGGCACGGGAGGTGCCTCAGGCTCTGGGCCTCCCAAGGGCACCAGGGAGAGCCCTCTTGCTACAGCTTGTGGGTAGGGGTCAGGTGTCCAAGGTGGAGCAGAAGTGCAGACATGAGACCCATCAGCACTGTGTGGGGAGGACAGAGGGGGAGGACACCAGCAGCTGAGCCCTCGCCACATGCCCACACTGTACCTCCTCCTATCTACCCTCCCTGTGGACCTATGAGCCAGGACCATCACTAGCCCCATTTTACAGATGGGGAACTGAGGCTCAGGGAAGCAAAGTTCCAAACCCACAGTGGCCTGGCAGATAAGCAGCATCCCTGTTCAGAGACAAAGCCCTTGCTGGCAGCAACTGTGCCTGCCTCTCTTCTCACCTGTGCCACAAGTGACCGTACACTTGGTCCAGGGCCCATAGTGCCAGGAGAACTCCGGTGGTGTGGCCTCGCCGTGGCCATGGACCTCCCTGTGAATGGTGTACTCATAGCGCACCCCAGGGTTGCTCTCCTGGAACAACAGCTGGGGCAGAGGGCAAGGACCCCATGAGCGCCAGGCAGCCTCGTCATCAGCCCTCCCAGTCCTGCCACCCAGGCTGAACACCCTAAGGCAGCTGATCCCAGACAACCCTGGCAACTGGGACTACACCCAGGGCTGCATAGAGATGAGGAAACCAGGGCAGAGGTTCTAGCAGTAGGGCCATCCCAGGGCTCACCCCTCCAGGGTCACACCCTGCCCCAGGGGGCTGGGTCTGGGGACTGCACCTCTGCTCCCCCCACCTGGGCCTCAGGGGCAAGTACCTGGATCCAGACAGGTTCATTGGTGGGTCCCGGGGACGTGAGGTTCTCCCAGTTGCCCATGCGTGCGTATGTGAAAGTGGCCCCTGCCACCTGGTAGTCCCCATTCCATTGGATAGTCCAGCCACCATTGAGGAAGTACTTATCTGGGTCCTCACTCCGCAGCGCCAGGAAATTGGCAGCCTCGGCTACCTCCTCGATGCGGATCTCACGCGCGCCGGCTGGGATCAGCCCCACATCCACATACCCTGTGGCCAAGGGTAGTGCAGCAGCTGTGTCCCGGGCCAGGGGGTCGGCTGCCTCCCCCTCCCTTGCCTCTCTCTTCACCTGCCCCCACCTGTTGATGCCACAGATTCCACTATTTGAGCTCCCCTAAAACGGAGACGCTCAAATCTATCTTAGGTCACCAAAAGCTCACAAAGGGTCCCCAAATCCTGTCTCCATGGCCCATACCCCACTACCCCTCTCCTGGGGACCTGAACTGGTCTTACTGTAATAAGGCTGGGTCCATCTCCAAACTCAGGGCGAGCAGAACCTTAATAAAGGTTCTGGGCCTCTGGACACGCTCCGCATCCCTGCACTGCGGCTTTTGTCCCTTTGTGGAATGCCTGCCCCCTTGGGCACCTGGCACCACACTAAGCTCGTTATGTGTGTCAGCTCATGTGTAATAACCCACAATTCAGGGATACTGTTAGCCCCATTTTACAGATGAGCAAACAGGCACAGAGACATCCTGCTGGGATATGACGTAGTCTCCACACTGCACTGTATCTCCAGGATGAAATCTACGCTTGTTGACTTGGCAGTCAAGGCCCCACAGCCAACCCTGCCTCCCTTACAAGGCCCAGACAGGGCACATGTTTTCTGGCCTCCAGGCTTTGGCACAAGCTCTTTCCTAGTTTGGAATGCCCCTCCCCATATCGTCTGAGTCCTTTCTGATTCAGCTCAACCTCCACCTCCTATAGGAAGTCTTCCCTGACTCAGTGCTATCACAGCCCACTAGGCCTCCCTCCACTTCCTTTGTCACACTAATAGGCTGTCACCCTGCCAGGCTATAAAGTCTTCACCATCATGTCCCCATCACCCAGCACACAGTCAGAACTGGGGCAATGTGTGCAAAACAGACCCTGAGCCCAGGGAGTAGAGCTAGAGGGTTGCTGAAGAGTCCTAAGAAGACAGCAAACCCCTAGGGGAAAGAGGACAGGACACACAAGCCTGGCTGGCTCTGCCTGGGGCCCCTAAGACAGCAGGACACCCCATGAAGACAAATCTCTTCCCCTGGGCCAGGGAACCCCTGACTCCTACAAGAATCCAGACCATGCAAGGAGGCTTCCGTTTGCCATCTCCAGCCCTGGTGGGGACCACAGGGCCAAGAGTGGGGGCTTAGAAAGGCAGGGAAGGGGCCACCCAGTTAAGAGAACAGCCCTCCCCTGCAGTGGTCCCCCTCATACCTAGGCCCTCAGCCTCCTCAAAGGTCCCGCTCACGGTGTGACAGGTGGAACCGTTGCCATGGCACACGCCACAGCGGTCCTCCATGGCGCCGGAGTCAATCTCAAAGTCGCAGCCCACATTCTGCAATACACAGGGAGGGAGGCCCTCGTGCTGGGCTGCAGTCCTCTGCCTCAGCCTCAGGGGCCTGCCAAGGGCAAGGAGAATCTCCGAGCAAGCATTAGGAGCCCTCACCCTGGGCCCTGCCCTGCCATGGCTATGTCCTCTGACCCTCAGTTTCCTCAGATGTGACACAAGGAGATCAATCCATCCCTTAAAAGCGTCTCATAAGCAACATGAGACAAGAAATGGGGAAATTTTTACAGAAGGCTGGGGGCGGGTGGGGAGCGAGCACACCATTGGCTCCTGAGCAGAAACAGGATTTAACATCCAAAGCACTGGGTGCAAGACCCTCTGCTGATGCTCCTCTGAGCAGAGGCCTCACACTCCTGTGGCTTAGAGAGCAAGAAAGGGGCAAGTAGGCAGCTGGGGATGTGGGCAGGGAGCAGTGGCCACCCTGTCACTAAAAATAAGAATAGGAATTGTTACCAAATGCTGAGCACTTCTCTGCAGCTCAGGCCCTGCATGTCACCTGGACCACCCCACTTCACCCCTTTCTGTCCCAAAGAAAACTGCTGCCCAGGGCTAGGCAGCCCAGCAGAAGGTTCCTGGTGGGGCTGTGCAGGCACAGGTTTGCAGGGAAAAGCTGGGGGCAGCTGCGGGGGTGAGGTGGGAAGATCATGGTGCAGAGGCAGAAGCCGGAGCGAGGGTGTGAGGCCCCGACTGGAGAGGTCTCCAGTGCCAGGAGTGGCGGGGGCTTTGCCTTAGATGTCATGGGAGTGGGGGGGGGGGGGGCTGGAAAGCCCAGTGGTACAGCCTGGGAAGGGTAGCCAGAGGGAGACCAGAAGGGACCAGAGGAGAACAAGCAGGTCTGGGGCAGTGGTGCCGGGACCCTCTTCCCACCCAGGCACACCTTGCAGATGCCATTGATGCAGAGGTCCCGGCTGGCCTGGCCCTGGTAGCAGGGTGTGCCATCGACCACGGCATCCCTCAGTTTCTCAGCAAAGTACTCGTTTGAGGGCCGGCAGTGTAGCTCGCAGGGGTTCACTGTGGGCAGAATGAAGAGCCATGAGGGACAGCCAGGGCAGGAGTTGTGGAGCCACCTGAAGACCTTCCATGTCACATCTCGGCCAGAGGCTCCCAAGCAGTCCTGCAGTCTGGCTGGGCTGGTGGCTCTCTACAAGGCTGCAGCCCTGGCAAACATCAGTAACAGCCAAGGGCCAGGCGACTGGGTCTCCCACCTACACCAGCCCTCTGAGCCTCAGTGCCCCCGTGGGCAGCAGAACTCACCGTCACTGACCACAGGCACCCATGTGTGCAGCTGGCCCTTGTAGAGCATGGCATCAAACTGGCTGCACTGGACATGGCGGAAGGATGGGCGGCCAGGGGGGCAGGCCTGCAGGTTGCAGAGGCGGAAGCGTTTCCGCTCACCCACGCAGTATTTGCCCTTGTACTTGGGCCTGTGGGGGGAGCCAAGTGGGGGCCCAGTGAGTGCACAGTGGGTGCCTCCCACGTGGCCAGACCAGCCCCCTCCTGTATCCCTCACACCCAGAGACTTCTGCTGCCTGTCCCAGCTCAGTCCTTGCTCATGCTGCCCACCCCTCAGGCTGCCCACCCTCTGCCCGCCACCTGCTATGTAACCATGGGCAAGCCTTCAGCCACTCTCTGGGCCTCAGTTTCCTCATCTATAAAATGGGGCTGGGACTGCCTGGGCAGAGGGCTGCTGAGACAAGCAGTGGACATGACGGGCACTGGCTGGGAGGCTTCTCTATGTCTCCAGGCAGGAGACCCAGTGTCCCAAAGAGCCCTTGAGTCCTCACACCCACTGCTGGTCACAGCATTTCAGCTGGGTCAAAAGGAGGCCCCCAACTAGCCAAGAGGTCTGCCAGAGCATGGTACCTGAGCTCTCTGTTCCCCTAGGCCAGGGCAGCCAGCCCAACCCAGTCCACACCTGCAGGCCAGCAGACAGGGACGAGGAAGCCACTGTCTTTGCCAAGCACCAGGCCCCAGGTGGGCTGGCTCTGAACCATGTGCGTACCCGAAGCAGCCTAGTAAAAAGGGGCTCAGCCAAAGGGGCTGACAGCCCTCCGGCACATGGCACCACTGGCTATTCACTGCATCTTCACAGCAATCCTTTCAGAAGGGGAAACTGAGGCCCAGAAAAGTGAAGTCACTTACCTCAGGCCACACAGCCACCTGTTCAGTGCTACCCAATCTCATCCTAGACCCATGTGGCAACTCTGATGCCACTAAGCAGCCCCAGCTGTGTGTTGCCTATGGCCTATGTGCAGGGCTAGACACCTTTGCTGTGTCAATTGCATTTACACCTGACGATGACTTCATCAGGAGGGCACTGCTACTGCTCCATTATACAGATAGGGAACCTGAGGCCCAGAGAAGGGGTGCAGAAGGCCCTTGCCCAAGAGGTGAAGAGAGGATTTGAGCCCTGATCCATCCATGGGCTATGCTCCTAACCACTGCCTTCTCCTGCCCCTCCAGCTGCTACTTTGTTGTGTGGCCCCTGATGAGTCTTTCCATTCTCTAGACCTCAGTGGTCGCAGATCTGCAAGGAAGATCCTATCAGCCTTCAAAACACTCCCTGGGAGTGATCAAATGTGGCCTAGACCCTCCAGGCTTCGCCATTATAGGGACACTCCTAAAACCTGGGGGCTGGGACACAGCAAGCTCCACACAACTGGCTGACTCTGCTTGAGTCCCTTGATCCCACACCTTGGGTGCCCCAGGGCCCCACACTCACGCAGGCTGTGTGCACTGCCGCTCAGCGCTCTGCACACCCACGCCACAGCTCCGCGAGCAGACGGACCAGGCACTCCAGCCAGACCAGCCACCGTCCACAGCCTCGGGCCGGGAGCCCACAGGTACACATTCCCCATTGAGACACCACTACCGAGACAGACGGAGGTAGAGCAGCCTCACTCCCAGGTCTGTCAGTCCCTGGACCACCAGTGACCCTAGTGAGAATGAAGTGTGCAGGAAGGCCCCAAAAGGCGCAGAGAAGGATCCAAGGTGTGAGAGAGGCCCCCTCACAATACATGTGTCCTAGGCCACCTGGTGGAGCTGAGCAAGGAATAAGATAAGGCCCACATCATGACTCTGAGCTGAAGACTTCTCAGAGAGTCATGGAATCAAGCCCTGCCTGCATGCCTCCAGTTTGCAGATGGGGACTTGGGCCACATAGAGCTGGGGTCTGCTGACAGCACAAGCAAGGCCACAGGATAAGGTTGACCCGAGGTACAGACATCCCCACAGCTGGGGTTAGGGACATTCCCTACCTTGCTCTCCCCGCACCTGGTGCCATCCACGGCTGCATCCAGCTTGGAGTGACAGGTGGTCCCCACTGAGCACCAGAGTGTGTGGCAGACATTCTGTGAGGAGCAGGGCATGGACCACACGCTCACCCCCACCCCAGTGCCATCACCTGCCATGTCCCCACCCTGTCCCCAAGAGAGTCCTCTGAGCACCCCCCCACATGGCAGGGGTCTGTGGACATGAGCACCCCCAAAGGCCCCCACTTACTCCCTTTTTTTTTTTCAGACAAAGTCTCACTATATTGCCCTCAGTAGAGTGCCCCGTGGCGTCACAGCTCACAACAACCTCAAACTCTTGGGCTTAAGCAATTCTTTGGCCTCAGCCTCCCAAGTAGCTGGGACTACAGGCACCCACCACAATGCCTGGCTATATTTTTGTTGCAGTTGTCATCATTGCTTTAGCTGGCTTGGGCCGGGTTTCAACCTACCAGCCTCAGTGTATGGGGCTGGCGCCCTAACCACTGAGCTCTGGGCACTGCCATCCGCCACTTATTTTCTGTCTACTCCCCCCTCCCACCCACTTCCCTTCAAGACCAAGTGGGTTGTGGGGTCCCTGGGCTGGGCCTGAAGAGCAGGTTTGAAGCTCAGAGTAGCCCCACCCACTCATCTAGAGAGACCTCATTAGAAGACTCCTTCAGGAGGTCTCAGGACCCACAGCACAGCCTGTCCTTCCCTCTGCAGGCCAGTGCCAGCAGGGTTAAGGGACTTCCCCCAGGTCTCATAGTTGGCAAAGGACTGACCCAGAATTCAGACCTGGGTCTGTTGCCACCCATCCTGGGCCTCTCCTGCAGGCCACTTTGTGTCTTGAGTTGTCACATGGGGACTGAGCCCAGGCCAGGCAGGGCTCTTCCCAGGCTGGCATCTGCAGGCCAGTGAGGGCTGTGATCTGAGGCTCCTGTCCTTTGGGTCCCCAATACCCCCATGCCAGATGTGCCCACTCACGTCCATGTCATCACAGAAGGCAGAGTAGGCCCCGTATTGAAGGCGACACTGGTGGCTCACATCGTAGAGGACACCAGGTGGTACCGCGGGGAAGTCAATGACATCCTTGGCAGGAGGGTCGTCCAGGCACAGGCCCCACCCGCGGCTAGAGAGGTCAGATGGAAGGACATGGTGAAGGGACAGTCTGTGAAAGCTGCAAGAGGCCTCGGTGGCGAGGAGAGCAAGTGAGGTGAGAATGGCAGAGCCCTGCACTTGTTGAGGACTCTAGCTCCCCTTGGGTCAGCGGACCCTCCATCCCACCTCTCCCCTCCCAGGCACTCTTGCCCCCTCTGTGCTGTCCCCAAGCCCAGTGCCAGGCTGAACACAGGCTATTCACCCACCCTTCTCCTCTAGCCCCACTGGTGATGCCTCTCTCCTTGAGATGCAGCCCAAGGGCTCTTCTCTCAGAAGTCCTCCTAGACCACCAGGCCCTCACATGGCCCCGCTCTGAGTCCCTGCAGCTCCTGCACCACCAGCCTGACCTTGGAGCCAGGCCAGACAAGGGTCTGGAGAACATCACATCACAGCTGATTTGACAGAGAGCTTCTAACGGCTCTAACGGGGCAGAGGCCTAGGGCCATCTGTGCAAGGACAAGCTCCCTGCCCTGGGAGAAAGCCTAGGGGCCATTGTGCCCACCCCTCCCCCACCGTGGGGCTGGCCCCTGCCTGCCACACACTGCCTACTCCTGCCTTCCTCTAGCCAGTGATCCCTGGCAGCAGCAGCAGCAGGGCAGACACAAGCAGGCACAGCTTGCATCTACCACAAACTCTGGCTGGCATGGCGGTGAGATAACACTGCTCAGGCAATGGCACAAGGCAGGGAGTGTGGAGGCAAAAGGGCCTGGCCTATGTTCTGCCACCACCTCGCCCTGTGCGCCCAGGCACAACTGCCTTCAGGGCCAAGGACCATCCTGCTATCCTTGCTGGGTCCCGGGCAGGCCCCACTATGGTGACACCTAGAAGTATGAGTGCCCTGGCATGCTGACCAGCCTACCCAAGACTCCCTGCTGTCCTGAAGGAATTGGAGGGTCTGGGGACCTTCTGGAGGCAGCACTGGCTATAGAGAATTGAGCCAGGAGGACAGTCAAGATTTGGGGAAGACCCAGGCAGCAAGGACATGGACAGAAGCAACAAAGGGAGGCAGGACTTTTGGAACATGAGGCCCATGGCTGGGCAGGGGTGGGCATAACAAACCCTCTAGTTCACCAGGCTAGGAGGCCTGAGGGCAGCTGGTGCTAGGCCAGCAAGCCAAGATGAGCATATGCTCATGGTTAGGGCAGGCAGGGCTAGAGGAAGCACAGAGAAGGAGGGTAGGGGGACAGATCCCTGGTGTCTAGCAGGGAGAGGAGATACCACAGGGTGCAGAGAGGCTGGGGAGAAGGTGATGGGGTCAGGAAGCAAGGCCAGCGCTGCTGGCAGCAGGTATGGGGCCAGGCTGGGGGGGTGCCAGGCCCTGGAATCCTAGATTCCAGGTTTTAGCCTGGAAGCTGGGAGGCAAGGAGAGGGGTGGGTGTTTTGTATGGTCTCTAAAATCCCCTAGCCAGTGACAGACCCCTGGCTCCCAGAGACGCAGGATACAAAGCCAGGTAGACTGAGTCTAAGGGTTCCTCCTGGAATCAGCCGGACCACCTGTGCTGGCTGGAAATGGATCCCTCTAACATGAGAGTAGGCAAATGACACGGGATGTAGCCCTTATGTCCCGGGTGAGCACAGGCTAGGCTTGCTGTGTACCCTCTCATTTGCGCCTCACAATGTCCCAGGCAGAAAACTCTAATTAGTATCTTTGCTACACACACACAGGGCCCACAGCAGAGTCACTTGGCCCAGGTCACATGAAAGGGAAGTGATGGCCTGGATCTGAAGCCAGGCACAGGCTGCCAGCACCACATCGTGTCCACTCTCTGGGCTGCCCCCAGCACAGGGCTCCTCCTCTCTAGCCACGAGCCCACCTCAAATACTTCACCCCAAATATAAGTTCAGATGTGTGCCAGCTGAGGTCTGGCGATGAGAAGGGAGTGTCCAGAGTGTTCCCACAGCTTGGGGCTCCCAGAGCCTAGACCCAGGGCAGAGCATCAACTGGGGGTGGTGGGGTCAGCCCAGCCCCGGGTTTCCTCCTCCCCTCTAGTGAACTGTGACTCAAGGATGTGGCCCGAGGCTCACCCCTCTGACCCAGACCCAGCCAGTGGGCTTCCCGACACACAGTGAGGTGTCTGATGTGCCCCAGCCCACAACCATCCTTTGCTTAGTGGCTGGACCCAGTGCCTACAGGCCTGTTGCTAGGCAGCTAGAGTGACAACAACCTGTTAGGCCCACGCTGCGTGCATGAGAAGGGAGGGGGCATGAGACAAAGACTCTAATAGGTTCCACAGGACCTATGGCCAGAATCAGGGTCATACTCAGGGCCAGGTACGCTTGGGACACTGGAAACCCAAATTTCACTCTCCACTCAGCTATGGACACCTGCAGCCCCGGGCCACCCTTCATCCTCTCTAGGCATTCAACTACTCATCTATCAGAGGCTGATTCCAAAGTAAAGATATAAATAGCACTGTCTACTTGGGAAAAGTCACACAGGCAGCTAGCAGCCGGCCCTTCCTTCCGCTGGCCGGCGTACTGCCAGGTTTCTCATGCGCTAACACACGCCAGGGTCCCCAAGCCTGTCAGCCTTTCCCCTCTGCCCCTCCTCATGCTGATTATAGTGGAGCCGGGTGGTCCCACAGAGGTCACAGCAGACAATAGGTGATTGGTGGGAAGCCTCACTCTCACCTCAAGGTCACAAAGAGCCCCCCACCTCCTACAGGAAAGACCTGAGTGCCTTCCTCTCTCACTACTCCCGGTTCTGAGTGCGGAGTCACTAGGTAGTGGGGCCACAGGGCCTCACACACAGTTGGGCCTGTCTCTCTCCTTCAGGCACCCTGCTGCCAAGGCCTCTCCTCCACAACCCCTATCCTAGCTGAGGCTCAGGAAATGCTGTGACCTATTCCCTTAAAGTACGTCTCAGCCCAGGAAGGCTCCTGGAGTTCTTCAGGCTAACTTCCTAGGACTGACTCTGGAAATTTCCCTCCAGGCCTCTACTGCCTGCTGAAGATTCTCCACCCTACCCACATTCCTGGCCCCTGGAAGGTCCTGCCTCCACTGTAGTACCTTCTTCTGCAGGTGTCCCCACAGGCCTGTGGAGGGCAGCTCCGGGGCTGCTTCTCCAAGAGGCTTTCACCTGATGCCACATCCCACTCACAAAGGCTATCTGCCACAGCGCTAGTTATCCCGAGCTATCATCTGTCTTTCTCCCCCAGCTGGTGAGGGCCTTGAGGACAGGCACCACATCCATCCACCTTGTCACTGTACCCCACACAGGGCCTGCCATGCACGGGTGTCTGTGGACATAGCAGGACTAAGAGTTTGCATTCAGTCTTGTCTGGGTCTACACAGTCCAATAAATGTTTATTTGCTGGGAGCCAAGGGGTATACAGTCCGGTGAGGTAGGGTCTATGACTGCCTGAGATTCCCCTGAGCCCCAGAAACACCGCCCGACCCCCACATTTGGCACTTTGTATAAATCTCACTCATTCTGTCCCCTGGCCCACTTAGATGGGGCCTGTCCTCTCTTTCTTGCCCCACCCTGTGCTGTGAGACAGACTGGTACCACTCTGCCCACTCGGGCATTCCCTTGCCTTCCATCATCTTCCGGGCCCTGTGATTATGCTGCTCCTTGACTCCCAGGATGCAGAGGGGAAGACACAAAATGACCTGGGGGATAAATTCTCCCTCCCAAGCACAGCTCCACTGATGGGGCACACAACTTTCTTCCTAGTGCCAAGGCTCTGGGAGGCCCCAGTGCTCTGGTTCTTGCCCTGTCCCCCACCCTCACCCCAGGCCCTGTGCCAAGTCCCTCACACATTCCAGCAGCTGAATCAAGACAGAGACTCATCTGTCTGTCTGTCCTGGAGCCAGGGTGCTGGGTGGCACCCTGAGAGGGGGCAGCTGGGAACAACCCCTGGGGCTGTGTGGGGGTGGCTCCGATTCTGACTTTCCAACCATTCTCTCATTCTCCGCCCCTCTCTGGGGAGGAAACACACCCTTCTCCCCACCCTCAGAGGACCTCTTCCCTGGTTCAAGTCCAGCATATATTACTTGGTAACTATGGAGAATAATAATAGATACTATGTATCAAATACTCACCACGTGGTTGGTACTGTGCTAAACATTTCACAAGCTTGCTCATTTAATGCTTGTGGAGGGCATATCATTACCCCAGTCTTTGGAGGCTTAGAAGATAATGCAACTTGCCCGCGAACTTGAGTGCGCCAGAGTCTAGCTCTCAGCCACCAAACTAAACTTCTTTCTCTGCTCCCAATCCCACTCCCCACCCCAGTAACCCCCCTCCCACCAGGGGGCCAGAATCCTTGCTCGCTCTTCTGTCCCTAATGGACCTGGTCTGTCCCTACTTAAACTGCACAGTGAGTGAACTTTATTCTTAGAAAAACATGGCACAATGAGCAAACAGATTTATCTCTGCTCCCTTCCAAACCCCCACTACAGTGAACACGGAGGAATAAAGTAGGCACAAATCCACAAGGGCAAAGGGTAAGGGAGAAGTGATTATAGCAAGTGAGAGATGTCAACAAAGTTCTGGAGGCTGGAAAGCAGGGGAGGGGAGCAGTAGCTGACTTGGTGGAGTGATGACAGCTAAGTGCCTGCAGGGAGAAGCCACCCAGAGCAAACCAGGAAAGGTTCAGGAATTAGAGTCCCAGGAAACCCAGGGTCCTGGGGGCCAGGAGGACTAGAAACAGAAGGCTGGCTGAAAGTCTGTGAGAACCAGCCGGACTCAGGGTCCCTTCCACAACCCTGAGTGGCCAGGCAACTGCCACCTCCCTGCCAAAGGTCACTCTCTGGAAAGCTGAACCAGAAGGATCTGGCCTAGGAACATCAGACACAGATGACAGCCCAAGGCAGAGGGACCTTACAGAGAAAGCAAAAGGTCGGGACACCTGCCCCTACCCGTTTGGATGCCTAAATGCTACGGCCACACCTGCACTGTCCCAGGAAAAGACTAGAGGAGTCCTCCCTGGGGAAACTGACTCACTTAGAAAAATGACCCCAGAGACATTTTAGGATCTCCCCAAAAACAGCCCTATCCCAACCAGTTCCTCAGCAGTGAGGTCCTGCCCACGTCCATAGGCCTCCCACTGGCATCTCCGTCTCCTTCTCACATGACAAATACAGCCAAGACACTTTAAGAAAAACTTTAACATGAAAGAAATTTAATTTCATCTCATTGTATTATTGTGGGGAATAGACCCTCACTCTACTGCCCTGGGCAGAGTGCCATGGCATCAGCCTTGCTCACAGCAACCTCTAAATCTTGGGGTCAAGCGATCCTCCTGTCTCAGCCTCCTGAGTAGCTGGGATTACAGGCATCCACCACAACACCCTACTAATTTTGATTTTTTATTTTTAGTAGAGATGGAGTCTCACTCTTGCTCAGGCTGGTCTGGAACTACTGAGCTCAAAGGATCCTCTTGCCTTGGCCTCCCAGAGTACTAGGATTATAGGCATGAGCTACCACACCTGGCCCTGAATGCTTTTTAAAAAAATAATCCACAGGGCAGCGTCTGTGGCTCAGTGAGTACGGTACCGGCCCCACATACCGAGGGTAGCAGGTTCGAACCTGGCCCCGGCCAAACTGCAACAAAAAATAGCCAGGCATTGTGGTGGACACATGTAGTCCCAGCTACTCGGGAGGCTGAGGCAAGAGAATCACCTAAGTCCAAGAGCTGGAGGTTGCTATGAGCTGTGACGCCATAGCACTCTAATGAGGGTGACAAAGTAAAACTCTGTCTCTTAAAAAATAATAATAATAATCCAAAGGAAACAAAAATATTTCAAGGTGAAGAAAAAAATAAAACCCATTTAAGTAATAACTTCACAAAGATAAAATACTGTACCAGTGAAAGAAGAATAGGATTAAAAAAAGGAGTACAGGTCTGCCATCTCAAATCTGAAAATGTAAGATAGGAAATGCTCCAAAACCAAAACATTCTCAATGTCGACATGACACTCAGAGGAAATGGTCACCAAGGCATTAAAGATTTTGGATTTTCAGATTTGGTATCCTGAATCGATAATGCAAATGTTCCAAAGTCCAAAAAATCCTAAACCTAAAACACCTTTGGGCTTGGCGCCTATAGCTCAAGTGGCTAAGGCGCCAGCCACACATACCAGACTTGGCAGGTTCAAATCCAGCCTGGGCCTGTCAAACAACAACTGGGCACTGTGGCAGGCACCTATAATCCCAGCTACTTGGGAGGCTGAGGCAAGAGAATCACCTAAGCCCAAGAGTTGAAGATTAGTGTGAGCTGTGACACCACAGCACTCGACCCAGGGCAATAGCTTGAGGCTCTGTCTCAAAAAAAATAAAAACACCTTTGGTCCTAAGCATTTTCACATATGGGTGAAGATACTCAACTTGCATTCAGTGAATAAGAAAGTTTAAAAATTTTAAAGTAAAACATAAAAGAAATCAATAGAAGGGTTGTAAGATGAAGATAAAGTAGACATCTTCCAGAAAATAGAAAGATGAAAAAGAGTAAAATAAGGAAGTGAGAAAACAGATGAATATTAAAAGTTCCAGAAAAAGAAAACAGAAGATAGAAAAGTATCAAATAAATAATACAAAGAACATTTCCAAGAACTGAAAGACATGAGTTTCTAGATTAAAAGGGCCCAATTAGCAGCCCCCCAAATTAAAATAGACCAAAGCACATAATTCTGAAATTTAAAATCAGAAGGAAGGAAGGGAGGAAGGGAGGGAGGGAGGGAGGGAGGGAAAAGAGAACAAATGAAAGAGTGAGAGAATCCTAAAGGTTTCTCCATTGTTAAAAGGTAATATTCAAAAGCTTGGGAATCAGAGTGGCATGGGACTCCTCCATAGCAATGATGGAAACTAGGAGACAGTGGAAAAACGCCTTTGACATCTGAGAGAAGTAAATTCTAACCTAGAATTTGATCTCAAATCGAAATATCAATCAGATGTGAGAAAAGAATAAAGACACTTTCAGAGAGACAAACCAATTGCCCCTATGCACTCTTTCTCAAAAAGTAACTTGAGGATGTGCTCCACCCAAACAAACAAAAAATCAAAAAGGTACCCTCCCAAAAATAGTTGTCTCCCTTCTGGACAACTGTGAACTTGATCAGACACCAAGATCTAGCTCAGCTGTCTCTTCCAGGAGGACAATTAGGAACCCAGCCCCACATCTTTATCAGGTACCCCTCTAACATCCCTCTACCCAACACTGCAATGACACTGCATCTTCCCCTTGGACCATGACCTCACATAAAGTGCGGGTGCCCCAGGCTGGGCGAGGGACTTACTCAAGGAACCTGGTGATGTACTCTCGGCTGCAGCGGGACCAGGTGAGGGGAGCAGCGTCGTACAGGAGCTGTGGAGACATGATGAAAGGCCGTTTCCCAACAGGCTCACAGTCATTGCCGCTTCCGTCATGCTGAATGCCAAAACTGTGTGAGAGCACAGGCCCCAGGGGCAGGTGAGCCGGAGGGAGCTGTCAGCCTGCCCCTCCCCCAGAGACCTATGAGGTATACAGTCTTAATTCCCAGAGCCAGCTCTGCTATCAAATGGCTATGGCTTTGAGAAAGTCACATGCCCTCTCCAAGCCTCAGTTTCCTCAATGCAAAATGCAGGTATGACAGCTAGTGTCCTGAGGGGGTCCACTTCCAGGTGCACCCACCTGAGCCAAAAGTGAGAGCCAGGACTCAGAGCAGCCCTCTCTTGCCCAGGGGCTGGCCCAACCCGACCCCTGCAACCTCACTGACTTAAGAGCAGTCCAACAGGGGTCCCCACCTACACACAGCTCCTATCCCAAGGCTGTGCGCTGGAGTGAAGGGAGATGAACTGCTGCATCACGAAAAAGGCCCAAGAAATCATCCTCAGGAAGGACAGGAAGAGAACAGTGGTGCCCGGCACCATGCTGAGCATGTTCAGAAACGCTGTCTCATTCACTTCATGATTATCCCCAGAGAGGCTCCAAGAGGCCAAGGAACTAGCCCGGAGAACACAACCAGGATATGGCAGAATGTGGCAAAGTGAATCCTTCTATTGCCATGAGCAACTTCAGGAACCCACAGGAATGGCCATCACCCAGGGAACCCATACATCTGAATGGATGACCTCAACACCTCTGACCAGGCTCTCTGAGAACCTGCCTTTGTCAGCTTGCTGGACAATGTAAGATGCTGCCATATTCACCAGAAAAACAGGGTGGGCACAGGTGTTTGAGGCAGGAGCCACGCTCAGACGTGAAGGCCCCAGGGAGCAGTATCAGTCAGAGAGAGCTTTGGACATGACTGAATCCAACCCTCTCAATCTATAGGAAGCACTCAAGAGGCCAAGAGAAGGCAGTGAACTGGCCCAAGGTCACATAGCAAGCAGGAGAGGGATGAAATAGGGACCGAGATGGAATAGGGACCAAGAGTGAAACATACAAGTGCTAAGGGCACTGGGGTGAGATAGCCAAGGACCTACAATGACTTCCTGTCCCATCCTAACCCCCCTCACACAGAGCTCACTCTAGGCTAGTCCCAGAGGTGCCCTGGCAGGTCTCTCTCCTGCTTGACAGTGAAGCAGCCTGGCTGTGGGTGGGGAGAGCGCAGGGGCAGTGTGTGGCCAGATCAAGATGGAACTCCTTCCCCAGAGTTTCCTTTCCTGGGATTTTGTGACCCCACGGGCTGGCTGCCCAGTGCCCCCAGGTGGGGAGGGTGAAGCCAGGCTCTTGGCATGGCAGTGAGGGCAGGCATAGTACCTGTGCCCAAGCTCGTGGGCCACAGTGAAGGCCAGCGGCAGGCCTGTGTCCTCGTTGATGTTGCAGCTGCGGTGCGGCTGGCACATGCCTGCCACGTGGGACAGGCCCAGAGTCTCGCAAGGCCGGTTCATGGCTGCACACAGGTCCTTCCTGCACAGGTAGAGAAAAGTGGCCGTTAGTCTACCCTGACCAGCTCCAGGTCTATCGGAGCTGAGGAGACCAGGGAAGGGCCTCCACTGACCCACAGTAAGAAGGATACTTCGTCCTACACTCTGTGATGTCAGGCTGGCACAGTGGCCATCTGGGGAAGTGGGTGCCCTCATTCACACACAGCACACTGGGCTCCATTTGGGCCTGGGAAGAAGCCTTGTGCACAGAACAATGCTGGTCACTGTCCTGATGAGGGTGCCCAGCAGAGGGCCAGTAACTCTGCCTGTGAACAGTGTTGCCAGAGATGGGGAAAAAGGGGTGTGGTTAGGTGGCTGTGACTCTCAGGCAGCATGAGGTGTGCTTCTTACAGACCTGCTCCGTATCCAGACTGCGAGGGTAAATGTTTGACTATACAAGGGATAAAACTGCGCGAAACTGAATGTGAGCACACATGCATGCAGTACACACATGCACGCACGCACACAGAGAACGGGTGAGAGCTGAGCAAGTCTGCAATTGAATCAAAACCAAGTTACTGGCTAGGATACTGGGAGATGTCACTACTGGGAGAAATGGAGCAAGGGCACGTGGGGCCTCTGTGCTATTTCTGACAACTTTGTGAGAATCCACAAATATTTCATTATTTCAAAATAAACAAGAACCCCCCTCCAAAGGATTGTGGAATCCAGCCTCGTAACAAAGCTATGCAAATTCTCTTCACAATGGGTCTCCCCGAGAACAGGCTGTGTCCCCCAACCTGCGCTTCTACCCCAGGGCCAGGGAGCACCACCCCAGGCGTGGCTCTCCTGTCCTTGAGCCTGCCTCTCCCGACTGGGCACCTGGTGAGCAGGATGGCAGTGTCGTGGTGCAGGGGGTGGGTGTCTCCCTTCATGTTGATGCTTTTCTGCCATTTGCAGAAGCTCCGCAGGGTGTTATCAGCATGGTGTGTGATCTTTAGGTCCTCCTGCAGGCAGATAGAGTCGCTCATGCTTCTCCTGGGCTCCGAAAGAGTCAGACCCAATTTTTCTCCCCAGGAAGGCAGTAAACAGAGGCCTAGAGCGGCAGTGCAGGACAGGCAGCAGGCCTGCGGCTGCAGTCCATCCTCCCATCTGACCACCCCTCCCACAGGCACCTCCTAGGAAGGACCTGAGACCTGAGAGAGACCCAGTTGGAGGGGGTGTCAGAAGACACTGTTCAGGTCAAGGAGGCTGCCACTATGCCTTTTCATACAGAGCAGCTCAGGCAATGGCAGGAGGGCTCTGGCAGCTGATGCCCACTGCAGGGGTGGATGGGGCCACAGGCCTCTCACCTCCTCATCCTCCAGCAGGACCAGGCGCACAACAGTGATGTGGATAGGGTTCCCAATGCTTGGGTCATGAAACAGGCCAGCCACCTGTCCAAGAGATGGGGATCAGGCTATAAGAAGGACATAGGGGCTCGGCGCCTATAGCTCAACCGGCTAAGGCGCCAGCCACATACACCTAAGGTGGCGGGTTCGAATCCCCAGCCCGGACCCGCCAAACAACAATGACGGCTGCAACCAAAAAATAGCCGGGTGTTGTGGCGGGCGCCTGTGGTCCCAGCTACTTGGGAGGCGGAGGCAGGAGACTCGCTTGAGCCCAGGAGTTGGAGGTTGCTGTGAGCTGTAATGCCACGGCACTCTACCCAGGGGGACAGCTTGAGGCTCTGTCTCAAAAAAAAAAAAAAAAAAAAAAAAGAAGGACATAGGATATGGACAGCCCACCCAGGGAATGCACACCCATGCTCACACAGGAAGCTCACATGAGGCACACAGGCTGCACACCAACATGGTGCCCATGCAGCGATGTGTGTCCCCACATCTGCACGTGTGGTGCCTCAACCCAGCAAGGGCAAAACCTGGGGCGGGGGGGGGGACAAAGCCTCTGAGGCCCCTCTTAGGACCAAGTAAGGCCTTCCTGAGCACTGGTGTGGAGTATGTTTGCAAGTGCCACACGCACCCAGCTCTGACTGCCCAGTGCTGGCTTCTTGGCCCATCTCAGGGCCCCACTCCTGCTAACTGCCCACACAGGGTTGCCCCGGCAGCCCCTCCTACCCTGGGGATGTCAGGACCAGCACCCTCAAGGTGATCCCTCCCTGAGGCATAAGACCAGGGTGGAACCTGAAAGGAGGTGGGGTGGGGCAGGCACAGGCCACTTGAGGCTCCCCACTGCTGTGCTGTCCCATCCTCCCTGGGGCTGACAGCCATGTGGCCAAGGGGACAGGTGTGCACATCTGGCTACATGGGGGCTCTCTACAGAGTTCCAGGAAAGACAGCTACCCCCAGGGATGGAAGGTATACCAAGGCACAGGGAAATGGGGGGGAGAGGTAGCTTCTCTTTTAAAACTCCCTCAGAACAAAAATGAGGCCAGCCCACAACCAGGGATAGCTGTCAGGTTACCCATGGGCAGAGATGGCAGGACAGATCAGTTAAGAGTTGACTTCCAGAAGTATATAAAGAAAAATTTTATATATATATATAAAACAAATATATATACACATACTGTTTTATATATATACATAAACAAATATATATGTATATATATTTATATATATTTGTTTTTTATATATATAAAATATCTATGTATATATAAAAAATATGTGTGTGTGTTTTTGTATATATATACATATATATATTTGGGATTTTTTTTTTTGAGACAGTCCCATTCTGTCGCCCTGAGTAGAATGCTATGGCATCATAGCTCACAGCATTCTCAAGCTCGTGGGCTCAAGTGATCCTCTTGCCTCAACTTTTCTATTCTTAGTAGAGACAGGGTCTCACTCTTTGTCAGGCTGAGCTCAGGCAATCAACCTGCCTCGGCCTCCTAGAGTGCTAGGATTACAGGTGTGAACCACTGCACCCAGCCTAGAAAACTAATATTTAAATAGGAATAGACAAAACAAACACTGTTAAAAGGCTGAAACACTGGTAATGGGGATGAGCTGCACTTTCAGACGTGAGGTCAGAGATGGTGATGCTAAACAGTGATGCAATGTGCTGGAAGGCTCAGAACCTCTTTATTACTTTCCCCTCCACAGCCAAACAATTTTGCCTCCTAGTTTTACTTGAATCTGTCTCTTCCCTTCATCCCCAACACCACTGCCAAGTCCAAGGCTATATATTACCTCTTGTCTGGTTAGCAGTTACGGTCTTCTCTGAAAGACCCCATATTTTGCGGCCCCTCTAGGCCACCTGCAGCCTATTAGTTCAAGTCATCTGTCTTTGAAATGCAAACCCAAGGATACCATGCCTTTGCTTAAAGCGATAGGTGGTTCCTTCACTGTCCACAGGGGAGGGACAAAAGTCCTCCACCCAGGCAGCAGGCCTCTTTGGTCTGGCTCTTGCTCCCTTCTCTGGCCACCCCTATCCCTCCAGACCTCTTGGCTCCCTGGCTCCAACCTCTCAGACTTTCTTGCATCCTGTGATTCTTCTCAACATGGGGCCTATGTGGGTGCTGTGCTCCTGGACCAGAGCAGTTTTCCACACTTCTTCCCCAAGTTGTCTCCTCCCCTCTCTCCAGCTCTCGGCCTTCCACTGTGTCTTGTGAGGAGCCTTTCTTCTACTCCACACTCCCAACGCACTATGAACTTGTCCTTCCTTGCTCTTCCCCCCATTGTACACTCATAGTCATCAAGGTGACAGTTTTATGTCTGTCTCCGTGGCTGGACCACAAGCTCAGTGAGGACTGAGAAGTCCTATAGCAAAAAGGTCTCTTTTACTTTTTTTAACCCTGTGAAGCCAAACTTATTCAACAAACTTATTCAACATGGCTCCAGCCACGTTCTTGGGTCTTTCAGGCTGAGAATGGGAATGAGAGGACTTCAGGGCCTAGACATCTCGCCTTGCCCCACCCTCCCAGCCCAGGTGCCAGCCCCTGTTATCCTGCAATCATCCCTCCTAAAGCCTGGCCTTAAGTGGTTGCCCTCCCTAGGCAGATGGGGCTAAGCAGAGAGGCTTGAGCTGGACCTTCAAGGCCTGGCACAAGGCTATAATTTTTATTCCAATGGAGCAGGGAGCCAAGAAGGGAATAAAGTCAGGGAGACCTGGCCCAGAGCTGTGCTTGTCAAGAAGGACTTAACAGTGGGGGTGTGATGCCAGCAAGTGGGGGAACAGCCATGGACAGAGCCCTCTCTTCTGTATGAACCTGAGCTTCAGGGGGGGACCTAGGGGGCAAGATACCAGATGACCTCACAGGGTCCTTCCTCCAGGGTTTCAGGAGATGAACTGCTGGTCTGTGGACAAGCAGCACATAAGACTCCCTTAGATGTCATTCTGCCATAGAACACATGCCGTTACCTTGCCCCAACGACCCAGCCCAGAAGAGAGACAGGGTTGGGCAGTGGCCTGCCAACCAGGAAGCCTGCCAAGAATGCAACAAAGACATGTTCTCCCAGAGGGCTGTGGGCAGCAGCTTAGCAGCCTGAGGCCTCCTACCTGCACACCCAGGGCTCTGCTGTCAGCTCCAATCAGGCACAGTACCCCGAGTGGGCTGAGGAGACATGGCCTCCCATACAGCACTGCCCTGCCTTGTATGACCTAAGCAGGTCACCTACCCTCTCAAACCTCTGTTATCTCAACAGTCACATGGGGTCAAGAACAGTTTGCCAACCCCACAAAGTACCATCATCATGTCTAGTTCACCCGTGAGCAAGGTGAGGCTCAGACAAGAAAAGTGACTTGCCCAAGGCCACGGGCCAGTACGTAGTAGAGCTCTACAGATCCTTCTGACTCTAACGTGTGTGGCTGTCTTGGGCAGGGGCTGGTCAGATTGGCATTTCTGTGTCTTCAGCATCTAGCACAGGTACTAACACAAATGAATGAATGAGCCAACTAAACTGTGAGCTCCCTGCAGGCACGGGGACTGGCTGCCTTGGCCTCTCCTTCTGTCTCTGTCTCCCTCTCCCAAATTTGAGCCAGTGTGGTGAACCCTCTGCCCAGGTTCTCTCTTAGACATGCCCAGCCAGCAACCCCCTCCTGGACTCAGGAGCTTCAAGTCTCTCCTTCCTAGCTGGGGCCTGACCTAGGTGTGAGGTTCAACCTAATAGCCTTCCTGCTCTGCACCCAGCCCTGGTAGCCCACCCCCCAACACCAGCCCTTGCGGTCCCTCCCACACCTGTTACCTGCCACCTACAGCAGCCTCACCATGTTCATGATGGTCAGCACATAACTCTCAACTTGTGGCTGCCCATGGTACTCTACCATTTTGGCATCAGCAACCACCAGGGTCTCTACCCACTTCTCCTTGCTGACTGAGCGCTGGTATAGACGCCTTGACCTCTGCTGCTGCCATTGCTGCCGCTGTTCCCAACGCTCCCGTCGAGACTCCAGGTCCAAGGATGCTGTGGGCCCCAGACAGGAGATTTAGCCACCAATGGACTGGCCCTGGGCACACACCCTCTCCTCACCAAGCCCCGTCTGGAGCAACAGGAACTGCCCTGGGACCAGAGGTGAGGAGCATGGATGCTCCAGACCTAGCTGTGTGGCCTTGGCCCAGTCACTTTTTTTCTCTGATCTTGGGATCCACAACGATAAACAGGAATAAGCTGATCTCCCTCATAGGGTGACCTCCGGAGGCAAATGAGATGCTGGGTATAAACATAGTAAAGGACCATGTCTGTGTGAGGAGAGCTTCCAGGTCTGATAGCGCCTGTAGCAGGCCCTATGTCATTCCCTCCCCCACTGGGAGTTAGTGAATCCCAGCACATGCAGACCCCATAGTCCAACCACCAGGCTGGGAGGCTCGCCAAGGTCCAGCCTGGGGCTTGCCCTCTGATCCCCCAAGAAGAGGAAGTACATCTGTGAAGCTGGAGAAACTGAGGCCAACAAGCATGCCTCCCTGGGGATCTGCTCAGCAAACAGAGCCCCTGAGCTGTGGGCAGCCTGAGGCTGGAGTAGTCCCCAAACCCCAGCAACTCTTAGTGGGAAGCTCCTCACCGGGACCACTACTGCCATCTCCAGGGGAGGCGCTGGATATCACGCTCCAGCTCTCAACCACAGAGGTCAATTACTCTGCATGGGAGCAGGGTAGGGAGAAAGAGGGATCCTAGCCAATGGCCCTGCTGGGCCTAGACACAGCAGGAAGAATGTAATAGAGTCAGAGGTGCCACAGGCAAAGGTGGGGAGGAGCAGAGGAGGATGGAACCCTGAGGTGGGGAAGCTGGTGAGGTGGGAGTGAGGGAGGGCAGCCCTGGCATTGCCTGGGGCACACCTGACAGGCAGAGGACATAGCTCGTGGCACATTTAAGGTCACAGGCTATGGTAACGTGTCTGTCTGTTTGTCCATCTGTTTCCCTCTGGTACTGAACATAGAGTTGAACATAGGGATGTTGAAAGGGGCTTCTAGAAAGGGCTCTGGATATCCTAAGCCCATTCCCTGCACTGGAACTGGCAGCAGAGAAGCATACCTTGCACCCCACAGGTGCCTGGAGTGCCAGAATCCCCTCTCTGTGCCGGCCTCTCGGGTGCTTGGCGCTTATACACCACATGGGGCTGGGCGTGGCCAGGCCGTGCAGGAACACCTTCCAGGGGCTCAATGAAGTAGTCCTCGCTGGAGAGCTGGAATACACCTTTCTGGGGAAGAAGCACCGGGGCCACACAGAGAGGGCTGACTCTCAGCTGCTCTGCCCACCCATCCCAAGGCCCGTCCTGCCTCTGAGCCCACACTGTGCCCACCACCGCTGACTGGTCTGAGGCCTTTGCTCACACTGCACCCTCTGCCTGGAATATCCTACCCTTCCATTTCACACAGGCGAAGGCTTCAAAGTAGAGCTCAGAAGCCACTGCCCCCAAATGCTTTTCCACACACCCACCCCATCAGGAGTAAGAAATGGGTCTGCATCCAGATATGACAAAATGGGCTCATCGGTAGAGTCCCAGGCAGCCATTCTAAGTCCAGGCTATTTTGCATCTCCTTTGCATGACAGCCATCTCCAGCCACTGTGCCCCCTCCTAGCTGGCCAGCTTCTGACCTGCCCTCAGTCTCCTTGTGTGATGAATCACTCCAAAGGCAGCTTGGTCCACACCCAGGCCAAAGAGATGCCCATGGCCATCAGGACATCCTGTTCCCTGGGCCTAAGGCCGGCCAGAGAAGGGAAACTGGCAGGGGTGTCTTGGGCATATCCACTGGCATTCAGAGAGTCCAGGAAAGAGAGGGGCTTGGGAAGTATCTTCGGGCAGCCCGCCACCTCCTGAGGAAACTCAGGACACCAACAGGGAAAAAGGTTTACCTTCCTCAGACTTCCCCTCATTGGCACTAATTCTGCCCCTTGGGTCACAATCCAAGGGGCCTGGATTGCTCCCTGCATCTGCTCCAGGATCTAAATGCAGACTCCCCCACTGGCTAACTAACTAGATGACCTTGGGCACATTCTCCTCTGAGTCTATGTAACATGGGAACGATTACATTTATTCTCATCCATAAATGAGAACACTTTGCTGAGAAGATGGGCCTTCAAAGGCCCAGACGTTCCACAGCCTGTGGTTCAGGCTGCCCTGCCATCAGGCCATGCACCACCACAGCCCACGGCTTTTGTCTGAAGGCTTTAAGCCCAGGGCCCTCCACGAGCAGGAATAGTGGGTGGCTGAGTGTGCACACATCCCCCACTCCTCCCACACTCTGGTCCTTCAAAGCTGGGTAGGCAGCAATGGTCACCTCAACAGGCACAGAAAAGGGCCTCACCCTGCCCTGGTGGGAGCTGCTCTAACCCACACATGATCAGGGTGGCAATTAGGGCTGCGGGCAGACCCCAGACAAAGTTGGGAAGCTCTGATGTGGGCAGAGGCACTGGGAGGGGTTTCACACCATCCCCAGCAGGCTAAAGAGAAAGGGGTGCCTGTCCTGGAGAGGTGCAGCCTAAAGGGGTCTGTGAAGGAATGGTCCTGACACCCTAAAGGAAGGGGCTCAACTATCTCCAAGTTACTTAGTCCAAACAGCAGTTCTGAGTGGGATCTCTGGACCTGCAGCTTTAGTGTTACCTGGAAATTTTTCAGAAATCCAAGTGTTTGGGCACTAACCCAGGAATACCCTGTCAAAAGCTGCAATCTACCAAAGCCTACGGGATCACTCCCATTTTATAGGAGATAATACCCAGATGGGCAGAGGACAAGCACACAGGCAAGGCTAGTGGCCACCATCCTGCCACCCCCCACCCCTGCCTGCGCACCCTCCAGGCGCACTCACCAGGCCATCACAGGCACTGATGGCCGCCAGGCCGCCCTCGAGCTCCGGATCCTGCACTTCCCCGAGCAGGTGGCAGGCAGAGGTGCGGGCCCGGATGTGCGCTCGGCCCAGGCCTCCGCGCCGCCGCGTCTCGCTCACAAAGCCGGGCGCCAGCAGGTGAGAGTTGGCGGTCAGGTTGAAGCGCAGCTCGCGCCCGCGGTACTGCAACTCATAGAAGGTGGGAACGTCGTAGCGCGTGGACACGTCTCGCTTTCGCAGCGTGCGGGGCCACAGCTCGTAGGACAAGAAGGAGCCTCCCGCGTCCACGCGCACTGGGTGCACGATATCCAAAGCCGCCCGGCCCTGGGTCGAGTGCCCTGTAAGGAGACAAGCACAACAGCTCCTAGGTCCAGGGCAAGGCCTTGTGGGTCCCCGAGACCAGAGGGGTCACAGCCAAGTGCAGCAGCTTGAATCAGTCAGAGCACCTGCATTCAGATCTTCATGGTGCTACCTGCTAGCTCAGCTAGTTTAATCTTTCCGTGCCTCAGTTTCTCCATCTGGATGATTGCAGTAACTTTTTCTTTTCTTTTTCTTTTTTTGGAGACATAGGAGTTGCAATCTGTTGTCCAAGCTAGAGTGACATGGTGACAGCCTAGCTTACAGCAACCTCAAACTCCTGGACTCAAGCCATCCTCCTGCCTCAGCCTCCCAAGTAGCTGGGACTACAGGCACCTACCATGACCCTGGCTAATTTTTCTAGTTTTAGTAGGGATGGGTCTCCATCTTTCTCAGTCTGGTTCCCAACAGCTGAGTTCAAGTGATCCTCCTGCCTTGGCCTCCCAGAGTGCTAGGATTACAAGTGTATGCCACTGTGGCCAGCCTACATTTTCTATTTCTGTTTTCTTTCCTTCCTCCCAATGTTAACTCAAGGATCTTTAATCTTAAATCTGTTGAAGACTTAAGTGCCAGAAGTGGTGTCTGGAATGTAGGCATTTCTCAGCCTTTGCTGAGTGAACCTGTAGAATGGGCATAATCTGAGAATTCTGCACAATTGAGGTTGTGGGGAGGATTAAAGGAACTAGCACTAGCTGCTCCACATACAGCAGGGCCTCCTGCTGACTGAACATGTTTGCAATTGTCAGGGTTATCATTAGCCTGGTGCACTTAACCGTGTGTCCTAAGGTGCCTGCAGTTCTGTGTTTCCAGGCTTCCTGGGATGGAGAGATGGAGAAAGACCACCCAGGTGGGGCTCCCTGGCCCCTACTACCATCACTTCAGTGGAGTAGCTCTGGCTAAGAAACCAGACCATTCCTCCAAGCTGTCCTCTGCCAAGCCACATGATGAGTGCCTTACACACACCAGTGGTGTGCCCCCGCTGAGGACATCTCCCTCTTACCACAACTGCCCCCAGAGGTCCAGGACTCAAAGATCCTTTTCCAAAAGTCATGAGGCGGTGTTGGCTGGGTGACTGTCTGGCTCTGAGCAAGTCTTCCCCATCACTGGTTATCAGGGAGCCCAAGTACAAGGATTTTCCAGACTTCATGGATAAGAATTTCTTTTTTTTTTTT
>NW_003852406.1:30586374-30619888 GCF_000181295.1 Otolemur garnettii
TCGGCCACCATACACCTGCCATCTCTTCTGAGAGCAAAAGTGATGCCCTCTTTCTGGAATGGAAGTAGGTTCGCTCTTAGTTTGTCAGGCAACATATCCAGCTGTTTATAAGATTCACTTGCTAAACAAGAAATCTGAGATGCAAGAGGCTTTTTTGTGTTTTGAACTTGAGGCATGATGATCCTGGTGTATCCGCGGCAGAATCTCCAACTCCCCAAGAATTTCTCAAAAACAAATTCCCAGGTCTCATCTCAGACTAACTACATCAGCATCTCTAGGAAGCCAGGACTAGAGACTAGGAAGCTGTGTTTCTAGCAGAAGCCACAGGGAGCTGTGATCATCAGAAGTTTTAGGAAGCCCCCCTCTGGAAGTGAAGCCGGCTGATCATCAGCAGTGCTGGGGAGCTCTGAAAAACGCAGGTGCCCAGGACCCAGCCAAGATTCTGATGGGTCCCCAGAATCTGAATTTTCTTTATTTTTCTAGACTTTCCTAGGGATTCTGATGTAGCCATTTCAGGGGCTTGCCTTTGGAAACCACTGGGCTGGAAGATTTAAGGAGATTTCTTGCTCTGACAACCTAATAAGGGAATTTGGGACTACAATGCCACAACTACAGCCTGCAGACTTGCTTTTGTTTGTCAACCTGGGTGGGGGTTCTTTCAGCTGCCACAAATATTGAATCAATCACCAGTGTTTTAGAATCACATGATCTTATACAAAAATCTCAGTTTTCAGCTTTCCTTGAAAAATCTATCATCCATACACATCAGGCCTAAATTCCTACCTGGCAGAAGGCACTAGAGTCAAGCAGTGAACCCTTCCAGGAGAGGGCTATGCTCACTGAGATGTCACCAGTCCTCCCTATCATTTCCCAACCCTGAGGATGAGTGTGGACAGCCCACTGGCATCGGGCTCTGTTTTTTCTCACTCAGTAAAGAACTGACTCTCTAACAAAAATGGAAAAACAAGAGATTTCAAGAAAAATGTGTCTCCCTACCAGACTTTTTCGCTCATTTATGTTACCTACCTGGTGCATGGCATTTGGTATGTGACTCTGGGTTACTAATCGTGAGGGAGCATTAATTGCTCCAAAGTCCAGGAAAATGTATGAGACATCATGCTTGCCTTTGAAACAGCAGCATGGGGACAGGGCACCCAGACCCACCCCACCCCGGCACGGTCCTGAAGAGGCTGAAGCAAGGGGAGGGGACACACCATGGAAAGACTAGGATGAAGAAAAGCTTCAGCAAGGAGGATACACTTGAGATGTCACTTGACTTGTGGGTACAAACTCAACTATGGAGATAAGGAGGACATCTGGGAAGCAGGCACCATGTGGTAGTCCCTCAGAGATGTGGGGGAAAGGTAGAAGTGAGAACCAGCATCTGGAAGTGAATCTCAGCCAGGCATATGTTTTGTGAAGTGAGACACAAAGGAGTGACAAAACAATGCAATGTCAACCAGGCACAGTGGCTCACCCCTATAATCCTAGCATTTTGGAAGGCCAAGGCAAGTAAATAACCTGAGCTCAGGAGTTGGAGACCAGCCTGCGCAACAGCAAGAGCCCATCTCTAAAAATTAATCAGGTGTTGTTGCAGACTCCTATAGTCCCAGTTACTTGGGAGACTGAGGCCAGAGGATGGCTTGAGCCCAAGAATTTGAGGTTGCTGTGAGCTATGATCCACAGCACTCTACCCTGGGTGACAAAGTGAAAAAAAAAAAGTACTGTCAAGAGGCATTTGAAAGTAGCAAGACGGGGGTCCCAACTGGGCCACTTAATAGTTATATGACCTGGGTCATTTCATATGTCTGAGTTCCAATTTCCACTTCTGCTCAGAGAATCCAGGCCAGAAAACAGGAGTAATGGAGCCTATCTTGAGGTGGTGAAAATGACAAAGAGATGGAAAGACAATAGCTACAACTCCAAGGCTTTGTTTAAGTGAGTACTGACGGCTCGGCGCCTATAGCTCAACCGGCTAAGGCGCCAGCCACGTACACCTAAGGTGGCAGGTTCAAATCCCCAGCCCGGACCCGCCAAACAACAATGACGGCTACAACCAAAAAATAGCCGGGCGTTGTGGTGGGCACCTGTGGTCCCAGCTACTTGGGAGGCGGAGGCAGGAGACTCGCTTGAGCCCAGGAGTTGGAGGTTGCTGTGAGCTGTAATGCCACGGCACTCTACCCAGGGGGACAGCTTGAGGCTCTGTCTCAAAAAAAAAAAAGTGAGTACTGACATTGGCTCCAGGTGGTGGAGAATCACAGCCAATCAGCTAACGAGCTGAAGGTCATCCTCAAATGCATGTGGTTGGGGAAGGGAGCACCTATGTGACTAAGGAATTAACCTCTGAGGAGAAATGGCCCCAAGAGCTTGAAAAAGTGTCCCTGGGGAAGGACTCATATGTCCAGGGATGTACATTCTGATTAAGAATCCCTGTTCCAGACTTTGGGCAAATACTGCAAGACAGAAATTTGAGGCGACTTACAAAGAAGCATCCTATGAAGTTCAGAAATGTGAACAGGGTTAAGCAGAGCTCTCCTGCAGGTAAAAAGTATTCAGATTAGTGTTCTCTAGAGCTGACTGCCTGAATTTGAATCCCAGCTCTGCTACCCAAAGCTGTGAGACCATGGGTGAATTATGCAACCACTCAGAATCTCAGCTCCTCCATCTGTAAAACAGCAATGATATTAACTATAACTACTCTCTTTTGCTGTGAGAATTAAATGAGTTAGTACATAAATGCTTACAACAATAGTTGTCACATGGCAAATGTGAGCTAATTGAAAATTAGCAAGAAAAGTTCTAAAGTATTCTTAGTTATTTCTTTTTTTTTTCTTTGAGACAGAGCCTCAAGCTGCCCCCTGGGTAGAGTGCCATGGCATCACAACTCACAGCAACCTCCAACTCCTGGGCTCAAGCGAGTCTCTTGCCTTAGCCTCCCAAGTAGCTGGAACCACAGGTGCCCGCCACAGTGCCTGGCTATGTTTTGGCTGCAACTGTCATTGTTGTTTGGCAGGTCCAGGCTGGATTCAAACCTGCCACCTTAGGTGTATGTGGCTGGCGCCTTAGCCACTTGAGCCACAGGCGCCGAGCCTTAGTTATTTCTTCAAAACCTCATTTTATCTCTTTGCCTAATGGCTTAATAAAATATTTGTAGGTGGCGCCTGTGGCTTAAAGAAGTAGGGCACTGGCCCCATATGCCAGAGGTGGCAGGTTCAAACCCAGACCAGCCAAAAACTGCAAAAAAAAAAATTTTATATATATATATACATATACAAAGAAGAAGAGGCTCAGGCCTGTAGCTCAGCAGCTTGGGCGCTAGCCACATACACCGGAGTTGGCAGGTTCAAACCCAGTCCAGGCCTGCCAAACAACAATGTAACCTACAACCAAAAAATAGCCCAGTGTTGTGGTGGGCACCTGTAGTCCCAGCTACTTGGGAGAGTGAGGCAACAGAATCGCTTAAGCCCAAGAGTTTGAGGTTGCTGTGAGCTGTGATGCCACAGCAGTCTACCAAGGGCAACACAGTGAAACTCTGTCTCAAAACAAATAAATAAAAATAAAGAATTATAGGATGTTGCCACTTATATTGCAATAATTTTTATTTTCTTACTCTGTTCAGCATTAATTTTTTTATAAGGAACATGTATTGTTCTGCAACTAAAGTATTTTTATCCAGGTGTGGTGGCTCACACCTATAAGTCCAGCACTTTGAGAAATGAGAGGAGGCCAGAAGTTTGAGACCAGCCTGGGCAACAGTATGAGAATCCTGTTTCTCAAAAAAATAAAAGATTAGCCAGGCATAGCAGGGCACAGTGGCTCATGCCTATAATTCTAGCATCTGGGAGGCCGAGGCAGGCAGATTGCTTGAGCTCAGGAGTTTGAGACTAGCCTGAACAAGAGCAAGACCCCATCTCTACTAAAAATAGAAAAACTGAGGCAAGAAGATCACTTGAGCCCAAGAGTTTGAGGTTGCTGTGAGCTACAGCACTCTACTGAGGGTACTAGAGTGAGACTCTGTCTCAAAAAAAAAAAAAGAAAAAAATTAGCCAGGCATGCATGCCTATAGCCCCAGCATCTTGGCATCCAGAAAGGGGAGAATTGCTTGAGCTCAGGAGTTCGAGGCTGCAGTGAGCTATGATCTCACCATTGCATTCCAATCTGGGTGACAGAGCAAGATCCTGCCTCTAAAAAAAATAAAATAAAAATGTTTAGCAGAAGGGGTGAATTAAAAACTTTCTTTCGCTGTCACCTATAATTGACCTTCTTAAGAGATGTTAGTGGCTAAAACTAGCGCCTCTCAGTGCCAGCAAGTGGTAATTGCAGGTTCCAGTGTCTTGACAGGTAAGTACTTGCATCAGAGCTAAAGCTGCCAAGCTAAACCCACAGTGGGATGGCAGCAGGTGCCTGTCAGCAGGAATGCCAGCAGTTCTTGGCTGAGGTCTATTCTGCCTAGTCAGGAGGTCTGTTCTGACTGGACTGAGCTCCTGCCACCCTGGGTGCTAAATACTTTGCACATCACCTCTACAAGACAGAACTGTCACTTTGGAGATTCTGCCAAAGAAATGCCAACATTATGTTTACCCTCACCTCCTTATTAAGAACCTGAGTTACAATCCCGCCCTTCAGATGACCTGCAGCTCATGCCAAGGAATGGTAGTGTGTGCTTCACACACATACTCCCCGCAGGTCCTCCACATGTCTTGGTGTGCACAGCAGTACACACACATAGGGCTGGCATGCGCAGTAGAGCATGGGGGCTGCAGGGAGACACAACTGGGCCCCCGTTCCAGCAACCGTGGCAAGTCCTTGGGTTTGTCACAGGTGGAGAAAAAGTCAGGATGTATTTCCTAAAAGTCAGCCCACACTGTGCCATCTGGTCTCAAAGAAGGGGACATTCAGTGGGAAGAGCCCCAGGTTGGGATCCTAGGGCTCCCAAGACAAGACCAAAAGGTCAGCAGCCTCCAGGTCAGGAATCCTGAGTGAGTGCAGAATGGGGAGGGCCGTACACTAGAGACAGACACTCCATCAGGGAGGTCGTGCCCATATTAGATGGGGAATGGTGCCTGCCTGCCTCTATTCCCAAAAGGCAGGTCTAAGTTGTAGGATTCACCAAGGACTTGCTAAACCCACTGGGTCTACCTGGCAGACTAATTAAAATAATGGCCACTACATAGTAATCACTCTGTCCTGTACTAAGCAAAGGCATTTAGTATCTCACTTAATCTTAAAAAGAATCCTACCAGCTTACCCCCTTCACCATGGCCCATTCTTGCCAGAACTGCCAAGAGGCCTGGACCTAAATTCAGGCTCCCAGCAGCTGCTGGGGGAACAATTTTCCTGCTCCCTCATTCCTATCACTTGGCTCATCCTCTTTGAACCCCAGCACTGGACAGTGGGAAAACACTGGTTTCATGGAGGCAACCCAGGAGTCTGGTCCTAGTGAGTCACTCTACTCTCTGAGCCTGTTTCCTCATCTATGAGGAAAGGACTTCCTATCATCTGCCTTACAGGGTCTGATGTTGAGATGATAAGAAATTAGAACAGGCGAGGCTGGCGCATAGTAGGTGCTCCTAAATGTTCACTTTCTCTCTATTCCCTGCCCATGGCTGCTAGAACAAACCTCCCTAAAACACTTCATGAGCTGCTCCTCTCAATGTTTAAATGCCCCCCACATTCCAGCCCAGAAGCTTTTCCTCCACAATCCCTCTACTGGGGAGGCAGGTCGATCCCCATCTCAGTAAGCAGGCCTAACTGGGTCTTGGACTGAGCCTCCCCTGGGACGCCCTCACACCCTGCACGCTCTTCCAGCCCATCCAGAGTTCATTATCCTTCAGTCCAGCCGCAGGCCCCTCCCCCCTCCAAGCTTTCCATTCGCCGGGCCTGCATGGGCTCTTCTCTCTGTCCACCAGCCCCAGCAGACCCTAAGCTTCCTGAGCACCCGGCCAGGGGTCTCCTACACCCTCCGCTGCTCCAAGCGCGCGGATGCCCAACAGGTCGCGACCGAACAAGAGTCTGGACGCGGGCCAGAGGCTCGTCGAAGGCCGGCCGGGCCAGGCAGGGAGTTATCCCGGGCAGGGGAAAGAAGCTTCTGCTCCCGGCTCCGCTCCCGGCGTCTTCGCACTTGGGGGAGGGACAGGCAGGAAGTGCAATGGCCTCGCAAGACCCGGCCCCTAAACCACCGAGGGCCGCGCCGGGCGTCCAGACGCGCTGGCCCGGGACTGGGGACCGGGGGCGCGGCGAGGGAACCGTGTAGTCCTGCGACCTGGCGCGGGAGCCCGCAGCGTCCCGGCCAGCCCGCTTCCCAGGCAAGCCATACACACTCAGGAGGCAGGTCCTCGACGGGCACACAGCGCTCCGCGCAGCCCCTCGGACCAGAGTTCAGAAAGCGATGCTCCTACTGCTGCACCCGAGGTGGGCAAACTGGGGCCCAAAGTGCAGAAGAGACTTATTCCAGGCGACAGGCAGGATCCATAGCTGAGTCTGGAGTTGGGGAAGGTTCCCTAGAGACGCAGTTTCGCCCCCCTAGTCGGAACGAGCCCACCCGAGTCCCTAACAGCAGGGGAGTGGGGGACGCAACTAGCTTCAGGAGAAGCCGGGCAGAAGCGAGGTCCGCAAAAGTGAGACGCGGGTAAACCGCAGCTGGGCGAGGGGTGGGGTGGCAGGGCAGGGCAGGTCGGGCAGGGGTAGCCACCCACCTGGTGCGAGTCTCGAGGAGCCAAGCTCCAGAGCGTAGAGAAGCAGGAGGAGGCGCCACAGCGGCGCGGGGCTGCGGGGACGCGAGCCGCCGGGCATGGCCGGAGCCCGGGGGCCGCCGGGCGACCCTGCGCTCACGCTCTTATCTGTCCCGTTCGGTTGCTGCTCGGTCCCGGGTCCGGCTCAGTACATGCCCAGCCCGCGTGCAGCTCCCGGCGTCCCAGCCCCGACTCCGGCCCAGTGGACGGCTGCACTCAGTCCGCGGGCAACAAAGGCTGCAGGGCCCGCCCCCTCGGCCGGCGGCGGAGGCAAAGAAAACTGGAGACAGGCAGAAGGAGAGAAAGAAAGAAAGGGGCGACGGAGGGAGGGGGGAGCGCGCCGCCGCCCCGCCCATCGGGCTCCTTGCCCCGCCCCCGGGCCGGCCCTAAGCCCGCCAGGCTCGCCCCTCCCTCGTGAGCGTCCTCCCCTGCATTGCGGCGGTCCGCAGCTCGAGGGGCGGGGCCCGGGCCTGGCTCCCGCAGCGCCCCCCGACGGACGTCCGACGCCCATTGGGCCGAGAGCGCCCCCTGGCGGCCGAGGCCACTCAAGCCCTCTTGACCCGGGTACCCCAAAGCTCCTCAAAGAAGCTGGGATTTCCAGAATTTCTGCCTTGTCCCTAAGCCGATCTCCAGGAGGCGCCCTTCGCTTTGCTCTCCGGCTAGGCAAGTCTGCCCCTCAAAAGAGGAGACACGGAGCCTCCTGAGGGCCCAGGGTCACTCAACAGGGCAGCTGGGCCACGCTTCCCCTAGATCCAGAGGTAGATTCTGCCTCGAAGCTCTAAAGAGAGGTCTTCCCTGAATGGGCAGTCGTTTCCTACTCAAGGCAGAGTCTCTGGACTCCTTTCCTGGTGGCTGTCTGTTTGGAGCAGAGTAGAGTTCAGCTCACAGCTGGGGAGTGCAGCCTCACCCAGGCCAGAGCCCACAGGCTTTCAGCAGGGGCCCCAAGAGCCTGCAGGCTGGCCAAGCCCGGTCTCACACACGGACCCTCTGTCCCCACCCCTGGCTCTGGCTTCCTGCTCCCCTTCCCCTTATGCTCCCAGGAGCCCCCTCCGAGGAGTACTCCCACTCCCTACCTCCTGCCTTCACTAAACCTGGTCCTGAGGACGTCCACCTTGTCCCTCAGGACCATTTTGGTCAGCTTCCTCTGAGGCCCAGGCCACACTTTCTCACGGTCCAGTCTTCTGTGCACTCTCCCTCACCTCTGGAGCCTCACTTCTTCTGGCTCTCTCTCCACCCCAAACCCTGCTATCCCCCTGGGGACCTGCGCTGCATGTGGCCACCCACCGCCTCCATCTCATCTCCAGTGATCTTCCACTTCACCTCAGCGGCCAGTTCTCTTGGCCACAGTCTAGACTGTGTCATCCTTCATCAGAGCTGACACCCCTGGGAAATTTGAAGATCAGAGGCCCTAGTTTCACAACCACACTCTGTATTGTTCTTCCCCAGTCCCCCATCACCTTCCTCTTCTCCCCACCTGCCAGCTCCCCCCAGCTTCCCCTACTTCCCTCCCTAGCTACATGCACTGCTTGATCCCTGCCCTACCCAACCACCTACCATTTTTCCTGTGCCCCTCACAGCAGCTGGTCTTGTTGCCCAATGACAGGGACAATTCAAAGTGCTACATCCTACCCTCACCCCACCATGAGCAGGTGTCTAAACTGGCATCCACCCAGTTTCCTTCACTCTGGACACAATGGAACAGGCATTGTCCCAGATGGAAACAAAGGGTCCCAACAGAGTTCTGTGGTTGTCTCCCCTCCTTACTCCCCAGGGGACTTGCTCCAAGTGTCAGTCACTTTCCTTAGTTTCCACGGGATATTTTAGTCCTCTGTCTAAAAACATTCTCTAGTCCTAGCACTGTGGGAGGCCAAGGTGGGAGGATTAATTGAGCCAGGAATTCAAAACTAGCCTGAGCAACATAGAAGACCCTGTTTCTTTAAAAAGTTAAAAAAAAAAAAATTCAAAAAGATACTGATAATATCCTTCCACAGACTGGGATCAACTCTACTTCTAACCCCTCATATCTGCTCCCTTTCTCAGTCTAACTGGCCCAGAGGGATGTCCAGATTCCTCTTTTTCCCTTTTGTACCTCAGGCTGGGCCCTCCTCCATCCCGGTCTTGGTATCAGAGCCATAGTCCTTTTCCACCTAGATGGCCCAGTGTGTTCTAGAGATTCCCTCCCTGTCTACACACCTGAGCTCTGCCCTCATCACTGGCCAATCTTTTCATACCACAAATACTGAGTATCCACACAGACCCAGGGGCCTGGGGACACAGCTGTGAACAGATGGGCAAGGACTCTGTTCTCTCAAGCTCCCATTGTGGAGGAGGTCACAGGCAACAAGCAAATAGACAGGTGTATAAACAAGGCCAGCTACTGAGAGGGGCTTTGAAGGAAATTAATTTAGGAATGACAAAGAGTCTACTTTCCATGGGGCCGTTAGGGAAAGCCTTCCTGAAGAGGTGACATTTGAGCTGTGGGACCAGAGTGACAAGAAGGAGCAAGTCATGTGAAGGTGAAAGAGAAGATGAGCACAAACTTGGTGTCCCTGAGACTTATCCTTTCAGGGCTAGCTTATATGTTACTCCTTCCAGAAAGTCTTCCCTGACCTCTTTCTCAGGGTTCCCTCAGTGTACTTTGCCACCTCCACCAAACTGCTATGTCTGTTTGTGGATTTATCAACTCTAACACACTGTGAGATGCTGAGGTCATATCTGACTGCTCTTTGTGATCCCTTGTTTCTTTGGCAAACTGCAAAACCCAAACAAGCAATATCTAAGCCTTTCTGAAATGTAGCCTTAGAACTTGTGTTTTCAAACACCGCAGCTGACAATACTTCTTACTTGCTTCCTCCAGTGTCCTGGTCTTTGCTCTGTCCACACTCTTCAGGGTGCCTTTATAACCTCCTCCAGAGCCACACTAGACTCCATGGGGTACGAAAGAATGATAAGGCTCAGTCCTGCCCTCTCCAGGCAAATAATAATCCAACTGGAAAAATGAGACCAGCCAACTCCAAACATTGGGGGGCAAAGTTTACTTTTTAAATAAAGCAAGAGATTTGATATTTTAATATGTTTGATGTCATTCATTGTTCAGAATGTCAAGTATCCAATTAGTTGAGTTTTTCCCTCATATCTTGATAGAAATTCTTTCATTTCTTTCTTTCTTTCTTTTTTTTTTTTTTTGAGACAGAGTCTTAAGCTGTCGCCCTGGGTAAAGTGCTGTGGTATCATAGTTCACAGCAACCTCCAACTCATGCTCAAGCGATCCTCTTGTTTCAGTCTTTCTATTTTTAGTAGAGACGGGGTCTAACTTTTGCTCAAGCTGGTCTCAAACTTGTGAGCTCAAGCAATCCACCCTCCTCGGCCTCCCAGAGTGCTAGGATTACAAGTGTGAGCCTATTTCATTTATTTTTTTTTCTTTTCTTTTTTATTAAATCATAGCTGTGTACATTAATGCAGTCATGGGGTACAGTGTGCTGGTTCTATATACAATCAGAAATCATTTATTTCTTAAATAATTGTTATGTTTTATGACCCAACATCTCCAGTAAGAGTTAATGTAGCTAAAATATTATCAAAAGCAGATCAAAATTTAAAAAGAAACTATATTGTTTCTAAATATCATTTTTATAATGATAGATTGCTTAAAGGGTAAGAAAGTACAGCTGAATGCTCTGTATTTAAAATTATAAATTAATAGATAACAATGAAAAATTAGGTACACAGGCTTGGCGCCTGTGGCTCAAGCAGCTAAGGGGCCAACCATGTACACCTAAGGTGGTGGGTTCGAATCCCCAGCCCGGGCCCGCCAAACAAAAATGATGGCTGCAACCAAAAAATGGCCAGGCGTTGTGGCGGGCGCCTGTGGTCCCAGCTACTTGGGAGGCTGAGGCAGGAGACTCACTTGAGCCCAGAAGTTGGAGGTTGCTGTGAGCATGATGCCATGGCACTCTACCCAGGGGGACAGCTTGAGGCTCCATCTCAAAAAAAAAAAAAGAAACATTAGGTACACAATTTTAGAAAATAAAATAAAACCTCTCTGGGCTTCAATTGTGTTATTTGTCTAATGGAGATGGTGATTCCCACTCCCCTATCTCACAGGTTGTCTAGAGCATGGTTCTAAACCAGGGGAGATTTTGCCTCTATGGAATTTTGCAATGTCTGGAAACATTTTTGGTTGTCACGACAAGGAAGAGGGTGCTAGTGGCATCTAGTGGATAGAGGCCAGGGATGCTGTTAAATGACAGCCACCTGCAACAAAGAATTACCCAGCCCCAAAGTCATTGGTGGCAAGGTTGAGAAACCCTAGTCTACAGTATTAAAGAAGGAGTTTGAAGGCACTTTGCAGAGTAAAAGCCTTTACATTTCATTTTGTGTTTTATAGTAAAACAGTCCAGGATAACAATTCAAACTGCAGCCAGGGGCGGTGGCTTGCTCCTATAGTCCTAGCTACTAAGGAGGATAAGATGGAAGGGTGGCTTGAAGCTAGGAGTTTATGACCAGCCTGGGTGATATAGCAAGACCTCATCTCAAAAACAAACTTTGCAAACATCCAAAATTCTTCCCCCTGAAACCTGACCCCCAGTTCCTCAATGTACCTTCCTCGGGATATTACTATTTCAGTTTCTCTTGAGAACTTCCAGAAAAATTTTATGCAAGCACAAAGACACACTTTATACACTATATATGCTAGCATATATACGCTCTACCTGGTTTTTTCCACATTTATGATATAGCTTGGAGATGGCTCCATATCCTTGGTTTTGAATCTGCTACAGGCCTTGAACAGCTATAGGACATACCAGAATGTGAGCTCTGTGAGAACAGGGAATCTTTGTTTCACTCAGTAATGTATCCTAAGCACTTAGAACAGTGGCTGACATGAAATGCATGTTCAATAGCTATTTTCAGTATTCAAATAGATGTTGCATAATTGATATTCCTTTATAATATGTGCTACTATCTCATCTCCTAGAGATGAGCATTTAAGTTGTTTCCAGTCCCTTGCTGTGACTGTCCACCATGCGTACATGTGAGTATATCTGCAGAATAAAGTCCTTGAACTGGGATTGCTATCAAAGGTATGTGCATTTGTAACTTCGATAGACAGGTTATCACCAAATTAAAGGCATTATTTTAGGTAGGTCCCTTTCACTCCAGGAGATTGAGCTGAGTAAGAGCTGGCTTTGAGAAAGCACAAGATGATTGGCTTAGAATGGGCTGCTGAGCTGCCACCATGGGAGATGGTGATTCCCACTCCCCTATCTATGTGTTTTCAATCTATCCCCATTCTCTGGAACACTAAGGCCTTCACTTGCGAATGCCATGGCCATAGCTGCCTCTGCAGCTTGAGAGGGAGGCCTGCCCCCACACCATGAGGGAGAATGCCACAGGAAGAGTCAGAGCTGTCAGCTGGCCACGACCAGCCTCTGCTGCCTATCCAGTTGCCACCTGGGCTGTGAGAATGATGAGAGTGAATGAGTGCTGTATCCTGTGTGCCAACACTATGTCTTACATGCAGTGTCTATGTAAACCTCTTCTCGACATATTATTCTCCTCATTTTAGAGATAGAGATGTCAAGTAACTTGTTCAAGTTCCCAAGTTTGAAGATGTTAAGGGCAGGCAGGACTGCCCTAACTCCAGTGCCTGGATGCCTAACCACTCCACACCACTGCCTGTGCAGTTGATCAACTTCAACTCTGTCACCAAGGGGTCTCTCTGTTCTAGTTCTGCCTCTCAGAGTTGTTTCTGTCTTCCAGACAGCTAGCCACCAGGGAGGTGGACACTTCCTCTTCACCAGGGACTGATTGATGAACACCTACTAAGTGCCAGTTGCCAAAAGCCAGGCTGATTCCCAAAGGCATCCTCTGTAATGGCTATCATGTGATCTTCTGCAGTCAAATCTTGTCTCCACCTCTAGCCCATGAACTCCCAGGAGGTGGGGCTGGCACCTAATAGGACCTCAGAAGACTGTTGTTTGAGTCTGATTAGGGCTGGAAGTATGAGCCAATGTGTCCCACCTGACCTAGCCTTATCCTGGCACAAACCCAACTCTCTTTGGGTCTCTTTACCACCCCTGAACTTACAGCTCAGTTATTGCCTTGGCTATTTTCTTCTTTTTTAAATTGTGTTTTTCTTCTTTTCTATGCATTTGTTTCAATAATGGAATGTCCATATTCTTGCATCTGGAAATAGTTTGAAAACTTTACTTGCATCTACGGCCATACCACCCTGAACGCGCCTGATCTCATCTGAAAACTTCACTTGCTTTTCTATTGTATTTACCAAGTGTTTAAGAGCCTTTGTTGCTCATTGTTTATCCTTTAAAAATTGTTTCGGCTCAAGTGGCTAAGGTGCCAGCCACATACACCTAAGGTGGCGGGTTCCAATTCAGCCTGGCCCACCAAACAACAATGATGGCTGCAACCAAAAAATAGCCGGGCATTGTGGCAGGCACCTGTGGTCCTAGCTACTTGGGAGGCTGAGGCAGGACACTCACTTGAGCCCAGGAGTTGGAGGTTGCTGTGAGCTGTGATGCCACAGCACTCTACCCAGGGGGACAGCTTGAGGCTCTGTCTCAAATAAATAAATAAATAAATAAAAATTGTTTCATGTATTTAATAAAATACATGAAATTTTTATAATGAAAAAACATGTTTCTACATTGAAAAATCAGAATCCTTGCTGGTAATAAATTGTTGGGTAAAATGAGTTATGTGGTTTTTTTACTTTATTTAATTAATAAAACATTTCACTTCTTTGTTTATCCAGTAAATGCTCACTTCTGCTGCCTAAAGTGGAACTTGGGTGAATAAAAACAGCATGAATTTTTTTATGAAATTGCTATTGCCAGCACTAAAAACAAAGTTGGTTATGTAATTTGGGAATTGGGAAGGGTATTTTAAAAATAAAATCAACAGCAAAATCTGTAGGAAAAAAAGTTTGTAGATATGCTTACATGAAAAGCAAAAATGTATCAATATCATAACATTCCATAAATCCAACATCTAAAAAATAGGAGACCTGCAGAGATCAGAGAAAATTGAGGGAAAACTATGAAATTAATATAAGCATCTTCTCAGAACCAAAACACATGAATTTCTAGATTGAAAGGGTTTACTACACAGCATAAAAAAGACCCACACCAAGATATAACATTTGACATACCAGAACTCTTGGATATTAGAGAAAATTGTTTCCAGATTTCCGAGAGAAAGAAGAAGAGTGGTCCCAAAGACTCTGCCATAAGAACAGCAACAGAGGGAGGCGCCTGTGGCTCAGTGAGTAGGGCACCGACCCCATATACCGAGGGTGGCGGGTTCAAACCCAGCCCCGGCCAACCTGCAACAAAAAATAGCCAGGTGTTGTGGCGGGCGCCTGTAGTCCCAGCTACTTGGGAGGCTGAGGCAGAAGAATCGCCTAAGCCCAGGAGTTGGAGGTTGATTGAGCGACTCCGCTGCACTCTATCGAGGGCGAAAAAGTGAGACTCTGTCTCTATAAAAAAAAAAAAAAGAAAGAAAAGAAACAAAATAAAAGAACAGCAACAGAATTCTCTCTGGCAATGCTAAAAACAAGAAGCCAGCAGAGTAATGCCTTCAAAATTCTGAGGGAAAAGGTTTCCGACATAAAATTCAATTCCTTGACTCTCAATCAAGTATGACAAATTGGAATAAGGACATTTTAAGACATGCAAGGTCTCAAAATATTTACCTTCTATGCATTCTTTTTTTTTTTTTTTGAGGCCAGTGCCTTACTCCTTTGAGCCACAGGCACCACCGCCTTCTATGCATTCTTTTTTTGGAAAGCTACTTGGGGTTGTGTTCCATCAAAATGGAGAAGTAATCCAAGAAAGAGAAAGACAAAGGAACTGAGAAACAGGTGATCCAACACAAACAAAGCCAGAACGCCAGGATCACAACTGTTGAGAAGGCCAAAAGAGTCACTGGTCCAGACTGAAACAGGAAGTCAGAGAGACAAACAGAGAGATCTAGAAGGAGGTTTTAAAAGAAAGGAATAAAAGCTAAAGAATAGAGGTTACCTCATGTATGTGCAAGAATCTGCAAAGTTTAATTGCAAACCATGTGAATGACCAACTGCAGCACTCAGGCTGAGATAAGATCCACAGGCTTGGTTGGCTCGGCTGCTTCCCTAGGCTGGATTCAGGGCCTAGATGTTCTCAAGGAACATGATGGAATGAGTGGCAGGCTCTGGGGTTATATGTGGTTGGGTTCAAATCCCAGCTCTGCCTACCATAGCTGGATGCCCTTGGAAAAATTGCTTGATCTTTCTGAGTCTCAATTCTTAGTCCTTGGTTAAGGACAACGCCCCTGATACTGTGAACATTAAATGAGATCATGTATATGAAAGTGCTTTGTAAACCAATGTTGGTCACAGTGGAAGTTCCTCAGCAACCTCTGCTAACTGTTGTCCTGGTCAAGCATCCGGACTAATGCCACAGCATGCCAACATGTTGCTACTGGTAACACATACTCTCCATCCTTATATCAAGTGTGGCACTCCAGACCCACAGCAGGGCCTCACATGGGAACTTCTTAAAAATTCAGCATCTCAGCCCTACTGAACCAGATTCTGGGGTGATTGATGGGCACACTAGTAGGCACCAAGCATTCCTCTTTCCACCCACCCAGTTGCCAGGCTTTCTAAGAATTCCTTGGGTTTGTTCTCATACCACTTTATGCTGCTGCTCCTGTTATTATAATTATGAAACTTAATTAAATAAGTAAACCTAAATCTGGTTACAAAGGGAGCATTGTTTCTATGAAAACTAAAATTTTTGGAAAGACATGATTAAGGTAAATTGCTAAAAATAACTGCATAGAGTTCAAGGAGGCTTCTGGGAAGGGTGCCCTGGAGATTGGCTGTCCAGGTGAGGACAGCAGGCCCTCCCTGTTTAGCCCCGGGCAGCTGTGTAGCTTCCCTATGCACCCCTCCCCCAGCATTACATAATTCCATGCCAAATCTGAGCTTTTATTTGGTCTTATTAACATTGGAATGCTTACTAGGAGGCTGATGCTTTATGTGAATTTCCTAATTAATCCTGGAGCAACTCTATGAAATAAGCAATTACTACAGATCAAGCATTCCTAATGCAAAGATTCAAAATCTGAAATTGTTTGAATGCCAACATGACACAAGTAGAAAATTCTATACCAGACACCTTAGCTTTCTAACTGTTCATAGACTCTGTTTCATGCACAAAATTATTAAAAATCATACATAACACATGTATAAGGCATATATGAAACGTAAATGAATTCTGTTTTAGACTTGGGTCTTATCTCCAAGATAATTCATCATGTATGTGCAAATATTACAAAGTAAACAAAAATCCAAAATCAAAAACATTTCTCGTCCCAAGCATTTTGAATAAGGGATGCTCAATCTGCATCTCCAATGTACAGGCAAGGAAAACACAAATTAAGTCACTTGCTAGGGTGTGAAGGTAGATCTCTCTGCCTCCAAGTGCCAAGTTCACAACCATTACACTGTTCTTGGCAGCAGATACTGAGAGAAAATACAGGCAGTGCAGAAACATTTGAGAAATGTACAACTTTGCCAGAAATTAAAGGAACGAAGATCCATGCAAGTATCCAGTGTGCAAAGATTTTGTTCTTTTGCTTTGAATTTGATTTATATCAAAGTAATACATGTTCATTGTTTAAAAGAGTCAGATTGGACCAGGTGCAGAGGCTCCCTGTAATTCCAACACTTTGGAAAGCTGAAGAGGGAAGATTGCTTGAGAGAGGAGTTTGGGATTATGGTGACCTATGATCATGCCACTGAACTCAAAAGCCTGGGTGACAAAGGAGGCCGCCTTAAAAAAGGGGAGGGGGCTCTGCCTATAGCTCAGATGCTAGGGTACCAGCCACATACACCGGGGTTTGAACCAGGCCGAGGTCTGCCAAACAACAATAACTACAACAACAACAAAAAACAGCTGGGCAATGTTGTGGGCACCTATAGTCCCAGCTACTTGAGAGGCTGAGGCAAGAGAATTGCTTAAGCCCAAGAGTTTGAGATTGCTGTGACACCAATGCCACTGTGTTGCCCTCAGTTGAGACGCTGTGCCAAAAAAAAAAAAAAAAAAAAAAAAGAGGGGAGTGGTGGGAGAAGGAGGAAAAAAAGAGAAATTGTATCTCAGACACAAAAGCCCAAATGCAGGTACATGCCTACATACACACATACTGTAGGTGGAAGGGATGCAACTCAAAGAGGGCCCCCAAGCCAGGCGTGTTTCCCACCATGGCCTTGCATTGCTTTCCAACCTTCCAGGGGTTCTCTGGGCCTCTGGGAATGTCGCCCTGGTGTTTCTGTGATCTTCCTGGTACAGCAAAGCAAGTGGCTGAGTGGCCAGGGGTTGGGAAGGGGGTAGGGAACTGGAGAGGGAATCTGCGGCAAGAAGCCAAAATGACCCACGCCCCTTGACCACCTGTCATCTCACAGTGAGGAGATATCTCCAAGGGAAAAATCAGCACCAGCCACATAATTTGTAAAATTCTATCTGTAGGAGTGCCATATTTTCATTGGAATAATAATAGTAAAGAGATTTTTTTTTAAAGAAAAATAAGTATATTTCTAACTCGCAACCCTGTCCCATCAATAACCGCTTTCACTTGGGTGAATCCCCTGGTGTGCAGATTTTAGGAGAGCTGACATCCGAGCACATCAGGGAACACTGGTCAGGCTCTCTGGAGGGAGCCTTGGGTTCAACTCCTGGGTCAGCTGTGGGACTTTGGGCAAGTCCCATCTCTGAGGCTGTTGCCCCCATGTTAGTTGGAGGCACATTCCCTGTCTTGTGAGGATTGGTGATGACGCTTGTAAAAAACCTGGCTCTGGGCCTGGCACATGGTAGATATTTGGCCAAGGAGCAGAAGCTGCCTCCTATAAAGCTTCTCAGCACCCTGGCCTCAGTACCGCCCCCACCCTGGGCTCCAATCACTTCTCTGGGACACCCTGAGCTCACATGTCCTTGTGAGTCCATGTTCCAGCACTAGTTGTGCTTCTGCCCTCAGGCTCTGGACTGCCTGAGGACAGAGACAGGGCCTCTCCCTCTCCTAGTGCCCAGGACCCACCCTAGAAGGTGTGCTCACAAGTGCTTACCCAGTGAATCCTATGCAGCCCAGCTCAGCCCTCCCTGCTCCCCCAGGTGACCTATACCCCCAGCACTGTCCTGGTGCCTCTCCCTGTCTGAGCTCTCCCATGCCCTGTGAGCTTCTGGGGATAGGATTAATGCTGACCCAGGTTGGCCTCCATCATCATGCCCATGAAATGCCAGGCCCAGAATGTGCAGTGTCCTACAGGCCTTCATCCGATAGCTCCTTATTAAGCACCCACCATGTGGGGTAAACAAGCACAGTCCCTGCTTTCATGGAACTAACTTTCTTGTGGTGGCAGGCTAAAACAATATGCCAACAAATATTCAAATTCTGGTTAGGACAAGAGCTATGAATAGAACTGGGTGATGCTAGAAGTGGGAACCAATAATCTTCTACTACATACAACAACAGGGATGTGCTTCACAGACATAAGCAGCCAGGCATTAAAGTGCACACACTTGACGTTTGCATTTCCATGGACAAGACTACCAGGTGCTGGTAGAAATGAGTATAACATGGCAGCGCCTGTGGCTCAGTGAGTAGGGCGCTGGCCCCATATACTGAGGGTGGCAGGTTCCAGCCCTGCCCTGGCCAAACTGCAACTAAACAATAGCTGGGCGTTGTGGCAGGTGCCTGTAGTCCCAGCTACTCAGGAGGCTGAGGCAAGAGAATCGCCTAAGCCCAAGAGCTGCAGATTGCTATGAGCCTGATACCATGGCACTCTACCGAGGGCGACAAAGTAAGACAGAGTCTAAAAAAAAAAGAAAGAAATGTATATGTATAATATATAATGGTTACCCTTGGAGAATGGGGAGGGACTAACGGGACATGAGGGGCCCTCTGGGGATGCTGCTTGTGTTCTGTTTCTTCATGTAGGTCAAGACATATATTTATAATGTGAGCATGTATATTACATTTCATTAAAAAAGATTTTTAAAAGTCCTAGGATGGAGGTGGCGCCTGTGGCTCAAAAGAGTAGGGCGCTGGCCCCATATACCAGAGGTGGTGGGTTCAAACGCTGCCCGGCCAAAAAAAAAAAAAGTCCTAGGGTGGGTGGCACCTGAGGCTCAGTGAGTAGGGTGCTGGCCCCATATACCAAGGGTAGCAGGTTCAAACCTCGCCCCGGCCAAACTGCAACAAAAAAATAGCTGGGCATTGTGGTGGGCGCCTGTAGTCCCAGCTACTCAGGAGGCTGCGGCAAGAGAATCCCTAAGCCCAAGAGCTGGAGGTTGCGGTGAGCTGTGATGCCACAGCATTTCTTTCTACCAAGGGCAATAAAGTGAGACTCTGTCTCTAAAAAATAAATAAATAAAAATAAATCAGGGGGAAAAAAAGTCCTAGGGTGATGAGAGGAAGACTTTGGCTAGGATTGGGGACAGAATTTGATACAGGTAGGATGGTCAAGAGGACTTCCTGGAGGAGGTGGCATTTGATCTGAAATCTGAAGGGCAAGAAAAAAATCAGTCTTGGGAATACCTGGAGGAAAACACGCCAAGGAAGGGCCTGGCAAGTGCAAAGCTCTAGAGAGAGGAAAAGACTTTGCCCACTGGAGGACAGCAGGGGCCAAAATTGAGCCGGGCACAGGGCTGGGTGGGAGTTAGAGGCCACTAGATGAGGTCAGAGAGGTGAGCAGGGGACAAATCAGGCAGGGTCTTATGGCAATGGGAGGAGAGAGGATTTTATTCCAAGTGGGATAGGATGCCACTAGAGGGCTTCCATCAGGGGCTGTGATCTGACTTCCTTTCTGCCTGTTGAGGGGAAAGGCAGAAACACCCACAAATTCTATACAAATGAAGACAAGATACAAAAATTGAACTTTACAAACAGGAGAACAAGAGGGGGCCTTACAGATCATTTTACAGATGAGAAAACTAAGACCAGAGGGCAAGTCACTTGATTTTACACAGCAAATTAGAGACCAACACAGAGACTAGAACCCAGCCACCTGGAACTTGGTGATACCTCCTATTAGAGAAAGAAAAATTTCCATGCTCCCAGCCCTAGTGGAAGGAAACCTTGTGAAAGTGAGATCTAAGTTTGCAAACTTTCTATCAGATTGCCAGCTTATCTAGGCTCTGGCCCAGTCTCTGCAGCTGGGTTATTAGGTTAACTCCCCTTCTCGGAGCACTGGGCAGAGTCTCTCACTTACTGCAGATTCCCTATCTCCTGGGCAAGGGAAGCAGAGGCCTGAGAGTGACAGGGAGGCTGTGGCAGTGATGGCTGATGGAGGAGACTTGCAGAAGACCTACCCTTGAGACCCCCCCCCTTCCAGCTCCTGGGGGCAGGCGGTGCCCAGGCTCCTTATGGAGGCAGAAAGGAATGAGAGCTCAAACTAAAGCCAGTGGCGATGTATCAGTGCAGACAATGCCCAGAGGGGGCTTTCATCAAAATGGGAGGCTGGCCTAGCCAAAAAGGAAAGAACAAAGAAAAAGAGGGAAAAAAAGAAGGAAGTCTCCTTACCAGGCACAGAGCTGAGGGCTTTCTCTTATTATTGTGGTCAATTCTCCCACAACCCAGGTTATAGATGACCAAGGTTAATAAATTAGCCCAATGTACACAACTGGTAAATGACTTAAAGGGGACTATAGTCTCCTCCTCCCCTGGGAACCCCGCCATCTTTAAACCCATCCCCCTTTATTGAGCCTCCTGCCCTGTAACTCACAGGCAGTCTTACTACCCTATTGTCTCTGTTCCACATTCCCCTACAGGAGCTCATTTCATTTACCTGAGTGTCTTTGTCCCCCAGTGGAAGATGTCCTCTGTGATAATTGCTACATCAAGGACATAGCAAGGTGCTGGCACATAGTAGATATACAATACATATTTTTGGAAGGAAATAAGGAAGTGGTGGAGGAAAGTCTTCTATAAAGAGGTGATATTTGAGCTGAGGCCTGAGTGCTGAGGAGCCAGCCACAGGATAACATGAGTGATGGATATTCTTTTTTTTTTTTTTTTTGAGAAAGAATCTCACTATATCACCGTTGGTAGAGTGCCATGTGCCATGGTGTCACAGCTCACAGCAACCATGGTGTCACAACTCACAGCAACCGCTAACTCTTGGACTTAAGTGAATCTCTTCCTTAGCCTCCCAAGTAGCTGGGACTATAGGCGCCCACCACATGCCTGGCTATTTTTTTGTTGTAGTTGTCATTGTTGTTTGGCAGGCCTGGGCTCGGTTTGAACCCTCCAGTCCCAGTGTATGTGGCCGGCATCCTAACCACTGTGCTACAGGCACTGAGCCAGTGATAGGTATTCTTGGCAGAGGGAACAGCAAGGGAAAAGGCCTCAGGACAGGACAGAAATTGGGCCAGTGCGTCTGAAGTGAAGTGAACAAGTCTTAGAGTAGTAAAACAAGATCTAGGACACCGGTTAGGGAGATCACAGACAGAGGGGCTGCCAACCCTGACACTCACTGGAATTGTCTGGGGTGCTTTTAAAAATACCAGGGTTTTATTGCTTCTTGGCCTTTTAGCTAAGATCAAGTGTAAACATACCAGGGTTTAGATTCTGAAGACCTCTGGTGTATGGGACCCATGCATTGATTTTTTTGTTTCTTTTTTGCCTTGGTGGCAAGCCTCAGTCATGAGGCCTTGTAGTCCAGAGCAGGAAATCTGGACTTTATTCCAACGGCACTAGGAAGCCACTGGAGTACATTAAACGGAGGGAGTTTGGGATCAGCTCAAAGAACGCCTTTTACAAGGAGCTTCACGTGAGTCCCTGGGCTTTTGGGCCTCCTCTGTGCACACTCAGCACGGGTGCCCTTCCAGTGTTGGCCTCACAAAACTGATCTTTCAAGCCTTGTTTCGATGTCTCCTGTTACCGGCTTAGTAGCCTCTCAGCCCCCAGCCCAGATGCAGACAGGTCCGCTGACCTTGGGAAGGTCAGGGATACTTGGAAAACAGAACAAAATGGCAGCAGGGGAGGAGCAATGCCTTTAGCAAGAGAAAGGGGTTCAAGGAAGCAGGGTTGGAGGGCAGAGCGTGCCAGGCCCGACTGGTCGGACTTAGGCAACCTTCTTCAGTCTTCCGTTGGCTATGGCGGGGCTGCAGTGGAGGGAAGGGGCACACTTTCTCCGGAGGGGGAGTTTTTGTGAACCTCTCTCCACTAGCCTTAAATATTGGAACCCCTCTGGGTGGCGCTGTGAAGCGAGAGCTGCATCCTGGACCGGGAGCCCACAGCCGCTACTGCACTTGGGTGGACTGCGGACGCGGTTTCCTCCGTTTGGGGCTCCGCGGCCACACTTCCCAGGTCCCAGGAAGAAAGCATCCCCTTCCACCGAGAATCAAGAATCGGGAAGCAACTAACAGAAACACTGAGGCTCGGGGCGGGGCCACGGGTGAAACTAGCCAATCGCCGGTCAGGGAGATGGCCCTGGTAGCTGCTAGGCTCTGCCGCGACGCTCCGCCCACCCCTAGTTCTGCGGCAGGAGCTACCGGCCTTCCAGCGCACCTGAGCAGACCTCAGCAGCCACTCCTATGGCGATGGCGCACAGCCTGAGCCGTCGAGGCCGTGCTCCCCTTGAGCTACCTGGAAGACGCTCGGGCCGGGCAGTACCCTAATAGCTCTGACGGTAACAGGTATAAGAACACAGCCGGCATGGGGTCCCCGCAGACTCGACCAACGAGAGCAGGTGGCCGCACGCCGGGGCGCTGGCGCTGAGGGCGCTGATTGCGAGCGCCCTGTGCTCTCTGCAAGTCTGGTGGAGGAGGTGCTGGGTCCAGTCCCGGTGCAGTCCCAGCAGCAGCGCCTCCTCTCGCTGCCCTCCTCAACCGGGCAGCCGCGGATCTCTAGTTCGTGCTGATGCTGCCCTTCTAAGCGGTAGGCACGGTGCGCGACTTCAATTCACCCTTTGGGGAAGCCATGTGCAAGGTGGTGCTCACCGTGCTCGACAGGTACACCAACAGCTTCCTTCTCGGTGGCACGAACATGGTGCGCACTCGCACTCGCGCGGGCGCGCTGCACCTGAGCGGTCTGGAAGCACTGCCGCACAGCCGCGGGTGCTGTCTACTCCCTGTTTGCAGCGACAGCTGGCGTGGGGGCCGAGCGCTTGCACCTGCTGCACTTCCCCGACGGCGCTCCCAACTTGGGCGGCGCTCTACCACTAGCCGAAGGTCACCCTGGCCTTCGTGCTGCCGCTGACCATGCTGTGCACCTGCCCGCTGCTGCTGCGCTTCCTGCAACTGCAGCGGACACACTGGCCATCGGGCGTCGGGGTGCGACCGAGTTACTGCGTCACCCGCGCTTTGGCTTGCATGCTGCTGGCCTTCGAGCTCTGATGCTTGGCCAAACAAGCGCTAACGCTCTGGGGGTCCTGATCAAACCGAATGCCATGCCTGGGACAGTGCTTCTTTCCTGGTTCAAGGCTACCTCTTCCTGATCTTTGCCTCGCACACCCCAACAGCTGCCTGGCCCGCTGCTTTACTGCTTGCTGCCACGATTTCCCGCGATTTCCGCCAGGGCCTGAGAGCTGTGCGCCCCATGGAGCTCTGAGCTGGTGCACTTTCCCAGTAAGTTTCAACTGTCTCTGTGTCAGTACCAAGGGCACGGGCAGATTGGGCAATCGGGCTTGGGATAATGACATCAGAAAGCAGTGTCTGATTTCAGGACCAGTGTTCCGGTATCAGAGGGGCAGGGTTGGTCAGTTGGTGGAAATTACTTAAGACTGAGAGTGCCACTAACCTTCTGTGTAACCCATCCTTCCTGGCCTCAGTTTCCCCATTGGTACAAAGAGTGCTGCAGATTATATGAACCCCTGGAACCCTGCTAGGTCTAGCACTTTGATTGTCCCTGCTAGGTCTAGCACTTTACTCTGCAAACAATGTAAGCTCCATGCACCCTTTCCAAACCAATTTTTCTGCCACCTGTATACTCCCCAGCACTTATTTCTTTGGGGCAGGAAAGATTAGTGAATTACTTGTAATTATCCTACAATTTGAAAAGGGAAAAACATAAATGTGAATCACCTGATAATTTTATTATCTACTTTAGGCTACAAATATAATTAAAGTGGTTTTGTTTATTTTTGTTTATGAATTTTTTTGAGTGATACTTCTTGAAGCAATCTCCGGGGTGAAGTCCAGGCTTCTTTTGCATGTCTCACAGTAGAAAATAGTTTCTCTCCATCCACTGTTCTCATTTCTTCTGCTGCAAACCAGGCAATCGTTGTTGATTTTTTTTAAATTTTGCATTATAAAGTGCATCTTCCCATTTAGCCTTTCCCTTCTGTTCCTTACATTGCTCACAAGCTGAGTGATGAGCTTTCTCCTGTAAGAAAGGTGTGTGCACTTCTCCACTCTCCTTCTTCTTCTCTCTCTCTTTTTTTTTTGCAGTTTTTGGCTGGGGCTGAGTTTGAACCTGCCACCTCCAGCATATGGGGCTGGTACCCTACTCCTTTGAGCCACAGGCACTGCCCTTTTTTTTTTTTTAATCACAGCTGTATACATTAATGCAACCATGGGGTACAATGTGCTGGCTTTATATACCATTTGAAATATTTTCATCAAACTGGTTAACATAGCCTTCACCACATCCACTCTCCTTCTTATCTAAGGAGTAGGTAAGGATGTAGTTGTTCACAATTGCAACTTCCATCAGCCAGAAGAATAATTTGTTTCCATTATTTGTAGGACCTCCTTGTAAATCCATAACATCCACAGTCTGATAAGCTCTGCCCATTCTTTCCATAAACTTTGTGATTCTAAAATAACTGTTTTTCAAATTGAACAGGCTGTTTCTTCCTATAACCAGCAATGAACTGGCCAAAGAATGTACTCAGCATTGTCACTAACCTCTTATCATGGAATGAGAGGCACATCAACAAATGCAACAACAAAAACATGTGTCAGGACATCTTCTGAATTGGAGTGGAACAGGGAAATCAAAGGTCAGACAAGGTCTGACATAAGCTCAGAAAATATACCATTAAAAGACTTATTCAGCGGGTACTTTGTCTCCTTTTTTTTTCTTTTCAGAGTTTCACTTTGTTACCCTCCGCAGAGTGCAGTGGCATCATAGTTCACAACAACCTGAAACTCCTGGACTCAAGAGAGCTTCTTGTCTCAGCCTTCCAAATAGCAGGGACTACGGCACCTGCCACAGTGCCCAGCTACTTTTTAGAGACGGAGTCTTGCTCTTGCTCTTGCTCTTGCTCAGGCTGGTCTCAAACTCCTGAGCTCAGGCAATCGACCTGCCTTGGCCTCCCAGAGTGCTAGGATTATGGGTATAAGCCACCATGCCAGGTGCTTTTTCCCATTTATTTTTACAAGGGAACTACAAGGGAGAGGGGTCTGGGCCATTTTTGGAAACCTAGAGTGGGAGAACATCAAGCTCAGAGACAGCCCTTCATGGCTGAAGATTTCTGAGCTTTGGGCTTGGTGCCTGTGGCTCAAGTGGCTAAGGCGCCAGCCACATACACCTAAGGTGGTGGGTTCAAATCCAGCCTGGGCCTGCCAAACAACGATGGCTGCAACCAAAAAAAATAGCCAGGCATTGTGGCAGGCGCCTGTGGTCCCAGCTGCTTGGGAGGCTGAGGCAGGAGACTCGCTTGAGCCCAGGAGTTGGAGGTTGCTGTGAGCTGTGATGCCACAGCACTCTACCCAGGGGGACAGCTTGAGGCTCTGCCTCAAAAAAAAAAAAAAAGATTTCTGAGCTTTTATCATCAAGACCCGCTTGCTACATGTCCTCTCCAGACCCTGAGTAGCACTGATTCAATGGTGTGCTGACTCTGAGAGTGCTGGATGTGACATGAAAAGGGGCTTCAGTGGCAGGGCCCCTGTAGCTCTGTGGGTAGGGCACCACCAGTTACACGGGGGCTGGCAGGTTCAAACCCAGCTGGGTCTGCTGAAAAACAATGACAACTATAACCAAAAAATGGACAGCAGCCAGGCCCCTGACCCCGACTCCCGGGGCGCTCCGAAGCTGGGTGGCTGGACTACTGGGAGCAAGCAATTGACAGCAGCCTGCAGGAGGCAACTCGAAAGATCTGGGCTGCTGAATAATAAGGGATCGCTGCTGGCCTACTCAGGTTATGGGGACACTGACGCACAGGTCACCGCAGCCATCGCCAGTAACATCTATGCTGCCTACGACAGGAATGGGAACCAAGCGTTTAATGAAGACAATCTCAAATTCATCCTCATGGACTGCATGGAGGGCCGTGTAGCCATCACTGGAGTGGCCAACCTTCTGCTGTGTATGTATGCCAAGGAGACCGTGGGCTTCGGAATGCTCAAGGCCAAGGCCCAGGCCTTGGTGCAGTACCTGGAGGAGCCCCTCACCCAAGTAGCAGCATCTTGATGGGCATTAGTGAAAGCTGGGGTCAGAAGAGAGAGAACCATTTGGAGGGGCAGAGCCCCCTGGGAAAATCTTCTTGGACTATGAAGGGAGGGTAGGACTTTATTTTTTCCAAGAATAAACTTCAACTCCTAAAAAAATAATAATAATAACCAAAAAATAGCCAGGCATTGTGGTGGGCACCTGTGTCCCAGCTACTTGAGTGGCTGAGGCAAGAGAATCACTTAAGCCCAATAGTTTCAGGTTGCTTTGAGCTATGATGCTACAGCACTTTACCAAGGGTGACAAAGTGAGACTCTTGTGTCCAAACAAAAAATAATAATAAACAAAATAAAATCAATTTAGAATATAGAAGATTTCATTGACACACAATATACTTAATCAAATGGATAAGTATGAAATCTTGCACGCAACAGTTAGAGAATATACATTCTTTCCAAGTATTCACAGAAAACTTTTAACAAATTGACCATGAACTAACCACAAATGACTTTCAACAAAAACTAACAAACCCTTATTGTAGAAACTTTAAATCTGCAATCCAAATCCAATTAAGTTGTAACTCAATAATAACAGTGAAACAAATGTTTGAAAAAAAAGCTTCCAAATAATGCAAAAACGAATCATAATGGAAAGTAGAAAACATTCAAAATTGAATAATAATGAAAACATTAATTAGTAACATTTAATGAGCTTTGCGTGAGTCAGGCCTATGCTACATGCCCGGTTATTACTACATCCCCATTTTCCAGTAAGAAAAAAAGAGGCATGGAGCAATTGAGTAAATTGTGCAAGGCTCCACTGTAGCTAACTGGAAGAGCTGAAATTTAATCTCAGGCAGTCTGGTCTAAAGTTCAAGATCATAACTACTTGTCAAAACCCATGGCATGCAGCTAATATGTTCTTGGGACCGGTGGTATGGCCTTTACTTCTTGTATAAAAAGGAAATGACTTGGGTGGTGCCTGTGGCTCAGTGAGTGGGGCGCCAGCCCTGTAGGCCCCGGCCAAACTGCAAACAAAAAATACTGGGCGTTGTGGTGGGCACCTGTAGTCCCAGCTACTCAGGAGGCTGAGGCAAGAGAATCACCTGAGCCCAGGACCTGGAGGTTGCTTTGGGCTGTAATGCCACAGCACTCTACTAAGAGCAACAAGGTGAAACTCTGTATCCAAAAAAAAAAAAAAAGAAAGAAAAGAAAAGACAAAGTGACTTGTAGGCCTCCCCTGCACTTGGCAATTAGATTCTAACTTCTCACTATCACACACTGCCCTTCCAGCTTCAGCTGCTGTATTACAGCAGCCTTTGGAGCTCTACCTCCCACATTACCCACAGCAGCACTTGGCCCTTCCCACCTCTCATGCTGCACCCCACAATTCCCTCTCAATCACACCATTTCCTGTTGAAATCCAGCCTCTAGGTTCGGCGCCTATGGCTCAGCCGGCTGGGGCGCCAGCCACGTACACCTAGGGTGGCGGGTTCGAATCCCCAGCCCGGACCCGCCAAGCAACAATGACGGCTGCAACCAAAAAAAATAGCCGGGCGCTGTGGCGGGCGCCTGTGGTCCCAGCTACTTGGGAGGCGGAGGCAGGAGACTCGCTTGAGCCCGGGAGTTGGAGGTTGCTGTGAGCTGTGATGCCACGGCACTCTACCCAGGGGGACAGCTTGAGGCTCTGTCTCAAAAAAAAAAAAAAAAAAAAAAAGAAATCCAGCCTCTATCAAGATTCAGCTCACAGGGCCCCTTTTCTCCAGGCCTTCATACCCTCCTCAGGCACTCCTCTGGGCCACTAACTGTGAAACTGATCTTGCCACTTAAAGAAAAGGCTTAAATCCTTCTCTAGGTCCCCTCCTTGCAAGAAGACCAGGCCCAACAAAGAGAAAGAGCACCCAAACACCACGTTTACAAGAGGAAGGGCTTTATTCACCAGCCAAGAGCTTATGGCATAGAAGAATTCCAAATGGCCGTGCTCCCAGACTGGCTTCGTCTTTCCCTCTTTATTTCCAGTCCAAAAGTTCCAACCCATAGGTACCAGTTTCATTGGCCAGCTTGAATCAAGTGGGAGATACTGTTCCAGCCCCCACAGAACTACAGGATTTCACAGAAGTGGAAATTTCCAAGTTCTAGGAAGTTAAGTTTACAAATTCCCAAGAGCTGAGTCACCATGGAGAGGACCTTGTGGGTGTCTCCTTGCCGTCTCCTTGAGAAGACCTGTTCTCCTAGACCTCACCCTTCTCGGGTATCCTCTCTGATCCTCTGCCTGGCAATGCTGCCCCAAACTTCTGCACTGAAGGGCTACACTAAAGGGCTCTGCGTTCAGTTGTGATTGAAGTGTTCCTTAAAATCTTGAGTTTAATTCATCCCGTTAGTTGTCTACTCCATACTATCTCCATGTTTGTTTTACAATAAAGACAATGACCTCCCCCCTCCTCAAGTAATCTACACTTTTGAAAGATGATGTTCCAAATATACTTGTATTCTGCATAGGGCTGGGGGTCCCCCATTTCAGAAGCATGAACTTTGAAAAGCAAGATCAACCCCAGAATCCAGCATAGCCTCTGTATGGCCCCAGGCTCCCTCTGTAGTCTTCTCTGGCTGGTTCCCTCCTGCCAACCCTGAAGGAGCCCACTCTGGATGCTCCCTCTTCTGGGGCACCAGCCCTGCCCTGCAAGGTGGGAGAATTTCCTGTATTCCCATTGCACACTGATTCTCCCGCACTGGGCTGTTGGCTTTGGATTCTCAGCATCCTGAGTCTGCACCACTTTTCCCTTTCCTGCCCTTTTGCCTCTCAAACCACTTTTGCTACATCTTTCAAAGCCCTTAGTGGGAGTGCTCAACAGGCAGAGGATTGGACGTGCCTAAAAAAAGGTTTCAGGCCCCAGCCCTTTGTATCTTAAGTTATGCAAGCTAGCCACTTGTTTAGGCCTCCTCTACATCATAGGGGCCCTGAGTCTGCCACAGGATGCGCCAGGGTTCAATTCCTCCTGGATATGGCCCCCTTCCTGGGCCAAGCAGGAGCTTCTTGAATCCAGGGACCTCCCTACCCTTGTCTGTACAACTCCAGGGTGACAACCACTGGCCTAAGAGTGCATGGTGGAAGATTTCTTACTGAAATGGAAATGTGTGTGGCCTTGACTCTTGACTGTTCCATTGCAAGTTTCTCTGCTCTTAACTCTTTGATTTTTTTTTTCACTATGTTGCCCTAGGTAGAGTACCGTGGAGTCACAGCTCATAGCAACCTCAAACTCTTGGGCTTAAGCGATTCTCTTGTAGTTGTCATTGTTGTTTAGCAGGCCTGGGCCAGCCTCAAACCCATCAGCCTCGATGTACGTGGCTGGTGCCCTACTCACTGAGCTATGACGCCGAGCCTCTTGACTCTGATTAAATGTCAAGTAAAGGGGAATCTGTAAGCTGATTTTTCATTCCCTCAGGGTGCAGTGGGGCTCCATTTTAAATGCCCTTCTGCTATGGTTAGGATGAATATTCCATACCTAATTGATATATTTTGTGAATGGAAAAAGTAAGCCTGGGGTGGGGTCAGACTTCTGCAGGCATCCAGTTATCACTGGGGCTTCTCGGTACCGCCCTGGGTGGAAGGGCATAGCAACATAGGCAAGGGGCCAAAAAAATGCTATCAACTAGCAAAATATAGGTTCATAACTGCAGAATGTATAAAGTAGAAGCACCCTCAGAGGTCCTAGCCAATGCCCCTGTCTTAAAGATGGGAAAATTGAAATCCAGGGAGGGCGGCCACTGTCCCAAGACAGGCCAGGAGCTGGTGTCACAACTTGCCCCTTGTAGCCTGATAGGGTACCAGGCCACCCAGTCAGAGGGAGACCAACCATCCAGTTTGCCTGGGACCAAGGGGATTCCCAGCACTTAGGACTTTCAGTGCTAAACCTGAGACTGTGCTAGGCAAAGCTGGGTACCCTACCCTGTGGGCCATGGTCTTTCTCTCCTCCCTGGCTATAAAACCTTCCAGATAAATTCTAGAGGAAAAAAAAAAAAGAAGTAGAGCAATCTGAAGCCCAGGCTATCACTTAGACCCTCCAGGACTGACAGCCCAGCCTGGTAATAAGTTGGGCTTGGGGGGCCCATGCAGCAAGGGCTCTAATGCCACCCAGCCCTTGCCTTCTGGGCACATCCCCTGTGTCTCCAGCTTGGCCTGTCTCTGCTGCATTTGTACAAAAGACAGAATTTTAAAAATCTCTCTTGGGGCTGTTTAACTTTGACCTCTATAAACATTTCTTTTGATAAATGGCAGCATCCGTGCAGCATGTATTTTTAGTCATTCTGTTTAGCAATGTGCTGGCATGCTTCTCTGTTGTTTATGGTTTAGGGAGAGCCAGCCAGCTCTGTCCCAGACTCTCTGTGTAATCTTGAACAAGTTCCTCCATCCTTCTGAGTCCTGGTCTCCCCATGTATGAAGTGAGAAATGCTGGTCTCTGCCTTGTCAAGTTGCTGTGAGAAGTAAACAACTGGAAATTGCCTGGCACATGGTGAGCATACAATACAAGGTAACCTTTGTTATTTCGGGTCCCTGGTGCCTCTGGGTCCAGTTGGTCCCCTCTCCAGGGTATGGAGAAGTTAGTGAAGACACTGGGGTTCTACATGGATGGATATTTAAGATTTCTTCTCCAGAACTCAAGTTTGCTGCTGAATATTTATTAGTTTCCACATACAGGCTTTTCACCAGAGCCTCTTTCTCCTTAAAATTCTAGAACACAGCTAAAGTTCTACCAGAGGCTCATGCCTTCTGTATGTGGAGCTGCAACAGTTCAACAGTAGGGGAGCTAAATGGAGATGAAGCAGATGGCTGGGAACAGGGCTGGTGGGCATGGTACTGGCTGGGGCATCAAGAGATGGGACCCTGTCTCACATCTGACCCTCATTTCTGTGATGTAAGCAAGGCACTTTCCTTCTGGAGCCTCTGGTTTTCCCTCTGTGAGATACGTGGATCAGGGTCACTGTCTCTAAGGCTCTATCTAGGTCTTAACTGTTTAAGCCTGGGTTCTTACATCTGGCCTTGTGCTAGATATACAGCAGACATTAATCAATGTGGTATTTAGCTTGGAACCCAGCAGTCTCTTCTGAAGAAGGAAGATGGCACTTGACAGGCTGGAGCAGACAGAGCTAAAAGAGGGGAAGGTAGGCAGTGGACTTCACCAATATTATCTGTCCAAGATCGAAGAACTCCATCTGATTCTGAATGATAAGAGCCAAAACCTCTGCAGGCTGCAGACTCAAAGAAATGAATTAAATTCAAAAGTTTGCCTATTGCAGTAGGAGCTACAGCTATTGTAAGAACAAGGCTCTTACATAGGGGAAGTAGTCCGAGCCGTGGATAAGAAGAAAGTGTTGGTCAAGGTACATCCTGAGGGCAAGTTTGTCATAGATCTAGACAAAAAAATCGATATCAATGACCTGAAACCAAATTGCGGAGTGGCTCTGAGAAATGACAGCTACACTTTGCGCAAGATCCTACCCAACAAAGTGGACCCACTGGTATCACTGTTGATGGTGGAGAAGGTACCAGACTCGATTTACAAGATGATTGGTGGGCTGGACAAGCAGATCAAGGAGATCAAAGAACTGATTGAGCTGCCTTTTAAGCATCCTGAGCTCTCTGAAGCACTGGGCATCGCACAGCCCAAAGGAGTGCTGCTGTATGGACCCCCTGGCACCTGGAAGATGTTGCTGGCCTGGGCTGTGGCTCATCATACAGACTGTACCTTCATTCATGTGTCTGGCTCTGAGTTGGTACAGAAATTCATCAGGAAAGGGCAAGAATGGTGAGGGAGCTGTTTTTCATGGCATGAGAACATGCTCCATCTATCATTTTCATGGATGAAATTGACTCCATTGGCTCCTCATGGCTGGAGGGGGATCTAGAGGGGACAGGGAAGTGCAGCACACAGTACTGGAGCTGCTTAACCAGTTGGATGGCTTTGAGGCCACTAAGAATATCAAGGTTATAATGGCTACAAAAAAGATAGATATCTTGGATTAAGCCCTGCTTCGCCCAGGGTGTATTGACAGAAAAATTGAATTCCCACCCCCCAACGTGGAGGTCCAACTAGACATTCTGAAGATCCATTCTCGGAAAATGAACCTGACCCAGGGGATCAACCTGAAAAAAATTGCTGAGCGCATGCCAAGAGCATCAGGGGCTGAAGTGAAGGGTGTGTGCATAGAAGCAGGCATGTATGCCACACGGGAACAGCAAGTCCATGTCACCCAAGAAGACTTTGACATGGTGATAGCCAAGATCATGCAGAAGAATAGTGAGAAAAACATGTCCATCAAGAAACTATGGAAGTAAGCAGATGTACTTTGTGTGGATCCCTCAAATAAATAAGTATGGTAATTAATGGACATTTATTTAATGAATTAATATATGCCAGTTACTGGCACAAACAAGGACTCTGACCCTTCCCATTTTCTCCCACAGGGAGTCTGGCCCCAGCACAGGAATCACTCATTTGCTACCCATCCCTAACAGCACAGTCCTGAGGAGAAGAAAAAAGGCTGAAGGCTAAGATGTCTGTCTGCCCCTTGCCTCCACCACTCCCGGGGGCCCAACTGTGACTTCCTCTTTCCAATGAAGAAACTTCTCTTCCAACTTAGCACCTCTGAAAAGTAGCCAAGAAACCCCAACTCCTTCTATCAATATAAAGTTGGCCTGTAGACTAAGGCTACCCTACGAGGTAGGGATGAGCCATTATTACTAAGGTACCTGCATGAGCAATACTGGCAGACATAGCCTGTAAGCCCAGGACGCTAAAGGCCCTGTTGGCAAGGATGAGTTCAAGGGCCCTTCCATGCTCAGAGCAGATGGATGACCTTGCTCTCCAATGTAGGCTTCTCCATGTGAATGCTCGTGTAAACTCACTGCAGTTGAACTTCTTCTTTTTTGAGACAGATTCTCACTTTGTTATCCCTGGTAGAGTGCCATGGCATCACAGCTCACAGCAACCTCAGACTCCTAGGCTCAAGAGATTCTCTTGCCTCAGCCTCTTGAGTAGCTAGAATTACAGGCTCCTGCCATAAATGCCTGGCTATTTTTAGAGGCAGGGTCTCACTCTAGTTCAGGCTGGTCTCAAATTTGTGAGCTCAGACAATCCACCCACCTTTTCTTCCCAGAGTGCTAGGAGATGCATGAACCACCATGCCGGGCCTACAGTTGAACTTCTTATCACTGTTCCAAGGCAAGGCTCTCAGCCCACACAACAGTAACACTGGATGATAATTGGGAAAGAAAGGGATTATTCATCTTCTTTGACTGCCCACAGCCATGTCAATTCTTAGGGTGGGAGCTTGTGGCGTGGGCTGAGAAAAAATTCTCAACATAAAGATTAGAAAAGTTTTTTTTTTTTT
>NW_003852406.1:30620068-30621241 GCF_000181295.1 Otolemur garnettii
TTTTTTGGTTGCAGCCGTCATTGTTGTTTGGCGGGTCTGGGCTGGGGATTTGAACCCGCCACCTTAGGTGTATGTGGCTGGGGTCTTAGCCGCTTGAGCCATAGGCGCCGAGCCACTACCTGGTGTTTCTTCTTCCTGGAGCATGCCGGCTTTGCCTTATTGGCCACACTCAACCCTGTGGCCCTTGGGAGAGGTGTTAGGCTGTGGTGGGGAGACCACTGGCCTCAGTGGGCTCTGAATTCTAGGCCTAGACCCTATGGAACCTTCTGTGAGAAACTCGGGCCTATCTCATCCCTTCTCCATATCCAGGGACATTTTTTCTTTTAGACATAGTGCCAAGGGACTGCAAGAATTCTTAAGGTCTGAAAAAAAGAAGCATATTAGTGCATGAGTAGTCAAATGTCTAAAGGCAAAATATGACACCAATTCAAGTCATATAGCCTTTTTTGGAGAAAGTTTTGTATTAAAGTATAACGTTCACATTTATAGAATCCCATATACAGGTATTGTAAGCAGTCAGCTCAAATTTTTACAAAGTGAACACACCTGGTAGCCGGCGCCAAATCAAGAAAGAGGCCATGACCATGCCCCTAAAGCCTCTCTCATGCCCTTTACTCATTGCCACTTTCCAGAAATGTGACTGCTATTCTGACTTTTCTCTGAGGTGCCTTTTATATTGGAGGCTGGCTTTTCTGGCAGATCTTGGCAGAACTGTGGGTCTGCTCCAAGCTGACCCAACCTAATCAGAAACAGAAGTCCCAGCCTTTCTCAACTCATATGGTTTTCTAAGGTGCTAATATATTGATATGATGTTGGGGTGGAGACGCTATTAATAAGTGTACTGAGGGCCTCAGGGAATTTTTTATTGTGGTAAAATATATGTAAAATATAACATCATTTTATTATGGTAAAATATATAATATAATATTTTAACCATTCATAAGTAGCATTAAATACATTCAGAGCATTGTGAAACTGTCACCTCTGTCTAACTCAAACTCTGTACCCAGTACACAATACCTCTCTCTTTCTCCCCCTGGCCCTTAGTAACTTCCATTCTATTTTCTGTTTCTATGAATTTGTCTGGTCCACCTTATATAAGTGGAATCATATAATATTTATAATATTTGTTCTGTGTCAGGCTTATTTCACTTAGTATAATTTTTTTTTTTT
>NW_003852406.1:30622287-30628478 GCF_000181295.1 Otolemur garnettii
GGCTGGATTCGAACCCGCCACCTTGGGTGTTCGTGGCTGGCGCCTTAGCCACTTGAGCCACAGGTGCCGACCCGGTAGAGAGTCTTTTATGGGGCATCCACGTTCACCATTGGTGGCCAGAGCCTCAGACCTCAACTGATGCCTACGAGGCCTGTCCCTATAACTGAGCTAAGCCTGGGAGGCTCAGCGACTGACTCACAATCTACTCTGGAGGTTGCTGGCATAGTATTAGCATTCTTGAACAAGTTAGTTGCCAACATTTAAAAATCAGAAGTTTTGGCAGGGCGTGGTGGCTCACGCCTGTAAACCTAGCACTCTGGGAGGCTGAGGTGTCTTGTTTGACCTCAGGAATTCAAGACCAGCCTGAGTAAGAGTAAGACTCCAGCTCTAAAAAAATACCCAAGTGGGCCAGGTGCCAGTAGTCCCAGCTACTCAGGAGGCTGAGGCAAGGGGATCGTTTGAGCCTAAGAGTTTGAGGTTGCTGTGAGCGATGATGCCACAGCACTCTACCTAGGGAGACAGAGTGAGACTCTGTCTCAAATAAATGAATACAGTTTTTTAAAGATCAGAAGTTTTCACTTAAAATCCAGATTTCTAGCTCTTTTCTAAATAGTCAGAAGAGCTAGTGGTCCTTACATGCCAGCAGTGGCTGCCCCTCTAGGTAAGATTAAAAAACCAGTCTTGGGTGGCGCCTGTGGCTCAAAGGATAGGGCACCGTCCCCATATGCTGGAGGTGGCGGGTTCAAATCCAGCCCCGGCCAAAACTGCAAAAAACCCCAAACAAACAAACAAACAAAAACACAGTCTCACAGGCACCCTGGCCCCTTTACTCATCCTGGGCACCCGAGCCCTTACAACTATACTTAAATCCCTTCCAAACATCCAAGAAATACTTGATGAGCCCCTAAAAGTGAAAGATCACATTCAAGAACTTGTCGGCTGACTCATACGTAATAGTGAGAGTGTAGGTGCTGGAGCTACACTGCTTTATCCAAGATCTGCTCTACCAATTTAATAGCTATGTGACCTTGAGCAAGTTACTTAACCATTCTGTCCCTCCATTTCCTTATTCTTATGATGACAGCAACACTACCTTCCTCTCAGGATTTTTATGAGGCTTACATGAGTTAAGACCTATCCGTTGCTTAGGAAAGTGTTGGGACTTGGAAAATGAGAAGAGGTGCAGGAAGACGTGATTATGGCAGGTGTAATTGGAGGCTTTGAAGGCACCAGTAGCCAGGACTGTCTGTGAAGCTCAGTTCTGCCTCTTGCTATCTGTGTGGTATTAGCCAGGTCATTTAAACTAGCCGAGGTCCTTCTAGCACTTGAAGTGCCCTCCACACAGTGGAGACTGCACAAATGGCTGCTATTGTCATCGCATGCGGGCTAGATGCTCTTGGCTTGCTTCCATAGCACTCAGAGCCCTGTTGCCTTCCCCTCCTGGAGCTGGGGAATGGATTTTGATCTGGAAGAGGGGTGAAAGAACAAAGAGGCTCTGCGGGGCACAATGGCACCATTGTGAACTCACAGGGCTCACAATTTCCTTTCTGTCTGTTCAACCTAAAAGGGTGCGAGGGCTGGATGGAAATGGCGTGGGAGCCCATCCAGAGTCCTACCAGTGTTTACCACTGGCCAGAGTTTACTCAGGGCAGAGTACAGGTTGCCAGAGGAAGGACAGCTCTGCAGGATCCTTAGATTGTGTGAGTCCCCTTGTTATACACATGAAGAATCTAGGGCTCAGTGAGGGAAAAAGACTTGTCTGGCACCAGAGAGCAAATCAGGGACAGAGTTGGGGCTGGAATTAGAGACTGAGAGTGGAATTAGAGTGGGCACCAGGAGACCCAGCTGTTCCAGGTCTTACATTCCTCAAGGACATTGTGGACATTTGAACTTCAGACATTTGACCTTTTCTCTAATCATGGTTGTATATTCTATCATCAAACACACTGACAAGATGCAAGAAAGCAGACATTTATCTTGCAACTTAAATATTTGGAATATATCTAAACTCTTATAATCCTATTCTGACATTTCTTATTCTTTTTAAAATAACAGATTATTGAGATATAATTAACCCTGTTAAGTGGTATAGTTCAGTGGTTTTTAGTGGATCTATAGATGTGCAATCATTACCACTATCTAATTTTAGAGCATTTTCTTCATTCTTCCCACCAGCCCCTGGCAACCACTAGTCTACCTTCTGTCTCTGTGACTCTGCCTTCTGTAGAAATCATACGATAGGTGGTCTTTTGTGACTGGCTTTTTTCCCTGAGTGTAATGTTTTTCGAGTTTCATTCACTCTGCATTATGCATTGATACTTCATTTCTTTTATGGATGCTAATATTCATAATAATATTCCATTCCATGGACTAGAGCATTTTATTTATTTATTCACTGGTAGATGGACATTTGGTTTGCTTCCACTTTCTGGCAATTAAGACTAATGCTGCTGTGAACACTGGTGTACAGGTTCTTATGTGGACACGTTTCATTTCTCTCGGGTATGTACCGGGGGTAGAATTGCTGTATGGCATGCTGACTCCATGCATAACCTCTGGAGCAACTGCTGGACTGTTTTCCAGCTGCACCATGTGACAGTCCCACCAGCAGTGTATGAGGGTCCCATTTTCTCCACTTCCTCTCCAGGACTTGTTATGTCTTTTTGACAGCCATCCCTGCTAGCTGGCAGCAGTGTGACCTATCCTCACCTTTTAGGCTGCTGCCTTGTCTTTACCCCCTCATTGCCCTTGAATCCCACTTGGTTACCCCTTCCCCTGAATCAAACCTCATGTGACCTGTAATCCTCTCTTCCTGGCATGATGAGATAATTATAGGAGAGCACATGGCACAAAGTACCTCCTTTTTCTTTTTCTTCTCTTTTTTTTTTTTTTTTAAGCTGGGGCTGGGTTTGAACCCTCCACCTTCAGCATATGGGGCTAGAGCCCTACTCCTTTGAGCCACAGGCGCCACCCAACAAAGCACCTTCTTTAGTGTGTACCTACCAAGGGCTCTTGTGCAGCCAAGTTCACAGGCTGCTGGGAAAGCAAGTCAGCATGCAGCACACATATGCTTTCATCTAGTTCCCCCAACACTCCCAAGGGATAGGGAGGCAGTTTTCAATGTCACATGGTTTTGAGTGGCCTGGTTGGGACTTGAACCTATGTGGTATCGCTGGGTGCTTCCTCTCTGCACTAGCCATAGCAGAGGGACAGTGTTGAGTTAGAAGTGGGTATAGTTGGCTCGGCACCTATAGCTCAACCGGCTAAGGCGCCAGCCACGTACACCTAAGGTGGCGGGTTCGAATCCCCAGCCCGGACCCGCCAAACAACAATGACGGCAGCAACCAAAAAATAGCCGGGCGTTGTGGCGGGCGCCTGTGGTCCCAGCTACTTGGGAGGCAGAGGCAGGAGACTCGCTTGAGCCCAGGAGTTGGAGGTTGCTGTGAGCTGTAATTGTAATGCCACGGCACTCTACCCAGGGGGAAAGCTTGAGGCTCTGTCTCAAAAAAAAAAGAAGTGGGTATAGTCAACCATGGGTGCATTAGGGGACAGCACACTCACCATCCTGGTAAGCAGGGAGCCCTTCCTGGAGGAGTGCCTCCTGATTAGGGTTTTCCAGGATAGAGTTGGGGAAAAAAGTAGGGGACAATCATTTCAAACAAAGGGACAGCATCTTTGAGGCCCAAAAGCACATACAAGGCTTTGTTCTTTCCAGTGGCTCACTATGGCTGGAACATCAGGGCGTGGGTGGCAGCACTGAGGCTGGAGAGGCAGGCCAAAGCTAGACAAGCAAGACCTGGGAGGCCTTGTTAAGGAGGTTGGACTTTGGTCTTCATCCCAGGGCAGTGGATAGTCTTTGAGAGTTTCATAGGAAATATCAGAAAGGTTGTGCAGGCTGCAGAGGTCTCCCCAGATCACTGAGGAGTCTGGTTTGGCTGCAGCTGTTATACAAGGGGAGGAGGGAAGGAGATGCAAATCCAAGGGTTTCTGGGAGTCTCATCTCAGCTGTCTCCATGGTGACACTGGAAGATGATACAGTTCCTTTGATTGAAATTTCCTAACTGAAATTTTAGGTGTTTTGTTTCAGGCTTGCCTAGACCTTGGCTTCACCCCTTTCTCTCTGCAATACAGAGGCAAACTGAAAAGGTGAGGAAGGGATGGGGAAGGACATGCTGGGACGAGGTGGCGATAAGCAGGCCCAGTGGTGCCACCAGCCTGTGCAAGCTTGGCCACCCATCCTACATCCTCTATCCCCAGGCCTCTCCAGGACCAGTGTTGAGTGGAAGTAAAGCTATACCTCATGGGAAATAGAGCTTTTCTGCCCATACCTACTCACAGAAACTCTAACACGGGACCACACTTACCAGGGCTCTAGGTGATTACCAGTTCATGACCTGCAGGGTTGGAAGGCTCCTCAGAGATCTCCTAAAGGCCTCCCTACTCTTTGCTGTCCCTCTTTTTCTTTCTTTTTTTTTTTTTACAGATAAGAAATAGAGGTCTGGTTTGTTGCCTGTGGCTCAAGTGGCTAAGGCGCCAGCCACATATACCTAAGGTGTCAGATTCGAATCCAGCCCGGCCCGCCAAACAACACTGACGGCTGCAACCAAAAACATAGCCAGGTGCCTGTGGTCCCAGCTACTTGGAAGGCAGAGGCAGGAGACTCGCTTGAGCCCAGGAGTTGGAGGTTGCTGTGAGCTATGATGCCACGGTACTCTACCCAGGATGACAGCTTGAGGCTCTGTCTCAAAAAAAAAAAAAAAAGAAATAGAGGTCTGCATTATGGAAGTGACTTGCTTAAAGGTTAGAATTCCAAAAGGAACTCTCTCAAAAACTTTTTTTTTTTTTGAGACAGAGCCTCACGCTGTCACCCTGGGTAGAGTGCTGTGACATCAAAGCTCACAACAACCTCCAACTCCTGGGCTCAAGTGAGTCTCCTGCCTCAGCCTCCCAAGTAGCTGGGACCACAGGCGCCCACCACAATGCCCAGCTATTTTTTGGTTGCAGCCGTCAGTGTTGTTTGGCGGCCCGGGCTGGATTCAAACCCTCCACCTTAGGTGTATGTGGCTGGCGCCTTAGCCACTTGAGCCACAGGCACCGAGCCTCAAAAACTTAAAAATAGAATTACCATATGATCTAGCAGTTCCACTTCTGAGTATATACCCAAAAGAATTGAAAGCAGGGACCCAAATGTATATTTGCACACCAATATTCATAGCAACATTATTCATAATAGCCAAAAGGTAGAAACAACTCAAATGTCCACTAACTGATGAATGGGTAAGAAAAAATGAAGTATGGAATACACATGCATTTTATTATTTATTAATACAGAGTCTCACTTTGTTGCCCTCAGTAGAGTGATACGATGTCATAGCTCATAGAAATGCTAAACTCTTGGGTTTGGTGATCCTCCTCCCTTAGCTTCCTGAGTAGCAGGGACTACAGCTGCCCACCACAATGCCAGGCTAGTTTTTTTATTTTTAGTAGAGACAGGGTCTCACTCTTGCTCAGGCTGGTCTTGAACTCCTGAGCTAAAGCAATCCATCCACCTTGCCCTCCTAGGATTATAGGAGTGAATCACTGGGTCCATCCTGCATGGGAATATTTAATTCAAGTTGTGAATTATTTAATGAATTCATTCCTTAAAAAGGAAGGAAATTCTGACACATGCTACAACATGTATGAACCTTGAAGACATGCATAGTGAAATAAGCCAGATACAAAAAAGGCAGATACTGTACATGAGTATCTAGAATAGTCAAATTCATAGAGACAGAAAGTAGAATGATGGTTTCAAGGTCTAGGAGGAGGGGAGAATGGGAGTTATTGTTTAATAGTATGAAGTTTTTGTTTGAGATAATGAAACAGTCCTGGAGGTGGGTTGTGGTGATGGTTGCATAATAATGTGATGTACTTAATGCCACTAAATTGGGAACTTAAAAATAGTTCAGATGCTACTTTTCTGGGGAGCATATAAAAAAAAGAAAAGACTGTTAAGATGGTTAATTTTATATGATGTGTATTTTACAATAATAATAAAAAAGAAACATACACATACACACATTCAAAGAAACAAGAATCCAGATATCTTGGCTCGGCGCCTATAACTCAACCAGCTAAGGCGCCAGCCACATACACCTAAGGTGGCGGGTTCGAATCCCCAGCCCGGACCCGCCAAACAACAATGATGG
>NW_003852406.1:30630192-30637712 GCF_000181295.1 Otolemur garnettii
AGGCAGGGCTGGATTCGAACCTGCCACGTTAGGTGTATGTGGCTGGTACCTTAGCCACTTGAGCTACAGGCACCGAGCCGAGACTCTGTCTCTTAAAAAAAAAAAAAAAGGCAGTTTCAGATTCCTACCACCCAAATATTAATCATTAATTCCTTTGTACATGGCCTTCTTTTTACTAGAAAGATTGCATTTATTCTGCAGCCCGCTTTTTGCAGTGAGTCCATTTTTCCATTACAGTGAATTTCCATCTCATCCAATATTCAAACTATATTCCCATTTCTTCAGTTGATCCCCAAATCTCTGTATAACTAACTGTCCAGAACAGTATCCAATCTAGGATCACCTATTGCAACTGATTATTGTGGCCTTTGTGTCTCCTTTTTAAAATTTTTTATTGAGACAGAGTTACTCTCTGTCACACTGGGTAAAGTGCCAAGGTGTCATAGCTCATAGCAACCTCAAACTCTTAAGCTCAAGTGATGCTTCTGCCTCAGCTACTCCAGACATGACAGACTATTTTTCTATTTTTAGTAGAAAGGGGGGATCTCACTCTTGCTCAGGCTGGTCTTGAACTGCTGAGCTCAAGTTGTCAACTGGCCTCAGCCTCCCAGATGCAGGTGGGCTTACTGGAATGAGCCACGGTACCTGGCCTCTTTTTTTTTTTTTAATTTTTGGAGATGGGGGTCCCACTTTCTTTCCCAGGCTAGAGTACAGTGGTGCAATCACAGCTCACTGCAACCTTGAACTCTTGAGCTCAAGTGACCAAGTGACCCTCCTGACTCAGCCTCTGGAGGGAGTAGGGGGGACTATGGGCACCTGCCACAAAGCTTGGCTTTTTGTAGAGACTGGGTCTCACAATATTGTCCAGGCTGGTCTTGAACTCTTGGCCTCAAGAAATCCTCTTGCCTTGGCCTTCCAAATTGCTGGTATCACAGACCTAAACCACAGCTCCTGGATCCTTGAGTCTCTTTTAATTTTGCAAAAGTCATTTTTAAAAAATATGATACTTGTTGAAAGTACTAGACCAGTTATCCTGCTGAGTTTCCTACCTTCCGGTTTTGTGTTATTGCGTCCTTGTGCTGTCATTCATCTTGTTCCTCTGTCTCCTTTATCTCCTGTAAACTAGAATTAATATCTAAACTCTGATGGAGCCAAGTAAAACAATTTTTGGGCTAGAATAAATATTACTGCTGATTTTGTATTGTATCACCACGGGAGACCCACTGTATTGTGTAGGATTAGGAAACCACTAATAAAACTCAGATTAATTTCTGGATTAGGGTGGTGACAACTGGATCCCTCATTATGGAGTTAGATCGTCCCCCTTGCAGCTAGTAACCAGTGTGGTGTTACTTTGATCTTGTGAATATCCATTCTTTACCACCTGTTTATGTAGTGATTTAACCACACTTGATAATCTTTGTTTAAAAAGGGTTGCCAGAAATTACTTTTGCTAATCATATATATATATACATATATATATATTCTTAAGAAGTAGAGCTTCCTCCATCAACTGGGACTATTCGGCTGCAATGAAATAGTCTCTACGGGTAAAGCAGAATAAATGTTTAATTTTTTTTTTCATTAATGTGGAGAGGCTTAGAATAATGGTTCCTTTCCACATTGAGGTTCTATGGATAAATGTTTTCACTTTTTAGTTTTGTGTGTGAGCAACCTCTGTGTGGTTTTTCAATTAATTGCTGAAATGGCTTTAGCTTTTTAATCCTTTTGTGAACAATATGGCATTTTTCGTGCCCAAGAAAGATCCCTGAGATCTCAAAGGCACACGGAGAGGGAGAGCCCAGCCGGCTCTGCCGCTGTGAGTTCGGTCCGGAGCTAGGAGACCGTCCGAAGGGCGTGCAGACCCCTTCTCCCTCGCCGGCTGCATATCTCGCCACGCAGGTGCACAGAACTGTCTCTGCCGGCTGCGCCACGGCGCCGGCTCTGCGGGCGGGGTCTGGAAACCCAGAGGCGTCCCCAGACTCGCTCTGTTGTGCGGGTGACAGGGCTGGGACATCGCCCGCCTTGGCCTCCTTTCCTTTAAGGAAACTGGAAGGTGCTGACCACTAGAGGGCTATTTACAAATTTTTATTAAACAACAAAGTTTGTGCGTCCGGGATCAGAAATGAAGTACAATTTTGAAAGTCATGAAAAACCTTGCTAAAAAAGAGTGTAGAAAAGTCATTTCCTGCAAAATATAACTTTTGGAACAAGTTAAAAATAATCATATTCCTTTGAAGAGATCTAGAAAAGCGGTGCCGTGCAACAGCCCGGCTAGCTCAGTCGGTAGAGCATGGGACTCTTAATCCCAGGGTCGTGGGTTCGAGCCCCACGTTGGGCGGTTCTCGTTTAGTTATTTTTTTGCTTTTGCCGTCATTTGACCAATTTCGTTTCTCACCATCGATGTTACTTTCACCTCTTTCAGTTCTTATCAACGATAATAAATGACTTCAACTCGAATTTTCTTACTTTCAAACAATTCAATACCTACAACGACGACTAAGATGGAACTAGTTTTAAAAAAGAAACAATAAAACTAGAAAATTCCATTTTGTAAAATCACAGTTACAAAATGGTGTAGAAAAATGAAGGGCAGCTGAAAGTCAGAGGTTAGGAAATAAGAAGACATGAAAATTAATGACATAGTACAGTTCATAAATATTGCTGATCGTGATCTGTCTCGAAACGTTTGAAATGTTTATTTCTCATTCAACGTGACCCTGTTGAAGATTAGTTTGGAGAGCAGCTCTGTTCTATTTTTAAAACACTGTAAATTGTTTTAGTGATAAGGTAATACAGTAGTTATTGTGAGCAGATTCTTAGGACTTTTTATTTTAAGTCAGTGATTCAAATCGAAAAAATTTTCCTTCAGCCATTTTGAAGTCTCAAAACACAAAACATTCTCTTTTCCTTGATATTTTTTCCTACAAAAAATTGCTTTCTTTGGGCAAAATTTGACAGCTGCAAATTCTTTCTTTGTTTTACATATTTTCAGTCATTCTCAGATTGTCAAGCATTCTCCGCAGTTACCATGTTATTATCTAATTTACAATTCAATTCAAAATACAATTTCTGACCTTGGGAGAAAAACATGAAAAATTTCAGCATCAGAAATGAAGATCTCTAAACACCTCTGTCTTTACAGAGGAATATTTACTTCCCAGGTTATGGGAAATGGGGTGGCATTTTTCCAGAGCAGCACACAGGGTCAAAGAAAAAGCAAACTGGTAAATTGATGAGAGGTCAAAGAAAATATCCTACACCTTGAACTGTGTTACTCTAAATTTCGTATGTTGAAAATCCTAACCCCCAGTACCTCAGAATGTGATCTTATCTGGAAATAGCACCTTTGCAATTTAAGATGAGGTCATACGGAATAAGGTGGGCTCCTAATCCATTATGACTGATAAGGGGAAAGGGAAAATTTGGACAAAGACAAAACACCTAGACACAAACATTTGGACACATGAGAGAATGCCATGTGAAAATGAAGCCAAAAATTGGGATAATACTTTTACAAGTTAAGGAACACCAAAGATTGCCAGCAAACCACAAGAGGTTACAGGAGAACAGATTCTTCTCACAGTCCTCGGAAGGAACCAACCCTATCACCACCTTTATCTGGGATTTCTAGCCTCTCAAACTGTGAAACTACACATTTATGTTTAAGCTATGAAGTTACTATGGCAATCCCAAGAAACTAATACATCAGCATTCTAGTTGGGAGATTATTTTGATTTCAAATTTATTTTGTTATAGTTTATATTAAGTAATTGTCATCCTCTTCATTTTTAAAAAGCCTTTATGAAAAGCAATAATTTGTTTTGCTTCAGTCCCAAATTCAGCTCATGTGAGGAAATTAGGACAACAGAGCCTTCAGAAGTAACATTTTAAAAAGCTAGTCTTAAAAACTATTTTCTTCTTACCGCTGACTGATGATGTATTATGTTAACACATAACTTATTACTACTTGTGCTAAAATAAAAAAAAAACCAAACATATACCAAATCAAACACATTTTATTCTCCCACAGAACTCTATTTGAAGAATGTTTGGTTTAATTAATCTGTAAATTAAACACTTCAAGAAAGTATGCTAGTTCTCTATGGTCCAGTTCCTTGAACAAGTAAATGGTCAGAAAAAGGAAGAGACAGAGACAACTTAATTAAGTGAAATGTGTGGATCTTGTTTGGATCCTAATTTGAAACAATGGTAAAGAAACATACATGAGATAGTCAGGAAATCTGAACATTGATTGGACATTTGAAGATAATAAGGAATTATTTGTTTATTTATTTATTTATTTTGAGACAGAGCCTCAAGCTGTCGCCCTGGGTAGAGTGCGGTGACATCACAGCTCACAGCAACCTCCAACTCCTGGATTTAAGCGATTCTCTTGCCTCAGCCTCCCAAGTAGCTGGGACTACAGGCGTCCACCACAATGCCCTCCTATTTTTTGGTTGCAGCCATCGTTGTTTGGCAGGTCCAGGCTGGATTTGAACCTGCTAGCTCTGGTGTATGTGGCTGCTGCCTTACCAGCTTGAGCTACAGGTGCTTATTTATTTCTTTAGACAGAGTCTAAAGCTGTTGCCCTGGGTAGAGAGCCATGGTGTCATAGCTCTCAGCAACCTCCAACTCTTGGGCTCAAGTGATCCTCTGACCTCAGTTTTTCTATTTTTAGCAGAGATGGGGTCTCACTTTTGCTCAGGCTAGTCTCCTGAGCTTAAGCAATTCACCAGCTTCAGCCTCCCAGAGTTTCAAAAGGGTCCTTATCTTTTAGAGATACTAAATTGTTTATGAATGAAATCAACACAATGTTAGAATTTGTGTGTATATATTTTGGGGGGGGTGAGGAATGAGGGATACAAAGCAAACAAGATTGGCCACATGTTAGTAATTATAGAAGCTGAGTGGCCAATATACCAGAGTTCATTACACTATTCCCTTTACTGTTGTATATGTTCAAAAATTTTCCTAAAATTCAATGCCATTTTATTATCCAAAAACAAAGGCCCCTTTATCTCCTTACCCCAATGATCGAAATAGCATCTCTAGTGAATAGGGCAACAGGATGTTATGTGCCTCCTGATGTAATGCAGTGTGCAGTGGGGAGCATTACCTTTAGAATGCTGTTGTCAAAAACAACTTAGATCTAATCAAGTCTTTAGATCTAAGTGCATTTATAGGAAATACAAGGGACAAATTAAAAAACATGAGTAAACAATCGGACAAATCCAAAATGTCAGACATTCAAAAAGGCTTACACTCTTTAAAAAGCAAATGTCATGAACAAATACTAATACCACTGCTAATAAAGGGTACCTGTGTGGGGCAGACTGTTAAGCCAAGGGCTCCCTCTTGACCATCATGGCAGTCTGGTGAAGCCAAGAAACTCTTTTCTCAGAATGTTTTTAAATGCATTACACAAAAACCACAGGACTATAGGCTCAGTGCCTATAGCACAGTGGTTATGGTGCCAGCCACATACACCGAGGGTGGTGGGTTCAAATCCAGCCCCGGCCAGCTAAACAACTGCAAGGACAACAACAAAAACCCACAGGTTTATAAGGAAAAATAATTACATTGAAATATAGTTGTCAAAATATTTTAAAGTATGATACGGTAACGTGCATGCTCAATTATCGTAAATAATAAGATCTATCAGCAAATCTAATAACTTCAATAGTTTCAAAGTAGTGATGAATGTGAATGATATTTCTGAGATATCTGCAATAACTATAAGGTGCTGTGAAAACATCTGCAGTTTCTATTGGTGACAAAGCCACAGCTAATACTATTGTAGTTTATTACCTTCATTTAGAATGAAAGGAAATGCTAAATTTTAGTTAGAGTTTGGTGAAATAAAAAATATAATTTTTTCTCCATCCAAGTTCATGGATTGAATTTGGAATGGTATCCACAGTGTCCTAGGTTAACAAATTTGGATCTAGATTCAAAAAGACTTAACAATCAAATGTAATATATTGTCATTTAATGGATTCTGTTTTGAAAAACCAAGGACACAACAAGTGAAGAAATTTGAGGTAGTATTATATGATTTTAAGGAATTGTACTTCTTGTGTTGGATGTAATAACGGTATTGTGGTATGTAGGAAAATGCCTTTCTGTTTTGGAAGTACATGCTGTGTTAGATAGGAAGATGCCTTTCTATTTTGGAAAAAACTAGGTATGAAAAGTCACAATGTCTTTATACACACATACACAGTATACAAATAAACGTATATATAAAGCAAATACGGGAAAATATTCACAATCATTTAATCTAGTGATATAAAATGTGTTATTCTTTCTATTTTTCCATATGTTTGAAATTTTTATAATATTTAGAAAGTGACTTTAAAAATATTTTTATTAAGGTATAATGTAGATATGGTAAAGTGCATTACTTGTAAATGTGTATCTTGATGAATTTTAACATATGTAAAACATATAACACCTGTATAACAAGCTCAAGTTAGAGGACATTTTCAGCACCCACATGGTCCCCTAGTTCTCCAGATTATTTACACCATTAATAAAGTACGTACTCTTTCGTGTCTGGCTTCTTTTGTATAACATGAATTCTTGTTATATTAAAACATGTTTTGGAGATTGATAATACCATGACTGGCAAGGAAAAAGAGTCCTTCTCTTAAACTGCTGGTTGAAGCCCATGTGGTGGTGTGTCCTTGAAGTCCCAGCAACTTGGGAGGCCAAGGCAGGAATATCCCTTGGGCCCAGGAGATCAAGGCTGCAGTAGGGTATAATCGTGTCACTATTCCCTTGCCTAGGCAACAGAGAGAGACTTTGCCTCTAAAAAATTAATGAAAAAAAAAATCACTGGTTGAAATGTACATGGGTGAAGGCTTTTAAAAGGCACTTTAAAATACCCACATTTTTTGCAGTTTTCAATGAATATAGTCTTTATTGTGCATCTAAAACAGGCATTACAATTTGCATTGGTTTTACTGGACTTGTTAAAAGTCTGTGATGTTACTTTCCCAGTGAGAAAGAGTGAACACAAATAAAAATATGAGACGCTTTCACAAATTTTTGTGTCATCTTTGTATAGGGGCCATGCTAATCTTCTCTGTATTGTTCCAATCTTAGTACATGTGCTGCCCAGGCAAGCACATGCCCACATTTTTGACTAGAATTGGTTACATTTTAAATCTTGGGTTCTAAAAAAATAAAAGCAATGTGCACATGCCAGGCATGGTGGAATGCACCTATAATCCCAGCTAGTCAGGAGGCCAAGGCAGGAGGATGGCTGCAGCCCAAAGCTCTAGGCTGTAGCGTACTACAATTGTGCCTATGAATAACCATTGTACTTCAGCCTATGCAACATAGAGAGAACCTATCTTTTGGGGGGAGGGGAGGGGAGGGAGAACCTGTCTTAAATAAACAAACAAAAAAAGCAGTATGTACAAAGATTTAGTTCAAAGACACAGGCTTCTGGCTTGGCGCCTGTGGCTCAAGCGGCTAAGGCGCCAGCCACATACACCTAAGGTGGCCGGTTC
>NW_003852406.1:30639001-30649485 GCF_000181295.1 Otolemur garnettii
TTGAGCTATAGGCGCCGAGCCAAGACTCTTTACAAAAACAAAACAAAACAACAACATAAAAGTAAAAAATTGTCTTTAATATAAATATGGAAATACCACAAAGAAAGTGCTAGCATGAAGAAAGTTCCCGAGGATACCCAAAGAACTGTAAAAATGGTTACCGTTGTGGGGGAAACTGTGCAGCTGACAGAGGGAGGTAGGAAAAAGGCTTTCACTAGTTTGGTTTTAAATTTTATTTAAAATTTTTTAAATTAAAAAAGTATATAAGTATTTTACATTCAAAAACATTTTTAAAAAGCGTACAAGGCAGTTTTAGTTGGACAAGTTCCCAAAGAAGCCTTTGTCCTTTTCTTCAACACTCTATGGAGTAGCAGAGATAAGATGACACATATTAAACAGGAATAAGGAAGGTTCTTTCTGGGTTTTGTTGTCAAGGAAGGGGTTGCGTTAAAATTAGGACTGAAGGAGAAATGGAAGTGGTCTGATGGTGCAGTGTAATGCGCATTCAGAGCAGGGCTTGGAAAAGTCGGGAAGAAAAGGTTTGTGTAGGGCCTGAAGGTAGGTTGGGGACTGTTTGTGGAAGGAGTTAAATACCAGGCTAAGGAATGAGGATTTATCTTCGAGTTGACGTTTGTTGAGCGCTTATTCACCGTTGGGCACCACACTACGCCTTTACAGTAATTCTCACAATAAACGGATGGAAAAGATGCTATTTTTGCAAACTAAGGCGTTTTTGAACAGGGAACAGCATGAAGAAATCCGTTCGTTTTGATTGTGTGTACATTCAATACTAGTTTAAAGAAATTAAATGACCAAAAAGGAGCACAAACAGGGCAAGTACACAATCCCGACTTGGTATTACGTTAGCCTCTTACAGAAGGCACACGTCCATCATCTCAAAAAGCCAAAGCCGGCCTGCAGTTTCCCGCTCCGTCTTCCCTGGATTCCCACAGGGTCGGGTCTGGGAAAGGGGTGAGTGGAAGCAGGAGCAAGCAAATGGCCATCGGTCCCGCCACAGCAGCTTGGCGTCGTGATTGCTAAACAAGGAAGCTTCCACACGCGGACCCTGTGTGGTCAGCTGCGGCCCTTAAAGCTCTTTCACGCAGTCACTTCTGGAAATGCTACTGAACGCAGGCTTCAGAGGCAGGGCTAATCTCTCCAGTCACTTGGGCAGCTATCTGGCCTCATCTTGCCCTCAGGACTCCACACCTGGCCCTTTCCCCTTCTTTTTATCCCCGGAGGTTCAACGCCCCCACACCCCGCCACAACTCAGCGGCCCCCTCCCCCGCCAGCTCCGTTCTAATTACACACAAGATCGAATCTGGGCTTGGACAATTGGGGGGAATCACTAGGAAGAGGAATCTAGGGTGGGGGATGGGAACGGAGGGCCCACCAGCCCCTCCTCCAGCCGGCTGCGCCTCAATCCACCCGGGAACTACCGATCCCGGCGTGCCTCGCGGCGGCGCGGGCGCAGGCGGCGTGCACGGCGGGCAGCTGTTGGCTGCAGCCAGGGCTACGCGAGTCGCGGCGCAGTGAGGTATACCGGCGCTGGCAAATCGGGCCCGGGATGTAGAGCTGGCGGTTCTTGACGGCACGTCTGACGCGGAGTTGGGTGGGGTAGAGAGTAGGGGGCGGTAGTCGGGGGTGGTGGGAGAAGGAGGAGGCGGCGAATCACTTATAAATGGCGCCGAAGCAGGACCCGAAGCCTAAATTCCAGGAGGGTGAGTCTGCGCCCTTGGGAAAAAGGCACCTAACGGCGCAGGGGAGGGAGGCGGGCTCGGGGTGGATGAGGTTGGAGGGTCGGAGGCGGCGCGGGTTGCCGCCCAGAGAAGGCGGCTGGCGGTGCTTTGTGCGGGGAAAGCGCATTGCGGAGGGTAATTCCGGCGCGTCACTAAGAGGAAACGCTTTGTGAAGCGAAAATGGCACCCGGTCGTTAGAGTGGGAAAGGGAACGCTGGGCGCGTGGCAAAGCCTTCGTCGAGTGTTTGTTATTGTTCTGAGGAAGAGGCCCGGAGAAAGCAGCCTATTGTAGGGAGGCAGCGGGCACGCCATGGCGGCCGCTAGGGGAAGTGATGTGGCGTGGGGGAGGGGCGGGGCGGCGGCCTCTTCGGGCGCCCGCCACGGCGCCAGGATGCTTGAGCGCTAACGGCTGGTGGTCCGGGGCTGCCGGTAGGCCCAGGGTGGTCGCATTTGTTGGAGACGCCAAGCTCCGGGGGAGGGGGGGATGGGCTTCCCGCTCCGGGGCGGGAGAACTGCGTTATAAAATGGCCGCTGCAAGATGGCAGCGCCATCATGGCCGTCGGTGTCGCAGCTCCGGGGCCGACGTAGCGCCTCCTTCCCGAGGGCTGCGCTGGCGCCGGCGCCTCGGGCTTAACTCAGCTTGGTGGGTGGGGACGGAAAGGAAAGAGGTGCGAGATGAGCCTTTTTCTGAGCTTTGTGTTGCCTGGAGGCATCACTTTGCTCTCCGCGGATCGCTATGCCAAGACCGTGCGCTTACTCTTGAGTGCGGTCTCGCTGTGCAATTGCTCGTAAAAAGTACATTGAAATGCACCGTTATATGGTTTGTGCATTTACAAGTCGCATTATGTTAACGTCGTTTTTAAGAGAACAGTGATTGTTTGACTAGTTGCACAATTTGATCAACGAAGTTTTAAAGTTTTTTAGGCGGCGCCTGTGGCTCAGTGAGTAGGGCGCAGGCCCCATATGCTGAGGATGGCGAGTTCAAACCTGGCCCCGGCCAAACTGCGGCAGAAACTCGCCGGGCGTTGTGCCGGGTGTCTGTAGTCCCAGCTACTCGGGAGGCTGAGGCAGGAGAATCGCCTAAGCCCAGGATTTAGAGGTTGTTGTGAGTTGTATAACGTCAGAGCAATCTACCGAGGGCGACAGAGTGAGACTCTGTCCTTTTGGAAAAAAAAATTAATTAAAAAGTTTTTTAATAATTGGCTTTTGATCGGCGTGAGTTTTGGCTGATGTTAGAATCTGACTTTCAGTAGAAGGACAGCTTTTTCAATTTTCATAATTAACCCATCTGTTAATATTTTACCGCATATATTAAGGTGGAGGTCTAATAGTAAACTATAAAGAAAGTAAAACTAGACAAGGAGGAACACTATAACAATTCTCTTTCTTGCATTGATACGGATGTATGCCTTAGTTACCAAGATACGTATCTAGATGTTTGCGTTAAGTTTCTTGTGGTTTTAAGCATTTTTTAGACTTTAATGTTAGAATTAACTTTTAGAATCATAAACTCCAAACCCAAGAACAGCATATTTTAACTTTCTGGAATATTTAAGGAGTTTTTGGGGTGTTTTTGGTAATGAATGACTGGTAATCCCTAGACTTGAGAAGCTGTTACTGTACTTCCTGTGAATTCATTATCTTACTAAGTATTTAGAGCAGGTATTGATAGTACAGAGACAGTAGAATCTCTGTAATTCAGAGATTCTGTAAATTTGGAATTGGGAAAAAATGTTTTTTCTTGATAAACTGAAATTTAGCATTTCAGTTACCAATGTATCCCCTCTCCCCAGAAAAAAAATCCACAGTAGTATTTATAGTGAATTTTTGTATTTCAGTGTTTCCATTGTGGAAGATAAATTCAATTACCACCTAGTTGTGAAGGGTATATTCGTCTGTCACTTGTGCTACTTCAAAATTAGGGCAGTTACTGGATCAGTGGCTAAGTCTTGTTTAATACCTTGAAGAAGGAGCTCTTTTGTGGAACATGACATTTAAGATATTTTGATAACTTTTAATACAGTTGGTTTCCTTTGTAATACTCTTTCTTATGTACTACCATAGTTGACCACTTCCCTTAAGACCATCTCCCTAATTTTCATAGACTTATGTACAAATCAGTATAGTAGGCCTAGTTCCTTATGTTGACCAGTGAAGCCAAATGCTCAAAACTTTCTTCAGACTGTCAAAGTTCAAAAAGGAACCTTGACTGTTTCTACCCATAGGGAATAAGGGCTTTAGCTATAAACTATAGTGGGATGGTAAAGTAAGGAAGATGATAGCAAAGAATAATTTGTTTGCTGGTATAGTGGTGTAATTGAAGACCTGTAGGAACCAAAGTGCCCCTAGGTAAGGTTTTTGAAAGCTATTTAAGAGAGTGCACTTACCATTGCTTTTCAGGTGTGTTCTCTGTTCAAGTTACAGAACTAAGTTGTATAACCACCTTCTTAAAAAAACAATTTTTTTAGTATTTTTTTCTCCTTTTTTTGAGACAAAGTCTTTGTCACCCTTGGCAAAGTGCTGTGGAGTCATAGCTCATAGCCACCTCAAATTCTTGGGTTCACGTGATTCTCTTGCCTTAGCCTTCTGAGTAGCTAGGTCTACAGGTGCCTACTACAATGCCTGGCTATTTTTTAGAGATGGTCTCTTGCTCAGAGTAGTCTCAAACTCCTGAGCTCTACCTACCTCAGCTTTTTAGAGTGCTAGGATTACAGGCATAAGCTGCCTTGCCCCGCCGGTTTTAGTTGTTAATGATGTTCAGAGCATACCTTGTAAGGTAAAAAGGAGTATTTAGTGCTGGCAGAACTATCTTGAAACACTGCATATGTTACAGTAGAAACATAAGTTCTCAGAAAGCGATGTCTGCCTTCTCCCCACGATTCCTGTAAACCCCAAAGTTTTTTCATTTAATAATGGTAAAATATATGTTCTAAAAGCAGGTTTTTAAGCACAGTGACTGCTTTGCACTCCACTTTATCTTCTGTTTGAAGTTATTAAAGCATAGGATAAAGAATATTGTTGTTGGGCGGTGCCTGTGGCTGAAAGGAGTAGGGCGCCTGCCCAATATCCCAGAAGTGGTGGGTTAAAACCCAGCCCGGGCCAAAAATTGCAAAAAAAAAAAAAAAGAATATTGTTGTACAGCTAACTCATTGTTGAGGGGAGACCCCTTTTTAATGTCTTGCCAGGAATTAAGAGATTGGCTGATGCTTCTCTTTGATTTGGGAGAATGGGTAATTGAGATTTCAATTAACCTTGAGTTTGAGAGCTTTGGGCAGATTTACTTCTGTAGTTTGATGCTACAATGGATTAAGGGTGGAGAGAAGCATATAGAACCATATCTAATATGGTGGTTTGCTGTTTTCCCAGTTATTAGTATTTATGCCTTTCTGAAAAATAGACATTTATTATCCTTGGTCATACTCCTGAGCTGTATGTTTTTTCCATAGAATCCTAGGGCCATATAGCTAGAATGCAAGTTAGAGGACCTCAGTTTCAATGCAATCAAGTTGGCAACAGTAGGAAAAAAATAGTAGGTCATTTTTCAGAGTTCCTTTAAAATGTACCTGGAAGCTATAACCTAATAACAGCCTAAGAATAGGCGGAATGGGTGGAGGGAGGGGGATTGGAGGGTTCACTTCTGAGGTTTATCTTATAAGGGCACAAGTGAATCTTTCTAAGAGTAGAATGTGAACGTTTTAAAACAATAAGAAAATGACATGAAGGCTTAGTTAACCAGTTTGATGGAAGTGTTTGGGATTGTGTGTGAAAACCCCACACTGTACCCCAGAAGTGCATTAATGTACATAGTTACCATTCAATAAAAAAAAAAAAAATAATAATAAAAATAAAATGTACCGGGAAACACTGGTCTGATCTTGGTACTGCTGTTTATTACTAGAATACTTTTCCCATTTTAGTTCCAACCCATGGACTGTTAAAAGAAGGGTTCTCTGATACTGTTACCTTAAATCACCTACTTCTGTGCTTTTGTACAAATTTCCCTGTCTGAATCCATTCCTGTAACTTTTCCAAAGTACGTCATCAGTCACTCTCCTTATTGTTTACTAAGATATTTGCAATGTGAAATCCAGGAAATTGTTACCAATTATTTACTTATCAGTGTTCTGTATAATCTGACAGTGCTTATCATAGGCATATGAAAGATAGCTGAAAATACGCAGATTGGCTATGGAATGACTACTGTATTTCAGGTTGAAGGTTTGTTAAGTTGTGAGCAGTTTGGAGAACTCTTAAAAGCAATAATTTGAAACATGGTGAAACCCATATTATTCAGTAGGCTATTTCAGTTTTAGAGCTAAAAAAGAACTGATGGTCTATTGGATTCTTGCCTCTGGGTCTGTTGAAGCCAAGTGGGCTGAAAACGTGTGGGAAATATATTTCTGCTGTAATCAAGTAAAATCTGAGGTTTTGCTGAAAATTCTGCCTGATGAGCAGAGATGGCTTTGAAGATTTAATATGGCCTCTGACGTTTTGTTTAGTTTTGCAAGTCTTTTTTTTCCTCACCAACACCTGGAGACATTTATTTGGTGAGTTTAGGGAGAAATAAAACAAGGAAAAGCTGTCATCTCTCCTCACCCTGTCTGGAACCCCCACCTAGTCTTGTAGGTCTTAATGTAAGCTCAACAAGTGTGTTAGGATTTTTTTTTTTTTTTTTTTTGCAGTTTTTGGCTGGGGCTGGTTTTGAACCTGCCACCTCTGGCATATGGGGCCAATGCCCTACTCCTTTGAGACACAGGCGCTGCTCAGGATTTTTTTGTTACTATTTTTTTTTTGTTCATAGAAGCAGCCCACACCTAGAATGTCATTGAACACATTTGAGGAGTGAGCATACTGGGACCCCTTAAAAGACGATCCACCCTATCTTTGATGCAATTGAAATTTTAAAGTTTAGAATATTTTGAGGGGGTGCCTGTGGCTCAAGGAGTAGGGCGCTGGCCCCACATACGGAAGTCGGAGGTGGGGTGGCGGTCGGGGGTGGGGTGGCTGCAGGTTCAAGCCTGGCCCCTGCCAAAACTGCAAAAAAAAAAAAAAAATTCACTCGGGTTTGGAAATGGAGATAATAGGTAGAGGGTAAGGTCCTAAATTTAGAAAACCACATGTGGAAAAGCATTTTTTAAAGATTGTATTCACACAGTTAAAACTAACCAACCACAATAGGTACCTGCAGTTTTATTTGCTTGCTTAGTAGATGATAGATGATTTGATGATTTACGGGTAAATAAATTGACATTCCCAGAAATTGTTTTTTTCTTGTTTACATCAGATAGTTACGGTGTTTTTATTGTAGGATATGGTCCAACTTTGATCCAAAGTGTTGCCCACTGTATATAATCTAGTCTTACCATTTTTCCTAGTTTTGGAAGAATAATTGTGATGGTTGTCTCAGATGGGACTATATGAAGAGAAGTTACTATTAATCTATTTCTTTTTTACTTTTACAGGTGAGCGAGTACTGTGCTTTCATGGGCCTCTTCTTTATGAAGCAAAGGTATGACAATCTCTTTTCTTTTTTAAAGTTGGCCAAACCTAGTGACTAGATCTTGTTCATTTCAAAATTTTCAATGTTAATATTGTTGTTTTAGCCAGTAAGAGTTGCCCTTTTAAGGCTCATAGTTAATAAATATCCCATCTTTTTCTTACGGGTTTCTTACCCCTTGTTCAGTCAAATAAATTATGCTACACTTTCCTACCTTTCTTACTGACCTGCTAGATAGACTATTTGAGAGGAATGATAGAAGGTGAACATTGGTTGTAGGAACAAGTAGAATTTTGTAGTTAATGACTTGGTGAGAAGACATTGCCTGTTATTTTTATATGCAAATATAATATGCCAAGTACGCTTTGAGCTAATTATTGAGGTTAAACTAAATGCTGATGTTATAAATTAGTATATACTGGCCAGGCACAGTAGCTCACACCTATAATCCTAACACTCTGAGAGGTTGAGGTAGGAGGATTGCTTAAGCTTAGGAGTTCTAGACCATCCTGAGCAAGTGTGAGACCGCAGCTCTGCTAAAAATAGAAAAATTAATTAGGAAAATTAGCCAGGCATTGTGGAAGACACAGGTAATCTCAGCTACTTAGAGGCTGAGGTGAAAAGATTACTTAAGTCCAATAGTTTGAAGTTGCTGTGAGCTATGATGACATCACAGCACTGTGTCACCAGGGCAACAGAGTGAGATTCTGTCTCAAAAAAATAAACTTTTGGTTATATGTTGGTTTGTCAGGCAGAGTGTGAATTCTGGGGATCTTCCTACTGTCTGTGTCAGTGTTTGACTTGAAAAACTGATTTTACAGTTAGCCAAAGATAAATAGGAGGATGCATTCTACGTCAAAAAAAAATGTTTTTTAGGTTTTTTTTTTTTTTTTTTGGAGGCAGAGTCTCATTTTGGTGCCTTTGGTAGAGTGCATAATAAGCTCACAGCACCCTCAAACTCTCAAGTAGCTGGGACTACAGGCGCCTGCCACACTGGGTCTCGCTCTTGCTTAGGCTGGTCTCAAACTACTGAGCTAACGTAATACACCTGCCTCTGCCTCCCAGAGTGCTAGGATTACAGGTATGAGCCACTGCGCCCGGCCTTACAAATAATTTTTTATTTTCATGATGAAAAGGAATGCATAATTTCCAAAGTTTTTTCAGAAAAATAGACAATTTACGATTAATACATAGGTATGATGGGCAAATTTTGGGTCTGAAATACAGTTTCTCTGTACTTGTTTTGCAAATGTATGTGTGAGTTAGGTCTAAAAACATAATATTTTGAAAGTCAGTTGATGTATTTTCCAAGGGACATCATACAGTGGGTCATTGATTTTACTAGGTCATCAATAAATTGGAAGTCTAGACTATTGCCGTATTTTAGTACTTACACCAATGTACTGTATATTGCATTGTTTTGTTTTTTTTGAGACAGAGCCTCAAGCTATCCCCCTGGGTAGAGTACCATGGCCTCACAGCTCACAGCAACCTCCAACTCCTGGGCTCAAGCCAGTCTCCTGCCTCAGCCTCCCAAGTAGCTGGGACCACAGGCGCCCGCCATAACGCCTGGCTATTTTTTGGTTGCAGCCATCATTGTTTGGCGGGCCGGGCTGGATTTGAACCCACCAGCTTAGGTGTATGTGGCTGGCGCCTTAGCCACTTGAGCCACAGGCGCCGACCCTGTATATTGCATTGTTGATAAAGGCTTAGTAAAAGTGCAGCCAGTACTAGATAGGAAAATGAAATACATATGACTCTGAGTTCTATGCTAAACTCTTAGTAGTTAACTATATACTCAGTGCGGCTAGTAATTTTTAGCATTTTCTGTGTGCCATACACGATGTTCAGAACTCTGTACTTCTCAAATACAATGTATATGGTTATGATTTCATTTTTAAGTCTTAATAACATTTAAAAAAATCTATTTCAATAGATTTAGGGTACAAGTAGGTTTAGGGTACATGGATGAATTGTATAGTGGTGATGTCTGGGTTTTTAGTGCACCTAATAGGTAATTTTTCTTCTTTCACCCTCCTAGCCTTCCCTTTTCTGAGGGACCCTGTCTCCAGGGTCCTGTGTACAACACTATAAGCTTCTGCATACCTGTAACTTAGCTTGCACTTGTGAGAACATGTGTTTGGCTTTCCTTCCTGCATTACTACTTGGCTTAGGATAATGGCCTCCAGGTTCCATTCAGATTGCTGCAAAGACATTGTTTAATTCTTTTTTATGGCTAAATCGTGTTCTGTAGTGTACATAACCATATTTTCTTTATCTGATCCTCAATTGATGGACACTTAAGTTGATTACATCTTTGCAATTGTGCATTGTGCTGTGTTGGATGACTCTTTTAAGTATTAAGACTACTTTTTTGATGATTGTAGTTTTAAAGAACGAACACATTATGAAGTACAGAACAATATGTTTAAAGGCAATTTTTGCACAAATTCTTAGTGAATGTTTTATACAATATGTATCTGAAAATAGACTTTAAAGTGTTACATAGTTCAGACTAAGTTTTACTACTTTTAACTTGTCTTTTGAGTACATACCTAATGTATTTTTGACTTTCTACGAAGTTGGGTATAGTGGCTCAGACCTAACTATTAACTACAGATGAAGCTAGCCTTATTTTAGGTGTAAGGACGTCTTTTGGCAAAGCCAAGTTTAGAACAGCTCGTAGGAAAATCATGATTTTGAATCACTCAGGTAAAGGTGGATTTCTTTATTTAGCAGTGAAAATAAATGAAATAAAAGACTGGGTAGACACAATCATCAACCACTGATTGATGCTCAAGGACCACATTGAAGGAAAAAAGGGAGGGGGACTTTAAAAAAAAACAAACCAAAATAGTCCTGCAAATTAATCTAAAATATGGTCTTCTTGGCTTGGCATCTGTACATGGTTCAGTGGCCAGGGCGCCAGCCACATATAGTGGGCTGGCAGGTTTGAACCTGGCCTTGGCCAGCTAAACAATGACAACAGCAATAAAAAAATACTGGGTGTTGTGGTGGGTACCTGTGTTTCCAGCTACTTGGGAAGCTGAGGCAAGAGAATTGTGTAAACCTAAGAGTTGGAGGTTGCTGTGAGCTGTGATTTCATAGCACTCTACTGAAGGCAACATAGTGAGACTGTCTCAAAAGAAAGTATGGTCGGGCGGCACCTGTGGCTCAGTGGGTAGGGCCCCAGCCCCATATACCGAGGGTGGTGGGTTCAAACCTGGCCCCGGCCAAAGTGCAACAAA
>NW_003852406.1:30651485-30654245 GCF_000181295.1 Otolemur garnettii
TTTTTTTTTGAAACAGATCAGTTTATTGTCTTTTATAAGCTAATGAAGTTATTTTAAAATACATTTCTTCAGTGGGATTTACTTTTGCTAGTTAGACTTTGAGAAAGCACAGCTTTCATTAGCTGTCCTTAGATAGTTCACCTAGCTTACTTAACGAAAGGCTTTAGGTGTCATTTTATACTGATGGCTTTGTTGGACATTCTATGAGTAATTTGCAGTTTTATAATGAAGTAAGTACTCTAAAAAGTTTAAATAGAATTCTCTTACACTTTATTTTGTTCATTTTGGTTACCTAAATATTTGCATACAATGTCATTGAAAGCTTGGATACCTTGAAATCATCCAGATAGTGTCTTTAAAAAAAATAAATTCCTAATTTTTTCTTTCTTATTTCAGTGTGTAAAGGTTGCCATAAAAGACAAACAAGTGAAATACTTTATACATTACAGTGGTTGGAATAAAAAGTGAGTATTCTTTAAAAACAATTTTTATTTAAAATGAGCAAGATAGCTTTTGTCACTTACTGGCACTAACACGTACTACTTCTGCAGTTTTAATATGGTGCATACTGAAGCAAGGGTGACTCATTTGTTTTACACCAAAACTGTCCTAGAAATTGGGGTTCTCAACTTTTTCATTTAAAGGTACTTTATTCTTAGGAATATTTCTTTGTGTTCTAGTAAAGTTTAGTCAACTGTTCTGGTTGATTGAGTGGTAGGCCGATCACACGTGTATATGTGTATGTTTTCTTTTTTCTGGTACATTTTTATTTTTATTTATTATTTATTTTTTCTACAGTTTTTGGCTAGGGCTGGGCTTGAACCCGCCACCTCCAGCATATGGGGCTGTCGCCCTACTCCTTTGAGCCAGAGGCGCCACCCTACATTTTATATAGTTTGAATTTTTTGCCTTACCACAAACTCAGTTATTTTATATTTATTATTTCAAGCAGCTATGCTCAAAACTAGTTGAATTTTTCTACCTAGAAAAGGGAAAACAATAAAGATTGCCCAATTTGTAATTTACTAATCTGTTTTATCTGTTCTATTCAGTATAAACAAAGTTATTTCATGTGGCTTACTTTCATAGCATATGATTTAACTTCAGTGACAGAACCTAATTTCCTACCACTGAGAAAATTAAAAGATTTTCTTTTCTTTTTTGGTAAGGCGGTGATGTGTTGATCATTTCCCAGGAATGGGTCATTTATAGATGGAACACATTGTAGAATATCTGTCACATGGAGGTTTTTCTCAATAATGAGACTTTCTCCTTTGGGCTCACATTAAATACTTACCTAGCCCTCCCTTTTGATCTCTGTAATTGAATGGCTTGCAATTTTTACTGACAGGTCTTAGTACTTCTTCAGAAGTTGCTTTCTAGTAACTTAAGGCTTTGTGTCACCTAACCCACGTTTTGGTACCTGGTTTATCATGGGAGCACTGCCATATGATAAGTGCTTTGTTGATATAGAAGGTGGTTTTTCTATAAAGTTTATTGGCTCTGTGACTTTGGTCTTACTTCATATATATGCTCCTTTAGCCAAGTGGCCAACCCAGTTAATTTTGTTAGGAAATTTTTTAACATCTCAAATGCTTTTAAGCAGAAAAATATCTTTACCTTTTTTTCCTTTTAGTATAATTGTGGAAAGGTGGAAATGTGTTAATAGTGCATTCTGACAACTTAACGTTTTTTTTTTTAAGTGATAGGGCTTGTATTTTAAATATATATTGAGATATTGGGAAAATAATGGAGAAGATGGCCTTTTAGTCTTCTAAAACTAAACTATAATTTTAAATGTTATTTTAATGTTAATAGTAGATTGATTCTGAGATCCAGGAAATGGAAAAGTTTATCTTGTGACTCCTAGTGTATTGCATATCTTCCCCTTAGCTCAGCGGCTAGGGCATCAGCCACATAACCCCAGAGCTGGAGGATTTGAATCCAGCCTGGGCCTGCCAAAGAACTTTATAACTACAACCAAAAAATAGCCAGGCGTTGTGGCAGGCACCTGTGGTTTCAGCTACTTGGGAGGCTGAGGCAGGAGAATCACTTAAGCCCAAGAGTTTGAGGTTGCTGTGAGCTGTGATGCCACAGTACTCTACTGAGGGTGACATAGTGAAACTCTGTCTCTAAATAAATAAATCAATGGTGAATTGCATTTTAGTCTTTCTTAGACAATTTGTATTACCTATTGATATTCTACCAATATCCAGGCAAAGTTGAGAGTGTTGAGTTATGAGAATCTCAATTCTCTACAAGAAGTAGGGTATCTTTCTTATGCCTATTGAATGAGAAAGTCCATAGAGGATATCAAAGAAAAATGGAAATCAAATTCATGGGGGTAGGCCTGCTCTTGAACTTTTACATAATTGTTTTAGAATTTTACCCTTAATTGATATGAATATAGCTTTTGTGCTTAACTCTTTCATATGTAATAGGTATCTTATATAAAGTTAGATATAGAGATAATGTATAGCTCAGAGACCAGATTTAAAGTGGCATTTTAGCACCAGTACCATGATCATCTTTTCTGTTTTCACTATGTCAAAAAATAATTGATATTTTTCCTTTTGGTGTATTTTAGTCCTGTAACAATAAGCTGTAGGCTTGTAAAGATCTTGTTTTTTGTTCTCAGCTAATTTAATGTTATATATTAATTACACATTGGGAAAATTTTTAAAAGGCACCAAATATTAGGTTTATTACTGTTTTTGTAGATAACATTGAGGAATATTAATATATTAAAAATGTCTTTTT
>NW_003852406.1:30654688-30664277 GCF_000181295.1 Otolemur garnettii
TGGGGATTCGAACCCGCCACCTTAGGTGTACATGGCTGGCGCCTTAGCCGGTTGAGCTATAGGCGCCGAGCCTAAAAATGTCTTTTTCATGGTTGACTTGGTATATAAAAGTAATTTTGAAAAGTACTTAAGCCTTTAAATATACTGTTTTTGAAAGGGGAGGAGTTATTTGAATGCCTGGCCAAGTGTATTGTGTTTTTATTTAATGCTGTGTGAGTGGTGGCCATGGATCACTGTGACTTAGGGTTTTAGTCACAAGCTACCTTTAGAAAATTTGGAAATCTTTTTTAAACTTCTCAAGAAAGAAGGGAAGTTCTTTTATGCTTGACCTATATATAAAAATTTCTGACTGTTTGGCCTTCAGTTATTACCATGGATCATTATAACTTTGGGTATTAGTCACAAGTGACCTTTAGGAAGTTCTGAAATCATTTTATGCTTGACCTATCTATAAAAATTTCTGACTGACCTGCAGTTACTACCCTAGTGATGTTTCTCAGAGCAAAAGATGTTGTTCACTTCATTTTCCTTTGATTCAGCAAGGATTTTCAGATCTTTTATATGTATAAAGGAAACTACCAGTGATTTGGTTTTTAGATCAAGGTGCTTATTTATTGAGGTGCATTTTATATCAGAGGGAAGGGATATATAAGGTTCTAAAGTGGAACCTTGTTGTGTAATTTAATATTGACTAGCACCCTTTGATTTAGAAGAGAGTTAAAATAGATAAGGATACATAAATAACTTAAAATAAGTTCCTCATTTTGAAAATGGTTGGCAGGGTACTTTACTTAGTCCCCAAATTGGAATTTTCTTAAACTTCAGTTGATCCATTTTCAAAATTATAATAGGTAATTAAGATACTTCTAAATTTTCAAGCTTTGTTGGAATTTGTTGACACAGACATTTAAATACTCCATTTGTAAATGAATCTTAATAAAGATTAAGCTAAATTATACACCTAGTTACTGAGATTACTTTGTACTATGCTGTCTGTATCAGAAGTGCTGTGAGGCCCAGGCGCTCTGAAAAAACTTTGAAGACACATGAGGATATTGTAGCCCTTTTTCCTGTTCCTGAAGGAGCTCCCTCAGTACACCACCCCCTCCTGACCTCTAGGTAAATGCATGTTTTAAAGTTTTTTCTAGGAAATCATGTTGAAGAGTGCTTTTATTTACTTACTTTTCCTTTTGGCTATCTTATGTAAGAGGTCAGAGGTGGGAAATCATTAAACAAAAGACAGTACTTTGAGAGTACACCTAATTTTGTCACTAAAGGAGCTCCATCAGCAGGAGAAAAGACTCTGGCTCTAAAAGTTCAGCATCCTTAAAAAAATCTTGTTTTTGTTTTCTTTGGGGGGAATATACTGCCATCAGAAATCTTTGTTTTGAAGGAGCTTTTCAAAGTGGCAGGATGCCTTAACATTTTTAGGAAAGTGATTTTACGTTTTTTTTTGTTTGTTTTTTTTTGGGGGGGGGGGAGACAGTCTAAGTCGCGCAGTGGTTTAGTGCCATGGTGTCAGAGCTCACAACCTCAAACTCCTGGGCTCAGTTGACCTTTTGCCTCAGCCTCCTGAGTAGCTGGGACTATAGGTGTCTGCCACAATACTCGGCTATTTTGTTTTTAGAGTTGGGGGGTCGCTTTTGTTTAGGCTGGTCTCAAACTGTCCATCTGCCTCAAACCTCCTAAAGCAGCAGTTCTCAACCTGTAGGTCATGACCCACAGGAACTGGATTAAAGGGCTGCGGCATTAGGAAGGCTGAGAACCACTGCCCTAGAGTGTTAGGATTATAGGCGTGAGCCAGGTGGTTTTACCTTTTGATGTTTAGAAAGCCTGCTTTCTGGTTAGCTGTGGAGGTTATTGTATTCGTTTGTTAATGAAGGTGAAGGGAATGGTATGGGCTGATAAACCATTGTAGTACCTGAATCTGGAAATGTAGCTGTGCCAATCTAGATAGTATTTGAGTATTGTAGACCTCTTACTGTTTCTGACATACCTTGAATGTTACTTTGTGTCAGAGGATCTCTAGTGTGTTTTTACACCTTGAGTCTTTATGAACTCCTAGCAGCTAAAATTCCTAAAGATAAGATTTTTATTCTGTAAAGCTGATTACTTTGGAGACTTAAATTTTAAGCACCACACTTGTAAACAATTTTTAAAAGTGATCTGAATAATTTTGGAGAAGTTTAGGTTTGGAATGCTGCTTCTGAATATGGGAAGTTTCCTTTCTTTGTAGAACAGATTTTCATTTTAGTTAAAAATGTATTTGTAGTATTAGTTCATCAAATTACAGAGATAACCAAAGTTTTGTCTCTTGGATCTCTAATTAATTGGAGAATAGAGCCTAAATAATAAAAATATTTTTCAATAATATTATAATTTTCCTTTTTTCCAGTTGGGATGAATGGGTTCCAGAGAGCAGAGTACTCAAATATGTGGACACCAATCTGCAGAAACAGCGAGAACTTCAAAAAGCCAATCAGTAAGTTCATTTTTGTCAAATGAATATTGATGAGAAATGCCTATAGATTAATTTTTGAACATGGAATTCATTTATTGAATCTTAGAGCTAGGTAGAAAACAGCAGAATGTCATTGGAAATTGCCGTAAGTATAACTGATCATCAAACATCTTGTGTCTTATTTCTTGGGCTCTGTGGAAGGCACACTTTTTGGGGAAACAAAAAAGCAGGGAGAAGAGGCATTGACATTATCCTTCATCTCTGAAAGCATGCGGAGAAAAAGGGACCCTAAAAGACTTTGTGGTCTATAGATAGTTTCATAGTTGAAGTGTATAACCAAATTGAAATGATAAAATGGAATCAAATAAAAGAAGACATTAGGGTCAATGAATTCCAGAACAGAAATGAAATTTTCAATTATGTGGGACACAATCTATCATCTTTTTTACTACATTGATTATAATTTTGGTGGATAACACATACAGAAGAACCAAATCTTGGGCGTTTTGTTCTTGAATTTTTTCATTTGAAACTTTTTTGGGTAAATCTTTCTTTGTCCAACTTGTTAAAAACTTGGTGCCAGAATGTATATAGAGGCTGATGACCTCAATTTGAATATAAATTTCTAATGGAATCAAGCTGGTACAGTTTTTTGCGTAAGTACTCACTTTATGATGACTTTACTGAAATTATTTTTAAAGGGAGCAGTATGCAGAGGGGAAGATGAGAGGGGCTACCCCAGGAAAGAAGACATCTGGTCTGCAACAGAAAAATGTTGAAGTGTAAGAAGCTCTTTGTTTTAATTCTGCACACTGTTTTATAAATGAAATGCATATTTGATATTCATCATGTGTTATTGAAAATGGAAACTTTGGGAACATTGTTGGAACCAGTGGGAATCCCATTCTCCAGGTATTAGTCTTTGAAAATACATAGTAAGCCCTGTATGGTGGCTCTCTGTAGTCTCAGCTACTTGGGAGGATCATTTAAGGCCACAAATTCAGCCCAGCCTGGGCAATATGATTAGAACCCCATCTCTAAGGAAAAAAAATGAAAATATATTTTAATTCCTTAGTTCTCTTTAGCACATTTGTCCTTTTTCTTGTGGTAAAATATACATATACCATTTAGGTAAAACATACATATACCATTTAATACAGTAATTGCCATGTGAATTGTATTTATGCTAGTTTTGAACCTGAGGCCTCATGGAGTGTGTACAACATACCTGTCTTCTTTTGACCTATCTTGACTTAAAACTGTGGCTCCAAGAAAAACAATTTTTTTCTAGTGCATCCATCAATGTCTTAGACCATTACTATTGTTAAATGTGTAGTTTAGTGGTATCAAGGTATTAAATACCTTATTTTCTAAATAGTATGCCTGTGTATATATAGGTATGTAAGTGATGTTTTGTGTTACAGAGACAGAATTACCTAGGCTCACGTTGTGAGATAACTGTTTGGCAAGGTTTGTTTTTTCAGTAGTGCTAAAAATATATCTGTAATAGCCTGCATTTATAAGTGCAAGTTGTACATAAAGTCAAATGTTTGTAACTCTGGTATTGCCTATACTAATTAATTCCCTCTTGATGAAACGTATGTTGAGAATATCTGAGAACTTAAGGTTTCTTTTTCTTTTTTTTTTTTTTTTTTTTGAGACACCGTTTCATTTTGTTGCCCTCAATAGAATGCTATGGCATCAGAGCTCACGGCAATCTGAAGCTCTTGGGACTATAGGCACCTGTCACAATACCCAGGTGTTTTAGATACTGGGTCTCTCTCTTGCTCAGGCTGGTCTTCAACTCCTGAGCTCAGGCAATCCACCCACCTCGGCCTCCCGGAGTGCTGGGTTTACAGGCCTGAGCCACTGCGCCTGGCTCCGTAAGTTCAGGTTTCAAATAGTATGCCTGTCTCTCTCCATCTAAGAAAAAGAAAACCATTACTTTTGGGTAATGAACCCTAGAATAAGAAAATCAAGTACATGTACATACTGCATATGTCTAAAGTTCTTGTACCTAAAGGTTTATGATAAGGAGTGGCAATTTAGTACTCTTAAACAAGTATTAATAGTACAAGAACATAAAGATCATAGCTTTTTATAAGAGATCATTTTATTGCTTACCAGTGTTACTAGTTTCTTGTTTAAAAGTAAGGTGTTAGTAATGAAGGTAATAAATGCATTTTGAGTTGTTTAGAGTTGTTTTACTTTTTTGGGTGGAAAGGTAATTTATTTGGTAAGGATTAGGTGTGGGGGGGTAGTGTGTGTTTGGGCTTTTTTTGGTGGGGGGTGGAGAGGAGACTGACTAGAGTGCTGTGGTGTCAGACTAGCTCACAACAACCCCAAACTCTTGGGCTCAAGTGATTCGTCTGCCACAATGCCTAGCTAATTTTTCTATTTTTAGTAGAAATAGGGTCTTGGTCTTGCATAGGTTGGTCTTAACTTCCTGAGCTCAAGCAATCATTGTACCTCAGCCTCCCAGAGTGCTAGGATTACATCCAGGAACTCTGGTCAAAAGGATAAGGTGTGTTACTATTTTGAGTCTGGTTCATAGTTTTGTTTATAATAAGTAGTAACATATTTGTGATCTGATTCTGTGGAAAACTTTTGCATAATGGTGTTCTGTTAGGGTTTAATAGCACTTAACTCTTAAAAGGCATCAATTTATATATATGGAAAAATACTATGAATTTAATAAAGTAATAGCTTACAATAAATTTTTTTTCACTGTACTGAAAGTTGTTACATGAGCGTAAGTAGTGTGCTTTAATTATTTGCATTTGAATATAAAGTGTGCAGTTTCAGCTACGTAAATAATGGCTGAATAAATACATGAGTAGAGTTTTAAAAGTAAGTTTATCCCCTATTTTGTATTTTCTAAAAAGTTGTTTTTTGGAGGCAGAGGAGCCCAAGTGATTTTCTTGCCTCAGCCTCCTGAGTAGCTAGAACTATAGGTGCCCACCACAGTGCCGGGCTATTTTTAGAGATGGGGGAGTCTTGCTTTTGCTGAGGCTGGTCTCGAACTCCTGAGCTCAAGTGTGAGCCACTGCCTTAAAACTTCAAATTTCCTGTCCTTGGACAGTGGGAGCCTCTTCAGATTGGCTCCTGAGTATAGAAGGTTGAAGCAGTTTACTACTGGGATACATTGATGTGTACAAATTATTTATCCAAAATACTGTGACCAGAGTGTTTCATGTCTCAAACTTTTTTGAATTTTGGAATATTTGCATTATATTTACTGCTTAGATGTCCAAAATCCAAAGTACTCTAGTGAGCATTTCTTTTAGCACAGTGTTTATAGTGCCAGCCGCATACGCCGAGGGTGTCAGGTTCGAACCTGGCCTGGACCAGCTAAACGATGACAACTGTAACAGAAAAATAGCTGGGCGTTGTGGCAGGTGCCTGTAGTCCCAGCTACTTATGAGGCTGAGGCAAGAAAATCACTTAAGCCCTAGAGTTTGAGGTTGCTGTGACGCCATGGCACTCTACTGAGGGTGACATAATGAGACTGTTGTCTCAAAAAAAAGTTTTAGATTTTGGAGCACTTCCAATTTGGGATGCTTAGCCTGTATAGTTTATAAATTCTTTTTCTTGGGACAGAGCCTCAAGTTGTCCCCCTGGGTAGACTGCTGGGGCATCACAGCTCACAGCAACCTCCAACTCCTGGGCTCAAGGGAGTCTCCTGCCTCAGCCTCCCAAGTAGCTGGGACCACAGGCACCCGCCACAACACCTTTTTTTTTTTTTTTTTTGGTTGTAGCCATCATTGTTGTTTGGCGGGCCGGGGCTGTGTTCGAACCCGCCACCTTAGGTGTATGTGGCTGGTGCCTTAGCCACTTGAGCCACTGGCACGGAGCCTATAAAGTCTTTAAGAGTTGAGATCACCTATCAATTCCAATTGTGTAGAGTGAGTGAAGGTAATAGAGTGCAAGGATAGTTGGTTCTCTTGGTCCTCATGTATTGTTGAAATGTACAAGTTAAGTTGATGGTTTAGTCTGACCCAGAAATACTGTCCCAACAATATTTGTATTAGGGAACCTTAGAGAGGTAGGAGAAAACTTATTCAGATTGGCCAGATTTTACATAAATTTGTGGAATGAACCTCAAGACCTAAGTAAATGAGTTGAGGGTAATGAATAACATTTATAAATATTACTTAAAACTATAGAAAAGTAGCTATTATAGATTACCAGGTGTTCTGGTAATCTGTAATAACCATTGCAAATAGTTCTAGAAATAATTACGTAGAAAACTAAAAATCAGTAATTTATTATTTGGCAGTGATAAACATGAGCAAAATTGCTTTGTAAGAAATAACCAAAATGGAGACATGTCATCATTTTTCTGCATAGGGGAGAATAAAGACAATAGTATTGAAAAAGAGGGAATATGTTAATAATTTACAGAAGAAATTCTATGAAACAAGATTTGGTCCAGTGAGAGTGGAGTGACAAATTGGTGTTTAAGAAATTTACAAATCTAAAATGTGTATTTTAAGAATCAAAACTAAAATAATTGGAGAAAATATTTTATCCTTTGAAACTTTTTTTGGGGGTAGAACAAATAATATATACAATGTTGGAAGAAGGAAGTTGTCTTTCAGAGTGTTCTTGGTTTATTTTTCTATTATGTGGCAGGAGATGTGAATTTAAACTATCTAAAAAGTCCTTGTGTCTGAGCAGGCAACTATTTATACCTGGTCTTAACCCAATCAGTTATTTCTCTGTGAACTTGTCTCTGATGAAAGGGAATTGAAACAGGGGTAGTTTTATAGGAAATGATTAATCTTTCTTTGTTGTTTTTCTACCCTCTTTTTAGGAAAACAAAGAAGAACAAGCAGAAAAGTAAGAATATTAATTTCCTTAAAATTTATTTTACTTCTATAGTACTTATATTTGGAATTACATTATTTTAAAGCCATGAAATTTTGGAATATAGTTAGGTTCATTGGGAGTCTCAAATAGGAATCTCACAGCGTAGAGACCTAGCCTCTTTTTTCCATGGAGAAACTTGTCAGCATTTATTCTCATTTGCTTTAGTCTTAATGACTCCCACTGAGAAGATAATATTTTTAAATCAGTGGAAGGTGGTACTGTTATTAAATACTGTCCATGCTAAATGTTTGGTAGAGCTGTTCATAAAGGTTATAGTTTTAGTAGATGATTCTTTAACGTAGATTCAAATAATAGCTATGTAATGGAGAAATAATGAAAAGAGAGGATGTGTCGAGAGATTGTTTTAAGTTCTTAAGAGTTTCTTGTTTACTTAGCTAAAATGATCCTTCCCCTGTCCTGAATAAATTTTTATAGCACCTGGAAATGGAGATGGTGGCAGTACCAGTGAGACACCTCAACCTCCTCGGAAGAAAAGGGCTCGGGTAGATCCTACTGTTGAAAATGTGCGTTTTTCTTAAATTTGTGAATAGCATGTTAAAATTTCAGTATCAGTTATGTTAATGCCTAGAACTTTAAGCATTGCTGACATGATTACTGAAATTAAAAATTTTCTTTTTGGAGGGATAAAAATTAATTTATATATATTTTTAGTTCGCTTGTAGCTCTAAGATCTGTTTATCTTTTCTTTTTCTTTTTCTTTTTTTTTTTTTGAGACAGTCTCAAGCTGTCACCGTGGGTAGAGTGCTGTGGGTCATAGCTCACAGCAATTTCAAACTTGGGTTTAAGCGATTCTCTTGCCTCGGCCTTCCCAAGTAGCTGGAACTATAGGCGTTCACCACAATACCTGGCTATTTTTTGGTTGTAGTTGTCATTGTTTGGTAGGCCTGGGCTGTATTCGAACTTGGCAGGTCCAGTGAATACGTGGCTGGTGCCCTAGCTGCTGAGCTACAGGCTCTGAGCCAAATTTATTTTTTTTCTGTAGAGACAGACTTTATTACCCTCGGTAGAGTGCCATGGCGTCACATAGCTCACAGCAACTTCCAACTCTTTGGCTTAGGCAATTCTCTTGCCTCAGCCTCCTGAGTAGCTGGGACCACGGGGACTGGCTATTTTTTGTTGCAGTTTGGCCAGGGTCAAGCTTGAACCTGCCACTCTTGATATATGGGCCCAGTGCCCTACCCACTGAACTATAGGCACCACCCTGAGCCATATTTTTGTTTTTATTTTCTTTTTAACCTAACTCACTGTCTTTTGTTGTGTAACTTCTGTTATCTCATACAAAACTAAATAAATGTCTTTGGTGTTAGACTGATAGACTTAACTAGGTGGTTTATTAAATTCCATGATAGCTTAATACAATTATAAAAATAACGTGAGAACCTCTCAATATAGTTTAGAATTGTGAGATATAATGGCAAAGCATCTTATTGCTGATTTTATTTATTTATTTATTTATTTATTTCGAGACAGTCTCACTGTGTTGCCCTCAGTAGAGTGCTGTGGCATCACAGCTCATAGCAACCTCAAACTCTTGGGCTTAAGTGATGCTCTTGCCTCAGCTTCCCAAGTAGCTGGGACTGCAGGTGCCTGTTAGAATGGTGGGCTATTTTTTGTTGAAGTTGTCACCGTTTAGCTGTCCTGGGTTCAAGCCCCCCCCAGCCCCGGTGTATGTAGCTGGTGCCCTGACCACTGAACTATGGGTGCCAAGTCTGCTGATTTATTTATTATTATTATTTTTAGAGCCAGAGTCTCACTTTATTGCTCTTGGTAGAGTGCTGTGGCATCACAGCTCACAGCAACCTCCACCTCCTGGGCTTAGGTGATTCTCTTGCCTCAGCCTCCCAAGTAGCTGGGACCACAGGCACCTGGCTGTTTTATTGTTGCAGTTTGGTGGGGTTTGAGTTTGAACTCGCCACCCTACCTACCCACTGAGCCACAGGCACTGCCCAACTTGCTAATTTATTATATTTATAATTTTAAAGTTATTAATTTTAAGATAGAATTTTATTTTTAACTGATACAGTTCATATTTCTGAAGTTGAAGTTATAAGTATACTTAGAGACAGTGGTATGATCTGGAAACAGGCACTTTGGGGCAACTTTTGAAGACGTCCTTAAAAATAATACTTTAGACTCAGCGCCTGTGGCTCAAGCGGCCAAGGCGCCAGCCACATACACCTAAGGTGGCGGGTTCGAATCCAGAAATCACCACCCAACAGTTCTGGACACAAAACT
>NW_003852406.1:30665103-30677897 GCF_000181295.1 Otolemur garnettii
CATTCATGAACAGAGTTGAAGTTAAAGTAAAGATTCCTGAAGAGCTAAAACCTTGGCTTGTTGATGACTGGGACTTAATTACCAGGCAAAAACAGGTAACTTAAAACCTACACAGATTGTAAGTTGTATGCATATGTCCTTGGCTAGGGGAAAAAAAAGAAAGGAAAGTATTACATAGAACTGAATTTTTAAGATGTGATTCATTTAATTCAGAAACTGAACAATTATCAGAATAACTTAGGAATAAAAGTACACATAAGTTTCATGTGTTTGTAGTGAGAAAGTAACTCATTTTGGGAGGTTGCTAGAGTAGAAACTTGCTTTGAAAATTGACAAAAAGGCAAGGAAGTATATGTTTACTGTCTTACCCCTGAAAATAGAACATTCTCATATGCTTCTTCTAATGGAATGCAGTAGAAAGCACACCTCACCACTTGCAGAGGTATTTATAGTCCCCCAAAGAACCTGAATGGTATTTTTTAGGCCTATTATAGTTTATAAGAGTGAAGAATGTTTACTAGAGCAGCACATTTATCAGTCATTAAAATCCTTAATGAGAAGTTCTTTAGGACAAGAGAATCAATTTCTCTGTATTAGCAAGTGGCATAGGTAGGATTGGGGATCATGGGGAAGAAGAGTAGGATTAGAAGACTTAAGAGACCTATCAGTCACATATAATGTGTGGCTATCATTTGAATTCTAAACTAAACTTCAATTTAGTGTTTTCAAGCCATGGTACTGGCTGGGTATGGTGGCTCAAACTTTTAATCTCAGCACTGTGGGAGGCTAAAGTGAAGGAGGATCTCTTGAGGCCAGGAGTTTTAAGACCACCTAGGAGCAATATAGTAAGAACTCTGGCTCTACAAAATAGAGAAACAACAGCTATAGTATATAGCTACTCAGAAGGCTGAGGCAGGAGGATCATGCGAGCCCAGGAGTTTAAGACTGCAGTGAGCTATGATGGCACTGTGATTCTACCACGTAGTATCTGTGCATTTGGACAAGTTTATCAGTCTTTTTGTATTTTAGTTTTCATGTTTACTGGAATAACACTCCCTATGTCATTGTGTTGTGAAGATAAAAAGATAATTGTTAATGCTTGAGGCTAAGTCTAGTATGTAATATCCATAACAGTAAGTGATAACTTGATAATACCACGAAAGTACACTCACGTGTGGTATGTTCTGCACTTGTTTGTGTGTTAGATTGCTTTCTAGTATGGTAGCCAGCCACTAGCCGCTTTCAGCTATTAAGTAAATATACAGATGATCCTGATAAAACCCAGCAGGAAGTTGAAAAATAAAGTTAAGCCATTACAAGTTGGGGGCCATCTATAATTAAATTTTTAGTCCCTCAGTCACATTATCCATGTTTCAAGTGCCTTTTCTGTTTTGTAATACTATTGCCTGATCTTTTTTTACATAAAAAGCCTTTTCTGGTGCAATTTTTCTTTAAGAAAGGAAATACTTGAAATATTTAAGTGAGTTTTTGTTTTCATAGCTCTTTTATCTTCCTGCTAAGAAGAATGTGGATTCCATTCTGGAGGATTATGCAAATTATAAGAAATCTCGTGGAAACACAGACAATAAGTAAGAATATGTACCTTTCAAGTATACCCAAAGACATTTAAAAAAATTTATAAATAAACCGTCTGAAACTTGGACTTAACTCTGAATATTAATGTCATCAGAAACTGGCAAAACCCCTAAGGGCTTTAATTTGGCAAGTACTGCACAAGCACATTTTAAAAATTGGTTTCATGTACTCTTATTAAAACCATTTTAAGAAAATAACCATGCTGTGCTATCACTAGTTTAACTTTTTACCCTTTCCTTGGTTGAATTTTTTCCTATGTTAGTTGTTTTTGGTGACTCGTTTTGAAAGTAAATACTTTTGTTCACTTATACAGGGAGTATGCTGTTAATGAAGTTGTGGCAGGGATAAAGGAATACTTCAATGTAATGCTGGGCACTCAGCTCCTGTACAAATTTGAGAGACCGCAGTATGCTGAAATTCTTGCAGATCACCCTGATGCACCCATGTCCCAAGTATACGGAGCACCACATCTACTGAGATTATTTGGTAATACACCATTTATAAAACATGAACTTCGTGCTTGTTTTGTTTTCCTGAATGAGCAAGAACTAATGGACTTTCTAAAACATGACTCCTTCTATATAAAATGTTAAATACAGCAAAATCTTTTCAAGGGTGAAGCTTTTTAGAGCCATGCATTTTAAAAGAATTGGCGATGAGCTGTGCTTGGTCACATAGTTAAAATAAATATATGATTGTAGTGCTGCCTTGGATGTAACTTTGGCTAAATTCTTTTCCTTTAAATAGTACGAATTGGAGCGATGTTGGCCTATACACCTTTGGATGAGAAGAGCCTTGCTTTATTACTGAACTATCTTCATGATTTCCTAAAGTAAGTCTAAGAGTTCTTGAAATTAAAACAGGAATCTGAGAATTACTATTTGATAGGAAAGATTAACACCAAAGATGGTAAAGCATAATAAAATAAACAAGAGAATGTATTGGTATAGGAGTAGATGGATAGTTAATGCAACAGTATAAATAAGCGCAAATAGGTAGTATGTGGGAGACTGCTAAATGATAGAGATGGCCTGTGGGTGTAATAGGGGACAGTGGTGGAGTACTTAGAACATTGGTAAGGAGAAAACTGACAATTTGGTTTTTGTTTTTGTTTTTGTTTTTTTGAGACCGTCTTACTATGTTGCCCTTGGTAGAGTGCTGTGGCGTCACAGCTCATAGCAACCTCAAACTCTTGGGCTCAAACAGTTTTCTTGCCTCACCCTCCCAAGTAGCTAGGACTACAGGCACCTGCCACAACACCAGGCTATTTTTTTTGTTGTTGTGGTGGTAGTTGTTTAGCTGGCTCGGGCTGGGTTGAAACCTGCCACCCTCGGTATATGTGGCTGTGCTATGGATGCTGAGCTGAAAACTGACAATTTGGAAGAAAACAAAGTTAAATCCAGATTTACTGTTTGCCACCAAAATTCTAGAGGAATGTAGACTTTAAATCTAAAATTAAAACTAATAAAGATTATAATGTTTTTATAGTGTTTGCATGTATGATAAAGGGCTAGTGGGTTTAATACATGATTGAATAAGAGATGAACAAACAAGTGGTAAGCAGGACATGACAAATTTATAGAAATGGCAGTGCAAAAGACCATTAAAAATATAATAGTGAATTTTTAACAGCCAAGCAATTAATTAAAACAATGAGGTTGCTATAAATAGACTGAAGATAGTGAATCAAGTAGATGATAGGGTAAAAATGATTGTGTTGTGTCCATTGAGGGGGAAAACCAAGCTGTAGTAGAGGAATATAGTATAATTCCCCTCATTTGTAGAGGTGTTTATTTCAATCTTTGGGAAAGATACCCTTTTCCAGAGTATGGATCATAATTAACATTGGATTATTTCTTGGGCTTGGCATTTGAAGCTTTGGGTTCCTACTTTGACCATATATTTTATGATAAATTTAAAACTGCAATGTGGGCCTGAATAGCTTGCTTTACCAATGATAAATATCTTATGTGGATCTTAATTTCTTTGTAAAATAAAAGTGCTTTAGTACTTAATATTTCAGGTCGCTTTAGTATGATTTTCAAAACACTAAAGGAGGTATCTAGGTGTTATTCAGGCGCTCTAGTTGATATTTTTTTGATATAAAACCATCCTTTGCTATTCGTAAAATAATAATTGTAATTCCAGACTTCGTTCTTTTATGCATAGTGTTATCTAATATATGACCTTATTACCTGAACTGTAGTGATTTAGTTTTACTGTGAGGTAGCAGTTATTAAATGTATTTTAGGAAAAGTGTTTTCTGTGGCTTAGGTATATAATATGTAGGAAGAAATTAGAATGCAGATGATACTTTTAAAAATCTTGGTAATGAGTAACTTTATTGTTATTACTATTTTTTAGGTATCTGGCAAAGAATTCTGCAACCTTGTTTAGTGCCAGCGATTACGAAGTGGCTCCTCCTGAGTACCATCGGAAAGCTGTGTGAGAGATGGTCTCACCCCATATATGTTTGGATCTCTGTAAACACATTTTTGTTCTTAGTCTTTCTCTTGTACAAACAATGTACTTTGAAGATGTTAGTGTATAACAGGATTGATGTTTGTTTTCTTTTTGATTTTAAACAGAGTAAATAAAAGGGGTTCTAGCTCCTTTTTTCTTTTCTTTTTTTCATTTCAAAGTTGCTACCAGTGTATTCAGTGATGGACAACAGAAAGACATGCTGTAGAGTGTTTTATTGCCTAGTTGACAAAGCTGCTTTTGAATGCTGGTGGTTCTATTCCTTTGACACTACGCACTTTTATAATATGTGTTAATGCTATATGACAAAATGCTCTGATTCCTAGTGCCAAAGGTTCAATTCAGTGTATATAACTGAACACACTCATCCATTTGTGCTCCTTCTTTTTTTTTTTTTATGGTGCTTAAAGAGCTCATCCTTTGCAAGTCATCCATGTTGTTCCTTAGGCATTTTATCTTTGCTCAAATTGTTGAAGAATGGTGGCTTGTTTCATGGTTTTTGTATTTGTGTCTAATGCACGTTTTAACATGATAGACGCAATGCATTGTGTGGCTAGTTTTCTGGAAAAGTTGATCTTTTAGGAATTGTTTTTCAGATCTTCAATAAATTTTTTCTTTAAATTTCAAAAGAGCAGTGTCCTTGTGTAGATACATTACAAAAACCATTGTAGATTGTGTGTCCTTCTTAGATTGAGGCAGTGACTTTTCAGGTGGGTGTTGAATTTTAGTTTGTCCTTTATGAAATAAGGTGCTTAGCTTTAGCACCAGCCCCCTAATCCATGGAGACGGCTACAGCTTGCTCTCTTGAGTCCTAAAAGTTCACATGACTTTTGTTCTCTTTTCCCCAGACTTTTTAATTTTGAGTATTAATAGCATTTTTTACCTGTGTGACAGCTTCCTATCAAGTGTTTGTGTTCAACTTAGAAATGTAACCTTAAACATGAGAGTAGGGTGGTGCCTGTGGCTCAAGTGAGTAGGGTGCTCTCCTCATATACCAAGGGTGGCAGTTTCTTACCCAGCCCCGGCCAAATTGCAACAACAACAAAAAATAGCCAGGCATTGTGGTGGGCGCCCGTAGTCCCAGCTACTTGGGAGGCTGAGGCAAGAGGGTCACCTAAACTCAAGAGCTGGAGGTTGCTGTGAGCTGTGATGCTTTGTATCGTTCCAGTTTTGGTATATATGCTGTTGAAGTGAGTACGTACGAGGTATGATATTTTATTTATACTCATGGTCCCTTTGAAGATTCATGTTATTTGGTTAGATACTTGAAAAATTTGCTTGTTTGGCACATCTCAAAAAATGAAAACAGGAGAGTAGTCAACAAAATATTTGTAAAGAACAACTTGAGTAGAGACACAAAAGTGATTTTGACTTGGGTAGAGGTGACAGAGCTAAAATGCACAGCAGCAGGTAAATTCAAATGGGAAGAGCTATGGCAGAGTGAGGGAGGGTGAGTGCAGAAGAGTTAAGTTCCAGAGAGACAGTGAACTAGTTTTGGGGGTGTTTAAAGGGAACTGCTCCTAACATAGTTTTCTAGCCTTCTTACTCTTCAGCTTAGTTGTCCTTCACTTTAAATAAAAACCCTTTCACATTTGTCACAAATGTACTGATTTAGTCCGACTTTTAACAATTACGGATTATAAGCTTGGAAATGTTCAGCTATTGAGTATTATTATCTAGATAGGATTTAAATTTGGATAGGAATGACTTTGGGTTCAGTTGGTATAAAGGTTTTGGTTCCCAAGGAGAAATTCTCCCTTCTCTCCAGGTAACATAATGGTTCCACTGGATTGGAAGTTAGCCATTCTGGATTTGTCAGTGCATTGAGCCAGTAGGCAAAGAGGAGGGTTACTCTATTGGCTGAGATGATTGGCTGTGATTACCAAGGAGAAATACTGCTACCACATAATGGGAGGACCATGTCTGGAGGGTTCTCTGAGATCTTAGTATGTCCATGTTCCTAGATAAAGTTTAATAGAAAACTACAGAAACAGAAAACTTCAGACCACTAAAAATTCAGATTCTTCAGGAATGATTTGAGGTCACTTTGATGAAAAAACAAGACCAAAACCAAAAAATAGCTGAGGTGCTGGCTTGAATAGGCAGAAGAAATATTAACTATGGCCTTATGGCCAGTTATGGAAATGAGGATTCTGGCAGCGTAGCATATTTTATTCATGTTATGGAATATTTGCATGGGACTGTATTTGAATTAGGGGAGTAATTAACACTGCACAACAAAAGATACAATGACTGTTGGCACTTTCTATCTCCCCTTTTGGTGAAGAGGGTGAAAGTGTCTTCCTTTGTAGTATTAAGGACACTTGCACCATGCTGTTATATGGTGGTTAAAATGTGTGTGGGAGGTTATATATGGATGCTGAGCATCTTAAGGGAGCATGGTTATGAAGCTCTTGGGTCTCAGTGCTAAATATTGCTCTGTGGTGCTGTGGCTGGGACTTTTTCTCTCATTTGTTGGCTGGTTTGTTAGGTTCTGCCAGTAGGGGGCATTATCAGGAGATTGGAAAGCGAGAGTTGGGGACAAGTCTTCTTCCTAGTGGCTTGCTTCTTTTAGCAGCCAGACAACAGTTAGTTCCAGTCTCCATTTGGGGGAAGAGGAAGCACTCTCAGAAACAGCCCTCATCCTGCTCCCTTAGAGGTTCCAGCAGCAGCCAGAAAGAACAGTTCTACTTTTCCTGCTGCCCCTTTGCTCCTTGTAACTCATATAAATCACCTCTTGGGGGTGGAGTTGCCTAACTTCAGAGGTAGCAGTATCTCCTAGTTGTAGTTATCAAAATCTTTGTCTTCTAGAAGGAGGAAGAATTAAAAAAAAAAAAGGCCAAGTCTTATTTTTACCAGGGCAAGGTTTTCAAAAGGACTGAATAGAAGCATTGTTTGATTTTTAAAAATAATTGTGGTTATATTGTTTTTATTTCATTTATTTATTTTTTGAGACAGAGTCTCAGTATCGCCCTAGGTAGAGTGCTGTGGCATCACAGCTCATAGCAACCTCTAACTCTTGGGCTTAACCGATTTCTCTTGCTTCAGCCTCCCAAGTAGCTGGGACTATAGGCACCCACCACAATGCCCAGCTATTTTTTTGTTGCAATTATTATTGTTGTTTAGCAGACCCGGGTCAGGTTCAGACCCGCCTGCCTTGGTGTATGTGGCTGATGCCCTAATCACAGAGCTACGGGTGCTGAGCCGTGTTTTTTTAATGAGATGTATATTCCAGTTATCTTCTACTACGCAAGGAAACTGTCCCACAGCTTCATAGGTTAAATCGACAACCAAGCCTGTCCTGAATTCACAACTCAGAAAGTTGTGAGCAAAAGAAAACAATTATTTTAACCTGGCAGGTGCAGGCCGGGTTTGAACCTGCCAGCCCTGGTGTATATGCAGGTGCCTTAACCACTGAATTATGGTTACTGAGCCAGGATAGTTGACTTTTATTGTATGGTTTTCCTGAATATTTTTGTGTCATAATAATGATTTCAGCTGGTCTAGAAATACATAGCCAGGTTTCCTAAATTGTTAATACTACCTGCCAAAATAGAAACAAAACTGGGAGGGATTTTAAGAGGCTTTATCTGTGTACCATACGTCAAGATGTGGATGTTGAGGTTTAGCTTCAAGACTCTTCATCACCTCCACTGGAGAACTTCAAGGAAAAAAGCTGTCATTTCCATGTGCTAGGCATGATAGTGTTATTTTTTTGGTCATTACTTAAATTTAAAACTTACCCTTCTTTCTGATAGTAAAAATTGCATTATTCATTAGAGAAAATTTAGATAGGGACCCATCTGCCTGGTAAAATTTAAAAAGAGCAATGCTAGTGGTGTCTGTAGCTTAATGGGAAGGGTGTTGACCATATACACTGAGGCTGGCAGGTGTGGACCCAGCATGGGCCAGCTAAAATCAACAATGACAATTGCAACATAAAATAGCCAGGCGCTGTGGCAGGCACCTGCAGTCCCAGCTCCTTTGGGAGGCTGAGGCAAGAAAATAGCTTAAGCCCAAGAGTTGGAGGTTGCTAATAGCTGTGATACCATGGCACTCTACTGAGGGTGACATAATTAGACTATGTCTCAAAAAAAGAAAGTGCCATAGATTGGGTGACTCTTAAAAAGAGCAATGCTGGCAAGGTGCAGTGGCTCATGCCTTGAATCCTAGCACTCTGGGAAGCCAAGGTAAATGGATTGCTTGAGTTCAGGAGTTTAAGACGCGCCTGAGCAAAAGCAAGACCCCTTCTCTACTAAAATAATAGAATGACTGAGGAGGCAAGATGGTCACTCAAACTCAAGAGTTTGAGGTTGCTGTGAACTATGATGATGCCAGGGCACTCTACCCAGGGTGACAGAGTGAGACTTTGTCTCAGGAAAAAAAAAACAATGCTGCCATTTCTTACAGGGACATAGGCAAAAAGTACTCATTATGGTTGGTGGGAATGTGAATTACTAGTCTTTTTGGACTAATGCTGATATCTAAAGTACCCTTGACCCTCTGTACTAGTGTACTAGCTGGGATTTGGTCAGGGTGTGAGGACCACAACAACTCAATAGCTTAAACAATAAAATTTATAGTCTTTCTCTTGTGTTCTTGAAGTTCAGGTCTGATGCTACAGAGCTAAGTCCCCAAGCACCTCTTGCTGCTGTTCTATCCATGGTTCCCATTCCCAAGACCACTACTTGGCTCTAGGTGGCTGCTAAAGCTTCATTAGTGTAAGTCTACATTACAACCCCAGGAAGTGGAGAGGTGAGGAGGAGGACATAGCTCTTCTTTTCAAAAACTATTCTGAGTTGTAGCTGAGTGTATCACAGTTCAGTTCTGGCACTGATCACTTGGAGTTAGTACAGGCTTCACAAGTGAAAGGGTACAGTCCTCATCAAGAGGGATCTTTAAATTAATTTAAATTATAGCTGCATGGGGCATGTTGGTTCATACTTGTAGTCCTAGGTACTTAGGAACTTGAAGTGGGAGAGTTGTTTGAACTCAGGAATTTGAGACCAGCCTGGGCTACATAGTGAGACCCTGTTTCAAAATGAATGAATGAATACATGCACTTCTCACCAACTGGCTATGGACTTGGAGATTCCCATGATCCCCCCTCAGGTTCAGTAATTTACTTGAATGATTCACAGAACTCAGGACCCCCCCCATAAAATTTATATGTGTACATATATATATATATATTTTTTTTTTTTGAGACAGAGCCTCAAGCTGTCCCCCTGGGTAGAGTGTTGTGGCATTGCAGCTCACAGCAGCCTCCAATGCCTGGACTCAAGCGAGTCTCCTACCTCTGGGAGGAGCTGGGACCACAGGTGCCCGCCACAACACCTGGCCATTTTTTGATTGCAGCCATCATTGTTGCTTGGCGGGCCGGTCTGGATTCGAACCTGCCACCTTAGGTGTATGTGGCTGGTGCATCAGCCACTTGAGCCACAGGTGCCGAGCCTATATGTATTTTTTTAAATATATATATATATGCGTGCAAAAAATTTCTGGCTCAGTGCCCATAGCTCAGTGGTTTGGGTGCTGGCCACATACACCGGGGCTGGCAGGTTCAAACCTGGCCCAGAGGTGCTAAACAACAACAACAAAAAAATAGCTCGGTGTTGTGGTGGGTGCCTGTAGTCCCAGCTACTTGGGACGCTGAGCCAAGAGAATTGCATGAGCTCAAGAGTTTGAGGTTGCTGTGGGCTGTGACGCCATAGCAGTCTACCGATGGCTACATACTCTGTCTCAAAAAAAAAAAAAAAAAATTGCAACTGTGTAAAGTTGTGTGAGAGCCTAGAAAGAGGATTTGTTTTTCTTAGGGAGATCAGGGAAATATTCCCCCAGGAGGTGATGCTTGAACTGAGGTCTGAGTCCTGTGTGTGGAGCTGCAGCTGCCTTCCCAGATTCAGTAGGAAAGCAGAACTGTGCATTCATCCTCGGAGGTGCCTGTGTCTGCACCTGCTTTGTAATTGGCTTAGCGCTTAGAGGGGAAGGGTTGGGATTAATATCTCTAGACCTCTAATTATGAAAGATGTTTGTGCTATTTTAAAAGAAAGTAAAATAATCCAGAACTCTGCTTGTTTTTCCTCACCTTAATTCTGGGCTGAATAACTTGTTAACTGTATAGTGTCAGTTCTTCCAGACTTTTCCCTGTGGGTGACACAGCTGAGTTTTATTGAGGCCAGGGCTGAGGGAAGAAACTCAGCCCTGGGAGACTCAGAGGAGGGAGGACTGCAGTCGTTAGTTAGAAATGTTGCAAACATTTAACTGTCTTGCTGGTGGTTGGTAAACCAGATAGTCATGTAATGTGAAGAAACCTCTGCCCTTGGGGTTGCTGGGCTGGGTGGTCCCCATGGCTTTTGGGAAAGCTGTGAAAACCAAAAGCCTTGCTCTGCTGCCCAAGCTGGAGAGCACGGGCACAATTACTGCTGACCGCAGGTCAATTTGATGAAGAAAAAAAATAGCTTATAGCAGCCTCAAAGTCCTCGGTTCAAGTGGTCCTCTTGGGTCATCCTCCCAAGTAGCTGGGACTATAGGTATGTGTCACCATGCCTGCCTAATTTTCTTTTTAATACTGCTTATTTATATTTTGACGTTTAGAATATTGGGCATAACTAGAAAATAGTAATTAAAAATGAGGAAGAAGAAATGTGAGGTGAAGTGACTGGTTTCAGCATGTGCTTTGTGATGTGGCCTTGGAGCAAGAGAGAGAAAGCGATACTATTTTTATATCTGGGAGGGGCTTGGGACGAGGTGATGGTGCTGTGTCTAGGGGTGATCAGGTTAGGCAGACCTCTGAGTGTATGCATATGTAAGAAGAGGGGCAGTTTGGTATGTCCTTGATCTGACATTACCTGTCATGAAGTTACCATGGGCAGAGCTAAAGGCGGATCACCCTGGGGCTAGCTGTGGTCCCAGCATTGCTGAGCCCCCTCCATTAGCCTGAGCAACAATAGTAGCACGCTTTCATGATGCTCATATGAAGAGGGCTGTGTGGTATGGTTTCATTCAGGGACTAAATCAGCCTTCCCCTTCTGCTTCCAGAGCTGGAGACACAAGGATGCTCACTCTGGGATGAGTGGTCGGGGACCCTTGCACTTCCCACTATGATCTATGTCACAACTTTTATAATTCTAGACCATTGCTCAAGCTTTCACCTGCATAAGCAGAGTCTCATTCTGCCCTTTCTTTTTTTGAGCTAGAACCTCAAGCTCTTGCTCTGGATAGAGTGCTGTGGCGTCACAGCTCACAGCAACCTCCATCTCCTGGGCTTAAGTGATTCTCTTGCCTCAGCCTCCAGAGTAGCTGGGACTACAGGCACCCACAATGCCTGGCTATTTTTTGGTTGTAGTTGTCGTTTGGCAGACCTGGGCTGATTCAAACCCGCCAGCTCTGGTGTATGTGGCTAGTGCCTTAGCTGCTTGAGCTACAGGTGCCACCTCATTCTCCCCTTCTAATTACCACCCCCTCATCTAAAAGTTCTAGGGGCCAGTCTTTCCATAGCCATACTGGGAGACCAGAAAATTAGATTTGCGCACTAATTGACCATGATGGTCACATGGTACTCTGTAAGGGTCTCAGCCCATTCTGTGGAGACATCTGCCCAGGGCTGAGGTGGCACCCCATCATGGTGCCCTGAAGTTCTTCTTTTGGCCATTACCTGTTCCATCATTGTTCTTCAGAGTAGGACATAAGTCACCAGGGGCTTTACTCAGCCTTACTCATTGTGGGAAGTTTACTTCCATGAACTTTTAGATCTTGAACTTGGGTTGGCCCCCTATCTTCCCTTCCTTCTGGTGGATTCCCCTCAGGGTTCATTCTGCCAGGAGCTTGCTTTAGGCACACCCCATACCACCGCAATGGTTGCCCTTGACTTCATCTACTGGGTAGTGGTGCAAATTGGTCTACCCTATACCTTGGAATCCTGGGAGAGAACTGTACACACCAACTTGTTCATATCCTTTCTATGGAACAGATTTACACTGGTTTTACATTCACATAACTATGGGAGGCTGGTCAAATGATTTTTCTTATAATAATGAAAATCTGTTCTCTGTCAATAGTCTAGACTCAAAATACTCTCATTTTATGTTTGATGAATTCTCTTACAATATTAAAAAAATATACCAAGAACTGTAAGAAGTAAATGAAAAGTATCCCATAATATTACCTTTCAAATACCCCTTGCTTCAGCAAGGCTTCCAACAGGAGAAGGGGTGCTCAACTGGGTAATGTGAACAGTTTAAGGAAGGACTTGTTTACCAAGAGCAAGCAGAAGGAGGGAAGCCACCAGGCATAGATAAAGCCCATTACCACCCCTAGGCCTGAAGAGGCAAGGCCAGGATTCTAAAAAGGAGGAACTCCTCACAGAAGCAGAGAGTAGTGGTGGGTTTTGCCCAGGCAGTGGTGGGTTACGGCAGCTGCTGGCAGGGAAAAAGGAGATGTTGGTCAAAGGGTTCAAAGTTTCAGTTAGGGGGAATAAGTTTGAGAGATCTGTTACACAGCATGATGACCTTAGTTAATGTGTATATTTCAGAATTGCTAGAAGAGACTTTAAATATTCTCAAACATAAAAATGTGAAGTAGATAAGGTAATGTGTATGTTAATTAGCTTGATTTAGTATTTCTACAGTGTATGCCTATATCAAAATACTACATTGTATCCTATAAATATACAGTTATTTGTTAATTAAGAAAGCCAACTTTTCGGCTCGGCGCCT
>NW_003852406.1:30678390-30686120 GCF_000181295.1 Otolemur garnettii
CCACAACGCCCGGCTATTTTTTGGTTGCAGCCGTCATTGCTGTTTTGGCGGGTCCGGGTTGGGGATTTGAACCCGCCACCTTAGGTGTACGTGGCTGGCGCCTTAGCCGGTTGAGCTATAAGTGCTGAGCCAATTTTGACATTCTTAAAACAATTTTTAGCCCATAAATCCTGCTTAGTTGACTAAGCTTCAGATTTGATGGAGAAATAAAATCCTTTGTGGATATAAAAGCACTGAGGAAATCCACCATCACAAGACCAGCTCTATAGGAAATACTTAGACCTATTCTCAACTCTGACCACCACAGTGCACCACCACCAAAGTAAACACCCAGAACCTAAAGGTCAAAACTTATTTCCACAGTGGCACAAAGGATGGACTACACAATGGACTTTAACAAAATAAGATGAATAGAACTTCACCACACTTAACCAATTTTCTCAATAATTGTCAGTGAACTGAATTTACCACTGAAGAGGCACAGGCTGGCTGATTGGATAAAAAAGTATAAGCCATCCATATGCTGTCTCCAGGAGACACATGTAGCCTTGAAGGACAGAACAAGACTCAGAGTTGAGGGATGGAAAACAGTATTTCAAGCAAATGGAAATCAGAACAAAGGAGGGGTTGCGATCTTATTTTCAGATATAAGCAAATTTAAAGCAACTAATGTTAAGAAAGACAAAGGTAGACACTTTATACTGGTCAAAGGAACAATACAACAAGAAGATATTTCAATTTTAAATATTTATGCACCCAACTTAACTGCTCCCAGATTTATGGAACAGGCCTTGATGGGTCTAAGCAATATGATATCCCATAACACCACAATAGTTGGAGACTTTAACACTCCTCTGACAGAACTGAACAGATCTTCCAAACAGAAACTAAACAAAGGCCCAAAGGACTTAAATGTGATTCTAGAACAAATGAAATTAATAGACAGAACACACCATCCCAAAGCTAAGGAATATACATTTTTGTCATCAGTCCCTGGTATGTACTCAAAAATCAACCCCATCCTAGGATACAAATCAAACCTCAGCAAAATTAAAAGAATAGGAATTATACCATGTTATCTTCTCAGACCACCAGGCAATAAAAGTGGAATTAAACTCCAACAAAATGTTTAGCCCCACACAGACTTGGAAATTAAACAACCTTATTCTGAATGATAGTTGGGTGCAGGAAGAGATGAAAGAGGAAATTGTTAAATTCCTCAAACATAATAACAATGAAGACAGAAGTTACGAAAACCAATAGTATGCGGCAAAAGCAGTCATAAGAGGGAAATTTATTGCATTAGTTGCCTACATTCAAAAAAACAGCACATCAACAAACTGATAAACCATCTTATGAAATTGGAAAAAGAAGAACAATCTAATCCCAAATCCAGCAGAAGAAAAGAAATAACCAAAATTAATGAAATTGAAAACAAAAAACCATTTAGGAAATGAACAAAACAAAAAGTGTTTCAAAAAAATAAAATCAATAAACCTTTGGCCAGATAAACTAGAAAAAGAAAAGCAAAATTTCTAATCTCAATCAGAAATGATAATAATATCAATATAAATATCAATATAATAACATGCTAAAGAGATAGAAGAGATCATCTCTGAGTACTAGAAGAAACTCTGCACAGAAATTTTGACAATATGGAGGAAATGGGTCAATACTTGGAATCATACTCTCCCTAAATTTAATCAAGAAGAAATAGATCTCTAGAACAGACCAATTCTAAGAACTGAGATTGAAGAAACAATAAAAGATGTCCCAACCAAAAAAAAAAAAGGCCCTGGTCCAGAAGACTTCATACCAGAATTCTATCAACCCTTCAAAGAACAGCTTATACCCATACTGCAGAAATTATTCCAAAAAATGGAGAAGGAAGGAATCTTCCCCTACACATTCTGCAAAGCAAACATCAACCTGATACCAAAACCAAGGAGAAGACCTAAATAAAAGGAGAATTTCAGACCAGTTTTACTAATGAATATAGATGCAAAAATTCTCAATAAAATCCTAGCTAATAGATCAGAGCTACACTTTTAAAAAAATGATCGATCATAATCAGGTTTCATCCCAGGGATTCAGGCTGATTTAACATACGCAAGTCCATAAACATAATTCAGCATATCAACAGAAGCAAAAACAAGGACCAGGGCAGGGCCCATAGCTCAGTGGGTAGGGCGCCAGCCACATGCACCCAGTCTGGTGGGTTTGAACCCAGCCCAGGCCAGCTTAACAGCAATGACAACTGCAACAAAAAAATAGCCAGGCATTGTGGCAGGAGCCTGTAATCCCAGCTACTTAGGAGGCTGAGGTAAAAGAATTGCTTAAGCCCATGAGTTTGAGGATGCTGTTGTGAACTGTGATTTCAAAGCACTCTACTGAGGGCAATATAATGAAACTGTCTCAAAAACAAACAAAAAACAACCAAAAAGCAAAGACCATATGATCTCAATTGATGCAGAAAAAGCATTCAATAAAATTCAGCATCCTTTTCTAATTAGAACATTTAAGAATTTAGGCATAGGTGGCACTTTTCTGAATCTGATCGAAGCCATGTACAACAAACCCATAGCTAATATTATCCTGAATGGAGTAAAATTGAAAGCTTTTCCTCTCTGGAACCAGACAAGGTTGTCTTCTGTCGCCATTACTATTTAACATAGTGCTGGAAGTTCTAGCCAATACAATCAGGCAAGAAAAGGAAATAAAGGACATCTGAATGGGTGCAGAAGAAGTCCAACTCTGGCTCTTTGCTGACAATATGATTTAATATTTAGAGAACCCCAAAGACTCAACTACAGACTCCTAGAAGTGATAAAAAAATATATAGCAATGTGTCAGGATATAAAATCAATGTCCACAAATCAGTAGCCTTTGTATATGCTGGTGACAGCCATGATGAGAATCTAACCAAGGACACAATTCCTTTCACAGGAGCTTCAAAAAAAATGAAATACCTAGGAATATTCATAACAAAAGTGAAGGACCTCTACAAAGAAAATTACAAAACCCTCAGAAAAGAAATAGCAGAAGATGTTAACAAATGGAAAAACATACCATACTCGTGGTTCAGAAGAATCAACATTGTGAAAATGTCTATACTACCCAAAGCAATCTACAGATTCAATGCAAACCCTATTAAAATACCATCATCAGGGCAGTGCCTGTAGCTCAAAGGAGTAGGGCACTGGCCCCATATGCCGGAGGTGGTGGGTTCAAACCCAGCCCTGGCCAAAAACTGCAAAAACAAAAACCAAAAAACCATCATCATACTTTCAAGATTTGTAAAAAATTATTCGTTTATATGGAACCAGAAGAAACCCTATATAGCCAAGGCAATTCTTAGTAATAAAAACAAAGCTGGGGCTATCACCCTACCAGACTTTCAGCTATACTATAGGGCCATAGTGATCAAAACAGCATGGTATTGGCAGAGACATTGACATTTGGAACCTAATAGAAAACCATGAAATTAAACTAAACTCTTACAGCCACCTGATCTTTAATCAACCAAATAAGGACATACACTGGGGAAAAGAATCCCTATTCAATAAATGGTGCTGGGGTGGTGCCCATGGCTCAAGGAGTAGGGCACCGGCCCCATGTACCAGGGGTGGCAGGTTCAAGCCCAGCCCCAGCCAAAACTGCAAAAAAAAAATCAATAAGTGTGTTGCCATAAAGGTCTCATGGAAAAGTGATGTCATGGAGAATAAGCACGCTTATTGAAATTGTGTTTTAAATAAAGGCGACCATCTGCTCGCTCAGGCAAAATGGTGAGCCTTCTTTATTTGCTGTAGGTTTATAGGCAATCTTGTGCATGCTCACTATACAGCAATGACTCATTAACATTACAATCCCTCTGCACATGTGCATTAGACATCAATGACTTCATTAATCCATTTAAACATTTTATGACCACCCACCCTCTAAGTAGCTCCTCCCTGGTAATCTGATAATCCATCCAACATACACCTTTAGGCATAACCCTTTCAACATAACCCGGTTTAACATAACTTAATGAAGAACATGTCAGTTATTACTTTTTTTTTTTTTTGAGACAGAGCCTCAAGCTGTCCCCCTGGGTAGAGTGCTGTGGCATCACAGCTCACAGCAACCTCCAACTCCTGGGCTCAAGCGAGTCTCCTGCCTCAGCCTCCCAAGAAGCTGGGACCACAGGCACCCGCCATAATGCCTGGCTATTTTTTGGTTGCAGCTGTCATTGTTATTTGGCAGGCCCGGGCTGGATTCGAACCCGCCACCTTAGGTGTATGTGGCTGGCGCCTTAGCCACTTGAGCCACAGGCACTGAGCCATCAGTTACTACTTTCTTTTTTTTTTTGAGACAGATCCTCAAGCTGTCCCCCGGGTAGAGTACTGTAACGTCACAGCTCACCGCAACCTCCAACTCCTGGGCTCAAGTGAGTCTCTTGCTTCAGCCTCCCAAGTAGCTGGGACCACAGGCACCTGCCACAACGTTTGGCTATTTTTGGTTGCAGCCATCATTGTTGTTTGGCAGCCTGGGCTGGATTCGAACTCGCCACCTTAGGTGTATGTGGCTGGCGCCTTAGCCACTTTCTTTGTTCTTATCTGATGAAGCCTGAGGCTATGGGGGAAAGAGAAGATTTAAATGTCTGTTCTACTGACCATGCCATTTGGAAGCAGTTATTTTGAATCTTTAAGCAAAGCATAGAGAAACTTCTTGGGCATACAGGAATTTGTGTGCAAACCTCTGCTCCCATGTAGGCCTTAAGTCAGGGGGTTTCTGCGGGAGCCTTTTATAAGGAATTCTCAGGCTGGACTTCTCAAAAGCCTTTCATAAGCCTAGGTTTCATCTGTGCCATTAGATACCTGTATGCATTGGGTAAATTCCTCTTCTCTTGAGATCCCCTAGCACATTACCATTCCGAGCCATCAGCAAGCGACTTTCATCACTTACCACAGATCAGGAAAGGTTACTGATGGGTATCTGGCCAGTTTTCCAAAGGGCTTTTTCATTGGCCTTATAAAGTCAACCTTAATTCCTTACGCAGTCTGGAAATGCTATTCCAGCCAGATCCTTGGTCATGTTAGACCCACAACTAACCTGGCCATATGGGATTCTGCCTCAGTTTCTCATAAGTGTGCCTGCACAAAGTCTTTTCACTGTTCTCTCTCAAATGGCATTTTTGGCCAGAGGCATATAGGCGTTTCACCTATACAAGTGGTGCTGAGAGAATTGGATAATCACATGTAAAAGACAAACTGGACATGTACCCCTCACTACTTAACAAAAATGGATTCAAGATGGATAAAATATTTAAATCTAAGGCACAAAACAATAAAAATCCTTGAAGAAAGTATGTGGAAAATACTTAAAGACATTGGCTTGGGGAAAGATTTTATGAAGAAGACTTCTGTGGCGATTACAAGAACAGAAATAAACAAATGGGACTTAAACTAAAAAGCTTCTGTACTGTTAAGGAAACAACCACCAAAGCAAACAGACAACCTTTAGAATGGGAAAAATATTTGCATATTACGAATCAGACAAAAACTTAATGACTAGGATCTATAGAGAACTCAATCAACAAAAAGACTCAACAATCCCATAAATCACAAGGCAAGAGAGATGAATAGAAAAGACAGACGAATGACTAAGAAACATGAAAAAATGCTCATCATCCCTAATTATCAGAGAAATGCAAATTAAAACTACCCTGAGATATCACCTAACCCCAGTGAGAACAGCCCACTTCACAAAGTCTCAAAGCTGCAGGTGCTGGTGTGGATGTGGCGAGAAGGGAACACTTTTTTTTCTTTTTGGTTGCAGTTTAGCCAGGAACCCGCCACCCCTGGTACATGGGGCTGGAGCCCTACCCACTGAGCCATAGGTGCTGCCCAGAAGGAAGCACTTTTATACTACTGGTGGGACTGCAAACTAACAACATTTTTGGAAGGAAGTATGGAGAATCCGCAGAGAACTCAAATTAGACCTCCCATTTGATCCTGCATTCCCATTACTGGGCATCTACCCAGAAGAAAAAAATCCTTTTATCATAAGGATATTTGTACTACACTGTTTATCACAGCTCAATTTACATTTGCCAAAATGTGGAAATAGCTTAATGCCCACCAACCTAGAAATGGGATATGTATACTATGGAATACTATTCAACCACTAAAAAAGACGGAGACTTTACATCTTTTGTATTAACCTGGATGGAAGGGGCACACATTCTTCTTAGTAAAGCATCACAAGAATGGAGAAGCAAGAATTCAATGTACTCTATTCTAATATGAAGGTAGTAGATGAGCTAATATAAGGGAGAGGGTAGGGGAATGAGCAAGTGGGAGAGGGGAGGAGAGAGGGAGATGGTGGGGTCACAGAGTATGGCACACCTCTTGGGAATGAGACACAATTATAAGAGGGACTTTAACAAATGCCATCAATATAGCCTAATTCTTTGTGCCTACAATGAATCCAAAACAATAAAAAGCAAACAAACATGAACAAACGCAAAAGGGAATTCTTTGGCTCAGGTAACTGAAAACTGTGCAGAAAGCTTCAGGCATGGCTGCATTCAGGTGCTCACACAGTGTTCTCAGGGATCCAACATTTTTTTTTTTTTTTTTAGATGGAGCCTCAAGCTATCCCCCTGGGTAGAGTGCCATGGCATCACAGCTCACACCAACCTCCAACTCCTGGGCTCAAGCGAGTCTCCTGCCTCAGCCTCCCAAGTAGCTGGGACCACAGGCGCCTGCCACAACGCCCGTCTATTTTTTGGTTGCAGCCATCATTGTTGTTTGGCGGGCCCGGGATGGGGATGCGTACCCGCCACCTTAGGTGTATGTGGCTGGCGCCTTAGCCGCTTGAGCCACAGGCGCCGAGCCGGATATATCATTTTTTGACCTTGCCTCCTTCTGTCTGGCTTCATTTCATTTTTCGGGATTTTTGCATTTTAGCAAATTGGCCAAACCGGTGGCCACTGGCAGCTCCACATTATGCCCTACCAACTTAACTATTCATAAGGAAGGAAATCCTCTTTTTTTCTAGTGCTCAACTGCGGTTTATTGTTACATTTATACTCTGTTACTAGACTGGTTTAACACTGTAAATGTCCTAGACATGAAAACTTGCAAAATGTACAGTTAAAATCTTTTTTTTTTTGAGACAGAGTCTCACTTTATTGCCTTTGGTAGAGTGCTGTGGCATCACAGCTCACAGCAATCTCCAACTCCTAGTCTTAGGCTATTCTCTTGCCTCAGCCTCCCGAGTAGCTGGGCCTACAGGCGCCTGCCATAATGCCCGGCTATTTTTTTGTTGCAGTTTGACCGGGGCCGGGTTCAAACCCGCCACCCTCCATATATGGGGCCGGCGCCCTGCCCACTGAACAAGTGCTGCCTGATACAATTGAAATCTTTTATGACATATGGCATTTTCATTTTTGAATTTTTACCTTACTTTCACTTATAGATTATTTGAGATGAGGTCGCACTATGTTTGCCCAGGCTGGTCTTAAATTCCTGGACCGGCTCAGCGCCTGTGGCTCAAGCGGCTAAGGCGCCAACCACATACACCCAAGGTGGTGGGTTCGAATCCAGCCCAGACCTGCCAAACAACAATAATGGCTGCAACCAAAAAATAGCCGGGCGTTGTGGCAGGCACCTGTAGTCCCAGCTACTTGGGAGGCTGAGGCAGGAGACTCGCTTGAGCCCAGGAGTTGGAGGTTGCTGTGAGCA
>NW_003852406.1:30686685-30694481 GCF_000181295.1 Otolemur garnettii
TATTTTTTGGTTGCAGCCGTCATTGTTGTTTTGGTGGGCCCGGGCTGGATTCGCACCCGCCACCTTAGGTGTACGTGGCTGGTGCCTTAGCCACTTGAGCCACAGGCGCTGAGCCTGTCTTAGAATTTCTAATGTTTCCATTTGACCTAAGCAAAGCTTCACAGGAGTTTTCTCATTCCCCGGGTAAAGCCCAGGTTCATTGGAGTGGTGGCATTCCAAGTCCTTCGAAAGCTTTCCCTTTCCTGCCTCCCCAGTCCCAACACACCATTGTATTGGGACCTCCATACACAGGGCTGACTTGCAGTGCTCCTCGTTTCCCCTGAGTTTTTGAACAGGCGTTTTCCCTTTACAAGAATGTGTTTGTTCTTAGAAGCTTCTTCAAAACTCAGCTCAGATGCTTCTCTATGAAGTCCCTGGTTTCCTGGCTCTGGGTAGCCTCCCATATACCTCCCATAGCACTTACCCCTGGACATTTTTTAGGGGGCATATAATTTATATACTATAAAAGTCACCATTTACAGTGTACAACCCAATTTTTTTTTTAGTATATTCAGAATGTTTGCAAACATCACTGCTAATTTCAGAAAATTCTCATCACCCCCAATCCCAGGCCCAGGCCCATTAGCAGTGACTCTCCATTCTCCCCTCCTCCCAGTCCTTGGCAACCACTAATCTACTTTCTATCCCTGTGGATTGGCCTGTTTTGGACGTATCCTATATATGGAATTATACAATATGTTGACTTCTGTGTCCAGCTTCTTTCACTTAGCATAATGTTTCCAGAGTTCTTTCACACTGAAGCACGTGTCCACTTTGTTCCTTCTCATGATGAGGATTTCATCTTATGGTACACCACATTTTGTTTATCTGTCAGCTGGTGGACATATGGGTTGTCTCCACATTTTGGTGATTATGAAAAGTGCTACTAGGAACATTCATATACATGTTCCTTTCTTTTTACTTTTTTTTTTTAGAGATAGGGTCTTATTCTCTCACCCAGACTGGAGTGTGGTAGCATTATCACAGCTCATTGTAACCTCAAATTCCTGGGTTCAAGAGATCCTCCTGCCTCAGACTCCTGATGGCTGACACTACAGATGTGCACCACCATGCCTGGCTAATTTTTTAATTTTTTTGTAGGTGGGGGGCTTTGCTATGTTGCCCAGGCTGGTCTCAAACTCTTGGATCTCAGGTGATCCTCCCACTTTGGCTCCCGAAATGCTAGGATTACCTGGCCATCGTATTCTCTGTGTGGACATGTTTTCAATTCTTTTAGGAGAATTGCTGGGTCATATGGTAATTCTATATTTAATGTTTTGAGGAATTGCCAAACTGTTTTCCTAAGCAACTATACCATTTTACATTCCCCCAGCAGTGTGCGAGGATTCCAGTTTCTCCAAATCCTCAGCAACTTATTATTGTCCCTATTTCTTACTATTGCCTGTGGCTGTGAAGTGTTACCTCATTTTAGGTTTTCTTCTTTTTCTTTCTCTTAGTGTTGGGAACATTACGATTCTCTTCTTGTAATTTTGAAACATACAATAACTTATTGTTAACTATAATTTCCTTTCTGTACTATCAAATATGAGAACTTATTCCTTCTATCTAACTGGAGTTTTGTACAAACTTGTACAAAAAGTTTGTAACAAACTTTTCTTCACCGCCCCCCTTCTCTCATTTTGGTTTTGATTTGCATTTCCGGAAAGAATAATGATGTTAAGCATTACTGGCCATTTGCATAGTGGAGAAATGTCTATTCTAATCCTTTGTTAAATTTTCTTTTTTTTTTTTTTTTTGAGACAGAGCCTCAAGCTGTCCCCCTGGGCAGAGTGCCGTGGCATTACAGCTCACAGCAACCTCCAACTCCTGGGCTCAAGCGAGTCTCCTGCCTCCGCCTCCCAAGTAGCTGGGACCACAGGCGCCCGCCACAACGCCCGGCTATTTTTTGGTTGCAGCCGTCATTGTTGTTTGGCGGGTCCGGGCTGGGGATTCGAACCCGCCACCTTAGGTGTACGTGGCTGGCGCCTTAGCCGGTTGAGCTATAGGCGCCGAGCCCCTTTGTTAAATTTTCAATTGTGTTAATTATCTTTTTTTTACTGTTGAGATGTAGGAGTCTTTTATTTATTCTGGATACTACATCCCCATGAGATATATGATTTGCAAACATTTTCTCCCTTTTTGTGGGTTGTCTTTTCACTTTCTTCATAGCATCTTTTGAAGCATTAAAGTTTTTCATGAAATCAGATTTATCTAATTTTTTCCTTCATTTCCTCCGCTTTTGATGTCCCATTTTAAAAATTGTTCCAAAATCCAAGGTCACGAAGACTTACCCCTTCTAAGAGTTTTATAGTTTTAGGTCTTATATTTAGGTTTGTGATCCATTTTGAGTAAGGATTTGTATATGATGTTAGGTAGGGGTCCAGCTTCATTGTTGTGTGTGTGTGTATCCAGTTGTCCCAGCACCATTAAAAAGACTATTCTTTCCCCCATTGCATTGTCTCTGAATCCTTCCTAAAATTTTTCATAAATGTATAGATTTATTTCTGGGCTCTCAGTTCTATTTTACTGCTCTGTATGTCTATCCTTAAGTCAGTATCATAATGTCTTAATTATTGTAGCTTTGTAGTAAGTTTTGAAATCAAGAAGAGTGAAACCTTCAAATTTGTTCTTCCTTTTCAAGATTGTTTTGGCTATTCTGCGTCCCTTACATTTCCATGTGAATTTTAGGATCAACTTGCCAATTTCTGCAAAGAAGTCAAATTGTATGAACTCTGCAGATCAGTTTGGGGAATATTGCCATCTTAACAATATTAAGTCTTCTAATCCATGAACATGGGATGTTTTTTCTTTTAGTTAGCTCTCCTTCAATTTCATTCAATAATGTTTTATAGTTTTCAGTGTGTAAGTATTATACTTATTTTGTTAAATTTTTCCTAAGTATTTTATTCTTGTTAAAATTGGCATGCTGTTTTAAGGGTAGACATTTTATTTTATTTTATTTTTTTTCCTAAGGGTAGACATTTTAAAATAATATGTGAAAAAATTATTATTCTTACTCATTTATGAAATCTTCTTAACCGTTTTGGCTTTTTCTTCCCCAGATAAATAAAATTGTCAAAAATTGTTTTCTTAATTTCAGCTTTGGATTGTTCATCGCTAGTATAGACAGTTGATTTTGTATATTTGTCTTATTATATCTGCAACATAGCTCAAGTAGTTTAGTAGCCCTAATAATTTTTCATGTGTAGATTTCTTAGGATTTTCAATATATAAGATATCAGCTGCAAAAAGAAAATAGTTTTATTTCTTCCTTTCCAGTCTGAATTATTATTATTATTTTTTAGACAGTTTCACGTTTGCCCTTGTTAAAGTGCTATGGCCTCATAGCTCACAGCAACCTCAAAGTCCTGGGCTCAAGTAATCATCTTGCCTCAGCCTCCAGAGTACCTGGGCTTACCGGTGCCTGCCACAACGACTGGCTATTTTTAGAGATGGGATCTTGCTCTTGTTCAGACTGGTCTCAAACTTCTGAGCTCAAGTAATCCACCCACCTCGGCCTCCAGAATATTAGGACTACAGGCGTGAGCCACTGTGCTTGGCCTCTTTGATATCCTTTTCTTAGCTAATTGTCCTGGCACAACATTGAATGTTAGCAGTGAGAGCAAACATCCTTGTCTTGCTTTTATGTTTGTTTGTTTGTTTTTTGAGTTCTAGGGCATCATAGCTCACAGCAACCACAAACTCTTGGGGTCAAATGATCCTCTTATCTCAGCCTCCCAAGTAGCTGGGACTACTGGCACCTGCCCAAATGCCCACCTATTTTGTAGAGATAGAGGTCTTGCTCAGGCTGGTCTCGAATTCCTGAGCTTAGGCAATCCACCTACCTTGGCTTAACAGAGTGCAAGGACTATAAGCATGAGCCACCGCACAGGGTCTCACCTTGTCTTATTGTTGATCTAAGGATAAGGTGACCAGATGTCCCACTTCTGGCAGGACAGTCCCAACTTTGAACAATTTGTCCCGCATCCCAGGTGTTTTAAAAAAGTCCCGATTTTTGGAAAGAATGCATGACAAGCTATGGAACAGCGGGAGAATGGGAAGGGAATATACGGTTTTCGACTGCTGAAAAGGTTAATGTAACTCCATTTGGGAATGAAGAGGTTAATGTAACTCCATTTGGGAATGAAGAGGTTAATGTAACTCCATTTGGGAATGAAGAGGTTAATGTAACTTCATTTGGAAATGAAAAGGCTAATGTAAACTCCCTACTCCCCTCCTGGGCAAGGTATCAGAAGGAGACTGTTCCCTCCCTGGCTTCTAGGCAACAACAGTTAGCTCAGAAGGAGCCAAACTGTCTGGAACAAACAAGTAGCCCCCCTACCTCTAGAGTAAGGTGACCAGACATCCCGCTTTTGGTGGGACAGTCCCAATTTTTAACAATTTGTCCTGCGTCCTGTGATTTTTGGAAAGAATGCACGAAAAGCTAGGGAACACGGGAGAACAGGAAGGGGATATACGGTTTTCGGCTGCCATCTGACTATTTCGCCAGGATATGCGTTTTATATTATTTTTGTTAATTTTATAATGTTAACCTTTAATAATAACAAATAATTGTTGAGAACTGACTATCGAGAACTGCTTATCAAAGTTTGCATTGTTGTCAGGCCTCGCCCCCCCCCCATGGTGTCCCGCTTTACCAATGTTAAAATCTGGTCACCTTATTTAAGGAGGAAAGAAAGCATTCAGCATTTCACTATTAAGTATGTTAACGGTCAGTTTTTTTCTCTCTCTCTTTTTAAAAACAGCCTCAAGCTGTCGCCTTGGGTAGAGTGCCATGGCATCGCAGCTCATAGCAACCTCCAACTCGGGCTCAAGCGATTCTCCTGCCTCAGCCTCCCAAGTAGCTGGGACTACAGGTGCCTGCCACAACACCCAGCTATTTTTTGGTTGCAGCCGTCATTGTTGTTTAGCCAGCCATGCTGGATTCAGACCCACCAGCTCAGGTGTATGTGGCTGGTGCCTTAGCTGCTTGAGCCACAGGCGTCGAGCCTAATAGTCAGTTTTTTACAGATGTTCTTTATCAGATTGAGGAGGTGTTCCCTCTATTCCTAGTTTATGAAGATTTTTATTATGAAAAAGTGTTGACTTTTTTTCAAATGCTTGTTCTATGTCTTTTGAGATGATCCTGCAGATTTTGTCCTTTATTCTCTATCTATGTGTTTGAGATGGAGTCAAGTCTCCGTTGCCCAGGCTGGAGTGCAGTGACATGATCATAGGCTCACTGTAGCCTCAAACCCCTGGCCTCAAGCAGTCCTCCCACCTCAGCTTTCTGAGTCACTGGGATTACAGGTGTGAGCCACTGCACCTGGCTCCCTTTCATTCTATTAATATGGTATATTTACTCTCATATGTTAAGCAAATCTTTTTTTTTTTTTTGAGACAGAGCCTCAAGCTGTCCCCCTGGATAGAGTGCCGTGGCATCACAGCTTACAGCAACCTCTAGCTCTTGGGCTCAAGAGAGTCTCCTGCCTCCGCCTCCCAAATAGCTGGGACCACAGGCGCCCACCACAATGCCCAGCCATTTTTTGGTTGCAGCCATCTTTGTTGTTTGGTGGGCCCCGGCTGGATTCCAACCCACCAGCTCAGGTGTATGTGGCTGGCACCTTAGCCGCCTGAGCCACAGGCACCGAGCCTTAAGCAAATCTTTTATTCCTGATATAAAGACTACTTGATGCTGGTGTATAATCCTTTTTATATGTTGCTGGATTTGGTTTGCTAGTATTTTATTTCTGATTTTCATACCTATATTGATCAGGGACATTGCATTACAATTTTCTTGTGATGCCTTTAACCTTCGGACTTACACTGATTTTTGTCTTAAACCTTGATGTCTCCCAAGAGTGGGTGTTCTATGGTGCTAAAGATGTGTCCCATAAACCTCTAATCTCTAGAGGTTAGCACAGGGCCTGTCATGGGGGTTCGGGGGACAGCTGAGCTCAGTCAGGGGGCACATGCTCTTTACCAGGCTCTCCTGGGTCCTCAGGGTCCAGTGCATTTGGAATTAGTTCATCCCAGCTGGATACAGCCTGTCCGCTAATCTCTATAAAACACGAATAGCACCAGACCTGGGCCATGTTGCCCATTCACAGTGACGGAGCCTACACAGGTGCACGGAGGCAGGCACTGGCCTTTGCAGCCCCTTTCTGAGACCTGTGATCACTGCCTGGGTCTGAGACACTGTATGTGTAGCAAGGAGAACTGCTTCACAGCCCCAGGTCTATGCCCAGCCCACGCCTGCAGGCCTGCTGCAGCTACACCACCTCCGGGGTGAGGAGAAGTTTGAAAAGTTATTTGATTTGTTTGTGATAATTTAAATTTCTCCAAAAAGTTCTTCCATAATCATTCCTTTAAGTGTGATTTATTTATTTATGTATTTTATTTATACATATTTTTGGAGACAGTCTCCAGCTGTTGCCCTGAGTAGAGTGCTGTGGTGTCACAGCTCACAGCAACCTCTAACTCTTGGGCTTAAGCGATTCTCTTGCCTCAGCCTCCCAAGTAGCTGAGACTACAGGTGCCCGCCACAATGCCCAGGTATTTTTTGTTGCAGTTGTCATTGTTTAGCTGACCTGGGCTGGGTTCAACCCTGCCAGCCTCGGTGTATGTGGGTGGTACCTTAACCACTGTGCTATGGGGGCCGAGACAAACCCAGCAATTTTTTTGTTGTTGTTACAGTTGTCATTGTTGTTTTAGCTGGCCTGGGTTGAGGTTTGAACCCACCAGCCTCAGCGTATGTGACCGGCGCCCTAATCCACTGTGCTCTGGGTGCCACTCTTTAAGTGTTTTTTAATTAGAAAATGATTAATAATGGTCTGGTAGAGAATACTGGGTGTGGGGTACTCTAGTACTTGTATAGCTGGCCTGGGCTGGATTTGAACCCACCAGCCTCGGTGCATGTGGGTGGCACCTTAACCACTGTGCTATTGGGGCCTATCTAGAACTCAGTGCTCTCTCTACTATCATCCTGTGGATCTAAAATTGTTATAAAAGTATATTTTAAAAGAATATGGTGCTGGGTGAAGATTTGGGCTAAATTGTTTTCCCAAACTGCTGTCCAGATCCTGGCACCTTTTATCGAATAGCAAAAATTGGCTTGTCCACTTGCTACAGCTGTATTGAATTTATTTTCTAAACTCTGAGCATTTGCTGTCTTGTATTTTTAACTGGGAACACTGAAGAGTTGATATTTTATAGATTTTAATATGTGAAAAAATCCATCTTTATTACTTGTTTATAAAATATTAGCCATTTTGGGTTTTTTTTCCTTAGAAAAATAAAAAGTATCAAAAATTTTTATTGAGATTCTAGTTGGAAACATACCAAACCTATGTTTTTATTTCTGGCAAGAATCAACTTATATAATTTTCTCATTCAAGGCCATGGTATACTTCTCAATTTACTTCCTTCATAATTTTTAGCAATTTCATCATTTTCTAACTAGTATTTTTATGCTATAGTTTAAAATATTTTCTTTCTGAGTTTTTTATTTTCTGTCTGGATCTATCAACCAGCCATTCTCTGAACTCTTTCATGAGTTCTGAGTTTTTATGTTGATTCTCTTGAATGTTTTTAGCTGTATTACCACATTGTCTACAATGATATTATTTCTTTTATTTCTTTTTTGCAGAGACCAGAACTTTAAGATTTATGTTAGGCTCGGCGCCTATAGCTCAACCGGCTAAGGCGCCAGCCATGTACACCTAAGGTGGCGGGTTCGAATCCCCAGCCCGGACCCG
>NW_003852406.1:30694641-30701417 GCF_000181295.1 Otolemur garnettii
AAAAAAAAAAAAAAAAAAAGATTTATGTTAAGCAACAGTGGTGCTGTTGGACTATATTTCACACACCTGCCTTTTATGGGAGTCCTTTAATTTACTGGCCTGGGAGTTTTTACATATTATGGATTATGTTGTTTCTTTTCTTTTCTTTCTTTTTTTTGAGACAGAGTCTCACTTTGTTGCCTTTGGTAGAGTGCTGTGGTGTCACAGCTCATAGCAACCTCCAACTCTTGGGCTCAAGCAATTTTCTTGCCTCAGCCTCTCAAGTAGCTGCCTCAGCCTCTCAAGTAGCTGGGACTACAGGTGCCCGCCACAACACCTGGCTATTTTTTTTATTTTTTTATTTTTTGCAGTTTTTGACCACCTTCTGTATATGGGGCCAGTGCCCTACTCCTTTGAGCCATAGGTACTGCCCAAACATACTTTTTTTTTTTTTGGCAGTTTTGGCTGCGGCTGAGCTGGAACCCACCACCCCTGGTATATGGGGCCAGCACCCTACTCCTTGAGCCACAGGTGCTGCCCACACGGCTATTTTTAGACAAGGCCTCACTCTGGCTAAGGCTGGTCTTCAACCTGTGAGCTCAGGCAATCCACCTGCCTTGGCCTCCCACAGTGCTAGGATTACAGGTGTGAGCCACCATGTCCAGCCATTATTTTTTTGTTTTAATCTAGAATATAATTTTATCCAATTAAGTCCAATGACCATGACTATTAAGATGGTTGTTTTTTGTCTTGCCTTATAGTTGTGGTCCTATGTTACTAGAATTTTCTAATAAAGTCAATGACACTTGGCATTTTCTAAATAAATCATGCCATGAACATATATTTTTAAATACTCTCAAGCCTTTAGCTCTCCAGGAGGCCCAAATAACAGGAGAGCTTTTACTATTGCAAAATGGGAACTGCAGGACAAAGACCAGAGCTCCGACTGTCCAGAGTTTCCCAGTGGCCTCAGGAAGCAGTGGCAATTCTGTAGCCACCCTCTAAATGGAGATCAAGATATCTGAAAAGGGGGGAGGGGAAGGGAAAAGAGGTTGTGCAGATGATAGCAGCACATGGGCACTGGCAGGCTGGAGGGCTGCAGTCTGAGCAGGGGCAGGAGGCTGAGCCTGGGGAGGCTGGCTGGGGAAGTATGGGCTCCCAGCCTGACATGGTCCCGTTGAATGCTGCCTATGCCAGAGCTTAAATCCTGCTTCTCCTCCCTCCTCCCCCAGGTGTGGGGTGAAGGGTCAAGATCTGTAGTCAGACCTGTTCTTCCTCCTGGGAACCTATCTGGTGTGCAGGGCCCCCAGCCCCCCATACCTTTCTCCTGGCAGAGCCCTGGGCAGCCCTGGATGCTCCCTCCAGGGGACTGCACCCTGAGGGCAGTCCCACACACAGCACAGGCCTGGTGAAGAGGTCTTCACTGAGTGTTTATTGGACAAGGAACACGGAAAGGACAGTCACTGGAGCTCTCTCTAATATGGAAAGCAGCCCCTCTGGGAGGAAAGAATATTCTTGGTCCACAGAAATTGAGCTGGTTAAAAACCACGTGTAAGGCACAAGGCTGGTAAGTCTTCACGTCAGAGGACACAGGCGAGCTTGTTGTGTGGTGGAACTCTTTATCCCCTTCATTAGATTTCTGGCTCAGCACGGGGTTAGGCTGGAAAGTGGGGGCCCCTGGTCGACCTCCCACAATTTCCTCCAGGGCAAGGTTTTCACCATGGCCTGGGCTGTCTGTTCCTCCCCTTCTCCACCAACCAGTCACTGCCGCCAACGTGGCTCACACGAGAGGGATGGGGTAGGACGCGCAGGCGGCCAGACCACACATGTTCTTCCCACGCTCGATGAGGAAGTACCTAGGCAAAGAGGGAAGCTGAGGCCTGTGGTGCCTCCTCACCGCACAGCTTTCTGGAATGTCTTGCTGCTCACCCAGATCTGGCTCCAGGGATTAGGTCCTCTGAACTTATTCATAAAACAGTAGCACTGGGGTTATTTAATCACCAGGAAGTTAATGACCTGACTTGTGAATAATTTACTCGTTCATATTCTATTTCCACTTCTGAGGGCCCCCACCTTAGCCTGGCTAGCCCTCACATAGCTATTTAGCCATTATTTTCACAATCCTTTGTTATCCCCTGAGGTAACAATGAAAGCTCTTTTTGGATGACGACATGGACAAAGTCACAGTAACATACAAACTCAAGCCTCCTGATTCCAGCCTTTCTGTCTTCGAAGATCAGCCATCATTGATCAGGAATAATTTGTTGCCTTCTCAAAGATGGACTGTCCCTGACCCTGATGTAGTCCCAGCAGGGTCTGAACTCTGAGCTGCTTTCCTAACAGTGAAGGGTGCACATCCTTCTAGCCAACTAGACTCCTGCCCCCCACCCCAAATCATTAAGGCCTGGGGCCCTGGGGGGAGCTGTTGAGGGGGTTCATGGGGATGTGATCACATCCTCACACTCCCTTTTCCCTGGCCTGGGCTAGGGCTTTACTGAACAGCTCCTCCTTGGAAGCCAAGACCCTGAGGAGGAAGAGGCGCTCCCCCACAGCCTCCAGACCCGAGCAGCACCCACCCCCAGCAATGGGATCAGGAAGCTGCTTACCCATCCATTCCCCACTGGGAGCCCCAGGAGTTTTTCACGATCCAGTAAGGTACCCCATTTTCTTCTCCATACCCAACAGCCAGCACTGCGTGGTTCACTTTATCTGGAGTTTTATGACAGGAAGTACTGGAAAGCAAGTAGGAAAAGGTTGAAAGTCCGCAAAGGGCAAAAGTGCTGACTCCACACTCAGCAAGGGCTGTCCCAGTGCTGAAGGGCAACGTTTCCCACAGGCTGTTCTGGGGGCATGTAAGGTGCTGAATTAGCCCACTTAGTCACAGTGTGAGACAATGACTCTCTTCAGGTCTTTTGGTTCTTCTCCCACCAGGATTGAATCTACCGGGTGCTGACCCATCTCCAACACCAGGCGTTTTCCAATCCCTCCTTCCTAGCAAGGGCAGAGCTGCCTTCCTGCCACACCTTCTGTAGGCAGCAGTGTCCAGCTAGAATGTAACAGTGTTGTTTGGTTGCCTGTGCATTTATTTTAAAGATTACCATATATTTATGGGAAGAATGTAAGTTTCTCCATTTATGATAGTAGACTAGCTTTCACTAGGAAATTTCAAGAAACTTAAGAGGACAAACTATAGTAGTTTGAATTCAGCGGAGGTGCAACTGAGTCGTGGCCATGCACCAGGGCCTCAGGCACAGCTCTGCCCTGTCCCTTGGAAGCTGTGTTTGGAAGGGAGAAGGTTGGGAAAGAGTGGCCTGAGGACTGTGACAGTGGGGTGGGCAATGGGAGGCCTGAGAAGGGCTATCCAAGCCAGTGAGTTGCTGGATAACCTGGGGCCAAAGAAGGGTGCAGGGGCTGTGGGCACCCATGAAACCACAAACCCTCCCATGTGGTGGTGGTTGGGGCTGCAGGGTGGAACAGGTAGGGAGGGGTCTGTTGGCAGGTAAGCACGGAGAAAGGGAGGGCCAGATCATGGCTGCCCTGTAAGGTAAGATACTGGGCAAAGGAGGGACAGTGGCATATTTAATGGCTGGTATACCAAGAATGTCTGAGAAGGTCATGTTAGCTCCCAGTGAGGGTGCAGCAGTGTGTGGGGGAGGGGCTCAAGGACAAACTCAGAAGGAGCCACCTGAACAGGACAGCTGCAGGACAGTGGGACAGAGACATCGGGCAGCAGTTAGAGGAAGCCCAGGTGTGAGTGCCAGTGACATCTGATGGAGGGAGGGAGGCTCTAGGATTCCACTGTGCAGCAGGAGGGACAGGGACCTGGGAGAAGGCGGGCCTGTAGGATTTGAGGCTTCCAGCGACTGTCCAGGACAACGTGGCTGGGATAACCTCGGGTCTATGCATGGGCCCTACACTTCACACAGCCCAGGATGCCCTTGGGCATTCTGAGTACACACTTGGCTGTGGTGCTACAGGGGATGCCAGAGCACTGGGAGGAGGGTGGACAACAGGGCCCTGAAGAGCAGTGACATTTCAATGTCCAGAAAACAAACCACAGGGGAGAGCTAGGAGCACTTGGAAGAGTCCAGCAGGATGCTCAGCTGAGCAAGGTGGGCAGGGAGAGGAGGACGGGTGGGACGGAGCCAGGCTACAGGTGCCGAGCCTGGTTCTTCTGCAGAAGCCTGTGGGGCATCCTCCAGCACAAGACTGGTTTGAGAGTAGCAGCTCTCTCCTCCCTGTCTACATCTCCAAACTTCTGAGTGTGGGGGTCTCCTTGCCTGGGGAGTGGCTCTTCTGATGAGGAGAGAACCCCCACTTTTCAGCCCCAGCCCTGACTCGTCTCCCTGTGCCTCTCTCTCCTCTTCTGTGAGGCATGGGGAGTAACTGAGGACTGCGTAAGATGCCTGCGCATGGCAGGTGTCACACGTGGTCCGACAGTAGCCGAGGCTGCACTGAGCCCCCACTGCCGCTCCTTCCCAACTCACCTGGAGTAGATGCCCCTTTTGTACATCAGGAAGTCGTCAGTCACCTCAAAGGCAAAGCTCACGGGGTTGTACAGGGCCACGGCTTCCACCATCGCCTCCTCGTCATACTGTAGACAGAGACGGAGGGGTAGACACACAGGGCCTCTGTCACCTCCCACTTCAGGTAGAGGCTAGAGGCCCAGAGGAACACAGATGACCAAGAGGTGGCAAGGGACCAAAAGCCAGCTACCAGGGGGAACCTGGGCGTTGAGATGGAGCCCCCACCCTTGTGCCTGCATGGAAGGTCCTCGGGGTATTTGGCAAGCAGATCATTCCTCTCATACAAACTGGCTCCCCTTGTGGTGTGTCTCCCTTCCCCTCACTGGCTGGTCTGTCCAGTCATTTCTTGCCCTGTCCCTTGCTTGCTCTGCTCCTGGGAACCTCACACCCTCTGGTACAGCAACCACCGGCTGTGGTGTGGATGTCCCCAGTCAACCCAGGACACCCTGCACCCACAAAGCCCATCTAGAGCTTTGTAGACAGAGCACAGAGGCTGCAAGTCTATGGACAGAGAAGCCCAGAGGTAGGTGGGAACAAGGAGGACCCAGCACAGGGGCCGTGTGCTTTCTGAGCAGGAGCTTGTCCTTTTCAGGGGGTTAGGGAGGCAGGGGTAAGTCAAGGCAGCTTTGGAATGCAGCCATAGAGCCCAGGTGAGGGCAGCGGCCAGAAGCACCTGGGGAGCCCTAGAAAATCCCCAAGCATGGCTATACCCAGACCCACTGGCCAGCACCTGGGAACTGCTGGGCCAGAGTCGCTGATGAAGAGACCTCTATGAACAGAAATGACCTAGAGGCTATGTGTGCTGTGGCCGGGCCCCTGCTGAAGGGGACCCCTGGCCTCCCCAGAGGGGTGGGCAGAGACCCAGCTTCAGAAAGCAACAGCTGGCAAGCAGGTGCCTTCTTTGCCGGTTCTCGGGAGAGGCCTTATGAGCCTGATAGGCCAGGACAGACCTGGGACGGGGAAGGCACAGCATCTTGCCCACCACAAGATGAGTACTCCCTTGGGGCGGCACATCTCAAAGACCAAGTGTCCCCTGCCAGGAGGACTAAATGTCAGTTCTGGCTGCTCTTCAGAGCCCTGCAGGTGTCCCCAACAAGGCTCTCCCGGGGACCAGGCGAAAGGGATATCTGAGCTCCTAACTGGCGGCTCAGGGGGAAACAAAGGCCAGGGCAGCCAGGCTGAACAGCAGCTGAGAAAGCGGTTGTCTCCCAGAGATGGTGACAACCCTCTGACAGGGTGGGCTGTGTGCTGTGGAGCTTTTGAAACATGGTCCCACTCAAATGCAGCCTCCACCATGCAGCTCTGTGGCCCTGGACACTTTACTTAACCACTCCGAGCCTCTGTTTCCTCATCTATAAATGCAATAATGACACTCATCTTCTATGTTTATTTTGAGTCTAAGGGAGGTAATGCATGGTAGGTGGACAGTATAGAACCTGTAAGTATCCCATAAACTTGAACTGCTACTACTGCTGAGAAGTTGGCATGTGCTTCAACTGAATGGCAGCTACTGCCACTACTCAGACATCGAATTTGTGACTTGCACATGTATCTGTGGGCACACACACCTACACGCCCTGGGGGATGCTCTCCTGCTCTCTACACACACCCTCCCAGACTGCACACTTGCACACTTAGGAGTCCCGAGTGCTATGCACTTATAACTGCTTAGGGTGACTGTGCAACTGGTTCCAGCTTTAGAGCCAGTATGTAATTTTCTTCTCTCTTTCCCCGGTCCAGATCTTGGAGTGAGGCCAATTGCACAACACACACCACCTGCCTCAGCCATGGAGTGCATGCAGGAGAGTATAGACCCTTTGATGCTACCAGCCATTCGGATCTGGGCTTGGTTGTTACTGCAGCAGGGTCTGACTTATCCCAACTGACACATACTGACACGTATTCCCCTCTCCTCCCCAGTCTCTCTCTCTCACACACACACACCATGTCACGTGTGTGCTCACACCCTCTTCTGCAGGATAGGGATATGGCTTGTGTTTTACAGACAAGAAAACAGAACCACATGATGATATGGGCACCTTGGCTGGGGCAGGCTGGGTTGAGAAGATAGCAGGGAGGCTCTGGCAGGTTCAGCAGGCCTCCAGCACCCCAGGGCACCTGCCTGCCAGTCCATGCTCTCCCTCCCATCTTCCACCATGCTATCTGTGGTGACAGATATTTAGGGAAAATCCAAACTGTTCAAAGGGATATGCTGCTGGGCCCAGCGACCATCTGACAGCTGTAGAGACTGGCATCTTTTTTTTTTTTTTT